>NC_136065.1:353586632-353946632 GCF_964261635.1 Lissotriton helveticus | reverse complement strand
GAAAAGTGATAAATAAGGCTATATTGTACCTAATTTACTTCATATTAGGAGGTCCGTCGCGAATAGCGAACTTGTTCACAATGTTGTTAGGGGAAACAAGGCAGATACCGTTCTCTGAAACCGATGCATATTGGCTCGTTTGGCCCCTTTAACGTTTTAAGGCTCATGAAGTACAACAACAGGTCATCTGCTGTTGTTTCCCAACGCATTTCGGTCTTGTCAGACCTTGTTCACAGGTGGGGGCAATCTTGCTCAAATGACACCAAGTTCTATTCTACCTTCTATAGTATTCACCCCCTTGTGGTTACCCTCATGGCCCGACATGCATGATGGTACTTGTAGCGTCAAAACAGTTGTGGGCGCCAGTAGGTAGTTATAGTTAGGACTATGCTTCCATAGGAAAAGCTTTTTTTGACTTGCCCATACAGCCTGAATCACTGAATGGAATTACACCAAATTTGGCAGAAAGGTAGGTGTGGTTACGCAGATTGTTCCTTTTCTTATTTGGTGCAAATACGTTCTGCAATTGTTGAGAAATGTAAGAAGAAATTTATAGTAAAATCTCTGGCTGCAGATACTTGGCGAAAAAAGGCAAGCTTTTGCAGGGAAATGCACAGCTCTGATTGGTTGCCAACACTTCAACCAGGAAGTGTTGTCAGCCATCTTGGGACTAAGCTTCACTGAGTCCAAAGAAAAAAAAGTGAAAATAAAGAAAAGGGGGTAGGGTAAGAGTATTCTGACCCCCAGCCATGGTCTTAGGGTCCCCCTGGGACTCCGTCATGGCAAAAAGGCTTGCTTCTAAATAACCCCCGGGTGGGCAAGATCCCTGGGGCATATCCTAAATATAGGAGGGGGTGCACAAGCCCTCCGACCTAGGGCTTAGGGGGACTGCCACCTCCCCGGGACTAATTACAATGATATGGGAGACCTCATGGACCCGCCTGACCGGGGGACTACCACTTCCACTGTGCTTTTTATATTTGGCTAGGGGTCCGCAGGGAGCCCCCTGGAAACCACTACCTCCCTGGGGTCAAATTCTGAAATGGGGGGGGAGGCATGAGGCCCCTCCTCCTGGGTAATTTTCAGCCCGGGGACTATCACCTCACTGGGGCAGGCCCTAAAAAAGAAAGGAGAGGGGTCCCTCCTGGCGCCATACATGGCCCTGGGGAATTCCCCCCCCAGGGCTGGCTCCAGCAGTTTCCATTGCAGTTTCCTTTGGCTTGACAGGAGCACCACTCCCGCCAAACCATAGAAAACAGTACTCCGCTTTCATCAAGCGAGAGCAGAAAATGCTCTCGCTTACTGAAAGCAGAGCATGTTTGTTTCCTTGCCCACTGTCAAGCGAGCAGGGAAACAGACACATTGCTTTGAGATCCAGTGAGCCGCATTTTAGCAGCTCCCTGGGTCTCAAAGCAATGCCAGCTCCAGCAGGAGGCAGGGAGCCGGCAGGGATCGCGGGGGCCTTCAGGTTTCTCTCCTGGTCCCCAGCATTGAAAATGTGTGTGCCCTGGGTGAGACCAGGGCACCCACACTGCAGGTGGGCCCAGAGGTATTAGGTTGCTAGGGCCAAAAGCGGCCCGGGAGGGGAACTGCACAGCCCCACTCCCTTGTTTTTTAAACATTTTTTTGAATGGGGCAGACCCCGGGGGATGGAGTCCCCAGTGCTAAAAATGGCCGCGTGGTCCTACTCCCTTAAAAAAAAAAAAAGGGGGCAGGCCTCTGGGCATGGTGTCCTCAAGGCTGAAAATGGCCCATGAGGGGAGCCACTCAACACTCTCACTTTTAATGATGTCTAAAACAGGCCGTGGGGGATGGGTTCCCCTGGGTCAAAATCGGAACAGGAGCAGGGCTGTGTGGCCCCCCTTGAATTTAAATAAAAAACCAAAACAAAGGGGTGGTTACCAGGGGATGGAATCTAAGGAGCCCAAATTGCTCCAGGGAAGGGGGGCCTGGCAGCCCCGTCATAAAAAAATAGAAAAATAAAAATGCAAAATAAAAGTCGGCAACTCGCTGGAGGTCCCACTCCCTTTCTACACCACCCTGCAAATGTGCCTCCTGGTGCACTGCTGGTTGGCGGATGAAGTCCATTTGGCTGCAGATGGTTCTTAGGGGCCAACAAGACTTCCTGTTACCTCCAGTAAGGCCCACACAGTGAGATTCCCGAGAGGTGGTCAGAGGCAATGCCCCCTTTCTCCACTACTCTGCTAAAATACCTCTTGGCACACTGCTGGTGGGGAGATGAGGTCACGTAACAGGAGTGGTAGTTGGCCCCCAAGGACGTACTTGGAAGCCAACTGCCCTCCTGTTATTTCCAATAAGTCCCACACAGCTGGATTCCTGAGACCTTGTAGGAGTCCATGCCATCTTTCTCCACCACTGTGCAAATGCGGCTCGTGGTGCACTACTGGTTGGGGAATGAAGTCTACGTGACTCCTGAGGGACCTTGGGAGCCAAAAAGCCCTCCTGGTACCTCTGGTAAATCCTACATAGCAGGTTTCCTTAGAACTTCTTGGAGGCCTCCCCTTCTCCACCACCAATGCGACTACTAGTTAAAAACCATATAAATTCACTGGAAAAAAACAAAGGTTACATGTCATTTGAGATGTCACCAGTGATGTCATCAGTGATGACACTGGCAATCTGTATTTTTTCTGTTCTGCGTCAGGGAAAGCAGCAGGCCTAATTATGCTCCCTGTGGAGTTTCACAAGACCTTTTCAGAGAATCCAGCAACTTTATCTATAAACTTCTAAATTCCATAAAATTATCCAAAGTTGTGCATCATTCATTGAAAGAGACATACATTTCTTTTTTATTGGAAAAAGATAAATATTCCAAAATCTGTGGACGATATCAACCTATCTCTTTGATAAATTTTGACTCTAAAATGTAAAAACAAATACTATCTAGCCATTTTTCAACTATAATAAGTAACATGGTCCGATGCAACATGGGTTTATTCCAACATGAGATACAACTTCCCATTTAAGTCAGCTCACAAGTACGATCTTGTTGGATTCAAAAAAGGTATTAAATAGAGTCTCATGGTGCCTTCTGTGGGCTGTCATGACCATGATGAGTGTTGGCACCACTTTTCTTTCCTGATCTAAAACACTGTAGTACAATCTATTAGTGCGTATAGTTTGTATGGGTTGTTTGTCAGAAATGATCTTCAATATTCGAGCAACAAGGCAAAGCTGACCCTTATCTCCTCAGCTTTCTGCTTTATATCTTGACCCTTATTTCCAGGTGTATGAACTGAAAAATAGCGCCTTAAAGCATAAAGCGCCCCCCGCAGCTAACTGATCGTGCTGGAAAAGTCAAAAGTTCAGACTGGCTGCAGTGGAGCGAAGGTTGGATACAGTCCCAGATTAGCCACGCTGAAGGTTCAATCTTTCCTGGCTCAGGGCCCACATGCACAGAGAGAACAAAGACTTTGGGGGTATAAGTACAGGACCCCTGACAACAGAAAATTAGATCATCCTGGAATCAAGAAGGAACCTCTGCCAAGGAGAAAGCTGAAACTGAAGAAGGAAGACTGTCCTGCTGTTGCTCTGCTGGACTGACCTGTTGCTTTGCTGCCAAGGAGCGGGGAAGGACTTTGCTGCTGAGCTGTGTCCCCTGTCTTGAAGGAATCTCCAAGGGCCTGAGTAGAGCTGGCTCCCTGTTCTGAAGTCCCAGGAACAAAAGGACTTCACCCCCAGCTTCCCTGAACTCTGCTGAGAGAGTTCTGTCCTTCCTAGAGTGCTTGATCCAGTTGTGGGGCCTCTGGAAGTTGTACCTGTGCTGGGAAGCTTGAAACTAAGCTTGCGAGACTTTTGAAATTGAAAAGTGTCGCATCGCTCACTTGCGGAGCGCATCTCCGACAGTGCGAGAAGTTTCCCGCCGCTACGAAGGCCGAGATCTTCGCAGCGCCTGACGCCGCTGCCAGAGCCGTCGCATCCTTCGTTTGCGGGACGCACCAGACCGGTGTGGGAAAATCGAACATCACTGCGAGTGTCGTCGCAGAGCCTGTCGTCGCTGGGTGAGATCGCCGCACCGCTTGCTTGCGGACCGCATCACATCGCTGCGAGCATCGTCGCAGAACCATCGCATCAAGGAGCTGCGAGAGAGAGGATCGTCGCTGGACCGCGCATCGTCGCCCCGGAGATCGTCGCAGCCCCTACGAGATCGTCGCATCGTGCCTTTGCGAGAACAGACTTCCTACGGAACCTACGCACCGGAATCCATACAAGTGGCCTTCCTCCCCATACAGACTGGATTCGTCGCAACACGCCCGCTGCTGCAGTGGGGTTGTTGCATCGCCTCCCCAGGGTCTCAGGAGCAACGCATCGCTTGTTTTCCACCGCACCAGCTTCTGCTTTTGGAACTTTGTTGCAACTAAAAGGTACTGTGAGTAAACGTGATGCAACTATGAACTTTTCACGCATCTGTAGAGAATTCTATCGCAACCTAATGAATTTTAACGCAACCTGAAGAACTCTTTTGAAACAATATTCTTGAACTGTGTATGTTGGATTTTTGTCGTTTTGGTCTTGTGTAGTTTAGATTAAATACCTTTATTTTTCTAAACAGTTGTGGAGTCAGTTTGTGGTGTTTTCACTGTGTTACTGTGAGTGTTGGTACAAATACTTTACGCATTGCCTCTGGTTAGCCCAGACTGCTCGTGCCAAGCTACATAGAGGGTGAGCAGGGGTTTTCTCAGAGGGTTATCTCCTTGCCCTGACTAGAAGCAAGGGTCCCTATTTGGACAGTGGTACCTACCTCTGCCAACTAGAGACCCCCAGTTCTAACACATGGCAAGTTAAAATGGCATTCAGGCTGCAATGGCAGGCCTGTGACACGTTTTATAGTGCTACATAAGTAGGTGGCACAACCAGTGCTGCAGGCCCACTAGTATACATAAAAGCAACAGGAGTGAATCCATAGACCAAGTTGAGATCTGGGTAAAGTAGTGTATATAAACAGCAATATCTCAACTGGTATTATTTGCGAGACTTGTAGGTAAGCGTATTTACAACAAGGGGTGGTGAGGGACAGAGTCTCTGAATTAAGCAGAATACTCTCACCCAGTCAAGAGATCAGGGCTAGATCCAACACCGTTTTTTAGCTCATTGCACCATCCCAGTTTCAGAACGTTGTTGGATCTAGCCCTGATCTCTTGACTGGGTGAGAGTTGTAGGTAAGCGTGCACAAAACATTGCATGAAAGGAAGGTAGGGAGACTCATGGTTTAGTTAAACATGCCAAAGGCTTCATATATTGAATAAACACAAGAGGGAAAAAGAAACGAAAAGGTACGGACAGCTTGGTTAACAGTTATTACAGCACTGTAAGCAATAAATACGTGAGTCACCCAACAAACTATGTGCACAGAAGTGCTCATGACACTCTAGGTGGACAGCTCAGGTGACAAGTGAACAGCGATATATGGCACAAGTGGAAATGTGACACTAAATACAGAGTACTTGAGATTCACAGGTAAGTTTTTACATAAATTAATACAAAGTTAGGCATTTTAGTGAACCAGAGTGTATTGCGCCACAAGTTGTGCTGGAATGTCGACGACATTTCGATCCATATAGATTAGGATCATCATTAGGACCAGGTTACCGAATGAAGGGTGCTGATGGAGGTGTCAGGGATGAGAGGAAAGTGTAGGTGGGTCAGTGAGGCTTGTGCTCAACAGAGATGCCACCAAGGGTGTGAGGCAAAGGGCGAGAATTCAGTGAGAGTTGATCAAGTAGGATATGACAGTCCAAGGTGTGTTGGAACCCTGTGGGGTCTCAATGGGGGAGTAGTGATTGCACTTCCAAGCGACACCCGAAGTTCAAGTAGACAGGGAGATGTGGGAGCGTAGTGATAAATGTTCGAAGTGGACAAGGGCATAGGCAAGGCTCTAGCTGGAAACCTGGGACGGAGCCCCAATCCACAGGTGGTGGACGGGGTGTGATCAGCTGGAGACAGGTTGGCACTAGTAGCATTTAATTGACAGGCCCTTGCTTAATCAGTGCCCCTTTAAAAGGAGCCTATGAGTAAATGAAATATGTCAATTGAGTATAAGCCAGTTCCTCCATGTTTCAGGAAGAGAGCACAAGCACTTTGGCAATGGTTAGAAGGGGTAAAGTACACAGAGTTCTAAGGCCAAAAAAATAGATTCAGCAAAATGGAGGAAGAGAGGCAAAACGCTTGAAGGAAGATCACCCTAACTGACACATCTAACAGGCCTTTGATAGTCAACTTGGAGTTTTGTGAGGGAGCTAAAATCAGAAATACATTTACATCTCTGGAGAACCAAAGGCTGCTCCACAATGATGACCAAGAATCAATTATCTCAACCGTGAAGGTTTATTTTAAAACCTTAATCCAACCAGTATATATACAAAGAAAGGACAGTTTTAAAGGATATCACAATATAGTTCAGAGTCTGCAATATTCCAGTAAGTTAAGTTGTAATAAACCGGGATACAAATGAATAACTGCCACAATGCAGAGGAAACAAATTGATGCGATCAGGTGTTCCATAAAGAAACTTTCCCTTACTAGACTCGCAAGAAGCCAAGACAGAGAAAACTCTGTAAGGGGATTTCTAAAGGGGAAGTACAGAAGGTGTCAGCATGGTTCCATCTTCAGTAGAAGTTCGAAGGAAATGAAAGAGTGTTCAGCATGAAGCCTTACAGTCAGGAAAACTCCGGGGAGAGGGAGCTGATCTCTCTAAAAGTCAGGAAGGTCTGCCTAACTAACTGTGAAACACAAATTAAAAGTACAACTGGCAGTTTCTAGAACATGCATATCTTGTTCCCATCACAGGGAGATAATATTTTTTGTTTTATTTGGGGCCATTTATTTTACTGGTAGCTTCCATTTTGCAATCTATTATTTTGGGTAGTTTTTACAGGAGTCATGTCGTGGTTAGGTGCTTCTGTTTGTCAGAACAGGTAAGTCCCTTTTTAGGGATTTTCTGTGGGTTTTGAGGGTAGGGGTTATGGGATAGATGTGTTGAAGTTGGGTGTTGTTTAAGAGTTTTGGGTATGCCTTGAAGGCTTTTTGTTACTGTTTTGCATTATGTTATTGTGTTGACTTTTTTTATGTATTTTCAATGTATGATTATGTTATTTCTAAAATATGGGATGTTACCTACGTTTTGATGATTAAGGACCTGATTACGATTGGCAGTCCTCCTGCGGAGTGCCACACCAGCAATCCACAGGCGAACCGCCAAAGCCTTCCTCACAACGCCTGCCAGATTATGGCTGTAATCCTTGTCGTGCAGACCTGCTGCGGTTTTGCCTCTCTAAGGCTCATAGGAGAGCCTTAGAAAGGCACTGCTGTGACACAGCTGCAGTACGTTCCTACACAGGCAGGAATGCACCATGTTGCGCATTCCTTCCTGTGCAACAACTGTGGGTGCTAAGGTACAAGGGGGCACAACATGCTCCCCCCTGTATAAACCCCCATGCCAGAGGCACAAGGGAACCCTTTGTTGCCTCACAACCACCCTTTTCATGGTGGTGAGGCAACTTGTAATATGCTTGGCGGTGCCACAGCTGCACTGCCACAATATTGCAGCCTCTGACCACTGCGTAACCGACATGGGATAATGGATCCCTGGCGGTTGTAGCAGTCCTGTGGTGGTTCAACCACCAAAGTCATAATACGGCGGATGGACTGCCAGTCTGGTGGTCCTCGGACCGCCACTTCGACTATGGCAATCAAATGGACCGCCGTAGTCATAATTAGGCATTCAGTGTTATGTATGTATTTATTTGGGACTTTAATGCATTTTACGGGAGGGTGTTTAAAATTTCTTTGACAGGTTTGTGTTTACGAATGATTCAATGGGAGGGTGGAGTTTACGATTTATTTTTCAAGGAAATGTGTTTTGGTTTATTAAAAACCAATTGTTTTACTTTGATTTCCTTATTTTTTGGGTTGTAGTGGTTCGTTTTATAAAACATTGTTTTGGGCATTTTTTATGGAACCTACAGACTATGAATTGCTTTGAGGAATTTTGATTGGATTGTTAATATTTGTGAATTTTACTTAGTAGATTACTATTTGTGCAATGTGAATGTTGCAAGAGTTCTGCAGCAACAGAACACTAAGGGGTATATTCACAAGAACATGTGATAAATACCACAAGAGTAGCGTAACGCAACTTTCAACATCGCAGCCTATTGCGGGAAAATAACTCTGTGACAACGTGGAATTCACAACACTGTGGTAGCATGCAATAGTTTGCCGAAACCGCGGCCAATGCTCGCGACACAAACCCCAACTCGAAAAACCTGTGATGGGCAAAAGCGCGATACCAAAACTGTGACAACCAGCACGAGGGCAGCAATACTCACGCGCAATGCGGTGAAAAGCACAAGAACAGCAGATGGAAAATGCCACAGAATAACGTTCATCAACAGCAGAGTACCACGGATGCACACTGGGCCAACTGCAGAGGACAACATGTACATCACAACATCCAAGCACCGTGGAAGAACAGAACCGACAGACACACTGCATGAAAGACACCAGTGGCAGACAAATCAGAGCCGCAGGAGCGACACACCCACCGTGCAGCATACGCACATGAGCAGGAGTGCACCTTAACATTGACAACATCCCGGTACAAACAGCACCCCCACTACATTTGAACACAGGACACAGCTGGTTCAGCAAATGTGCACAACCTGGCGAATCATATTTGAATTCTCAGGGAAATTTAAAATGAACATTGTACAAGTACAACCTGTAACCTGCAAATATGTTTTATTCACACATTCAGTGCATTTGGACATCTTCTATTGTCGAATGATTGCCATGGATGGTCACAATGTGACGTGCTCATGAGAAGTAAGTGTCAATGATGGTATTCCTATGGGCCATTCCTGCCGCTGCTGCAGTAGGATGTGGGCCACCTGCCCATAACCACTATCATCGGCTGTTACCTCTGGAACTGGGATCCATGGGGCCCTGGTGAAAACACAGATGTTGTGCAACACACAACATGTAACGATCAGCTTGCACACGATGTCTGGGCTAAAAAGGAGCTACCCACCTGTGCCGTCCAGGCACCTGAAACCTGACTTCCACACGCCAAATGTGCGTTTAATGAGGCCCCTGGTGCGTATGTGGGCCACATTGTACTGCCTCTGGGCGGGTGTGGCAGGGTCTTGGAGGGGTGTCATCATCCAAGGGCAGAGTGTATATCCTTGATCCCCTGTGACAGTGCGGGGAGAAAAGAGTCAATACGTGGTTCGCCAGGATGTGATGTCAGGTCAACCAATCCAGTGACGCATGTGCTGGCTGTGTGTGGGGTGAGTGTATGCCAGCCCGCAGGGAGTAGCTGATGCTGGCAACTACACCAACAGTCATCATGCTCTCAGGAATGCAATGTCAGAACTACAAGGGGGGAATGACACGAGTCGCACGGGGCTAGTGGCCTTGGATGCACAGCGGGCGACACAGGACCACCACCATGGTACGCTGACCTGCGGGAGACTGGGGTACAGTCATGTGGGCAGAGCAGTGCCTCAAATGTGTCATGGCTGCATTTCGCATCTCCACACATTCAGCTGGTGTGTGGCTGTGGTGCCATGAAATGTCTGTGTTTGGTGCAGGGGTAGCCCAGGATGACCATGGAGTGGTGTGATCATGTCTGGTAGGTGGTCGTGTGGTTTGACATGTTGAATGTGGTTTGGTCACGTATACATCCCCACAGTTGTGAATTGTGCTTTGGAGGTTTTGGGGTGTGTTGTGTGTTGATTTGGTACTTAGCAATGAGCAGTCCCGTTCCTTATGTGCCATCCTGGAAGCGCTGGTTGATGACGGACTGTCGGAAGAGGAAGGAATCATGCACACTGCCTGCGTAGTTGGCGACGACATTGGTGAAGAGTCCCCGGCGGTCCACTATTGCCTGCATATTGATGAAATGCGTGTGCTTTCTGTTGCAGTGGTCGTATGCAGTATACACAGGGGGCACAAGTGGGACATGTGTGCAGTTGATTGCCCCCAACTCAGCCGGGAATCCAGCTATGGCGTAGAAGCCTTGCTTTGTCTCCAGATGTTCCTGCGCAGTGTTGGGGAAGTGAAGGTACTGGGGTATGAAGCTGAGGATGGCATCCAGGACAGGTGTGATGAACTTTGATGGGGCTGGCTGTGAGACCCCTCCAACTCTGGCAGTTGTGGTTGGAAGGTACCAGAGGCCAACAGGTGCAGCACAGCCAGCAGCTTTGTCTGCGGAGGGATGTTGGTTCTCCGTTGTGTTGGGACCGTCAGCCTGTGGGCGATGGGGGTCATGATGCGGTGAATGGTTGTCCTTTTGAGCCAGTAGTGGGCAATGACTTCCCTCGGGCATTAAGTCTGTGAGTGTGGTGCGTTTCCGGTAGGTCCGCCGTCTAACTCTGCGCTGCCTCTGTGGTGGTCCGGGGGGTGGGGCGGGTCCGGGTACTGGGGGCGGTGGCGGTCCTGGGGTGATGGCAGGGGGTGTTGTGGCCCTGTTGGGGCTCCGAGCTGCATGATGAGTAGCTCCATGGCTTCGTTTTTTCTTCGGGTATGGCTGTGTGCGGGGCTCCATTGCCTACTGCAGGTAGTCATCCGTCTCTACATCTGCTTGAGGCAGGTGTTAAATACCTGCGGCTACCATGGCTTATCGCCTGTTTTTGGTTCGCTTTGCGGATCTGTCAGTTCATTGTGAAAGTGGTGTTGTTGTTTTTTCGTGTGGTTCTGCGCGGGAACGCCTACTCTGCAACTCATTAGGTTAGTTGGCGGTGTGCGCCTTGGTGTTAGGTTTTGTGGCTGTTGCAGGAATTTTGACGATGTCTGCTGTTTGCACCAGCTTGTGAATGGGGTGTTAGTTCTATCTCCACTTTTGATGTGTTATGGTGGAGATAAATCGGAGGTAAGTCCTTGTGAATATGCCCATAAGTTTGATATCCATTTTTTGTTGTGGATGGGAGATGTTATATTGCATTGTTTATGTTATGATTTTAAATTAGGTATTGTTTGCATTATGTGTTATTTGAACTTATGGATTTAATTTGTTTTTATGCTGGTTAGGTGGTTAGTATTATATTTTTTATTATTAATATTCATATTTATATTATATGTGATTTATAATGTTTCTATTTTGTATCATTTTTTCACTGATGTAATGAAATATTAATATTTTTATTAGAAAATATATATGTTGGTGGTTGTGTTAGAGTATGTCAACATTTGTGAAGCCTATGGTAGGTTAATATTTACTTTAGAGAATAGTTTTGTCTGTTACTTCTAAGTAGCCTAGTCCTTTGCAATTTATGGAAATCTTGACTTTACTTTATAGCATGTAGTACATTTTTTTAGTTTGTGTGTTAAGTTTATGACCTATTTTGGTAACTGATTGCTCTATTTTTAGTTCTTGGTAGCTTTGTTCTTTTTGTAATGCTTCGATAAATTTGCTTAATGTAGGTTGGTTCTGTCTAGTGTGGATTGGAAGACATTATGCCATCCTTCCACTGCAATGTTTGTTTCAGCTTCCTTTGCCAGGGCGCTATCATAGACATTCCACCATGGTATCTGGAATTTTTCTTGGCATCTGGGTCCTGACCAATGCAGTCTGCCAACCCATGTATCTTTAAAATAGTCCATTAGGGGACTAGGGGCCATATGTAGGTAGGCCTTTACCGGTCGGTAACGGCCGAAAATACAGATTTTCGGCCGTTACCGACCGGTATTGAGCGATCGGTATGCAGGTGAGAGAAAATAGGCCGAATCGGTAAATTTACCGAATCGGTAAACTTACCGATCGGTAAAATACCGATTTGGAAAAATTACCGATCGGTAAACTTACCCATCGGTAAATTTACCCATCGGTAAATTTACCGATCGGTAAATTTACCCATCGGTAAATTTACCGATCGGTAAATTTACCGATCGGCAAAATACCGATTCGGTAATTAGGAATAGGTAAAATTGAAGATTGAGATGTAGGGAGGCTCTGAAATACCGAATTTGCTTCAAAATCGGTATTTAAGAGTCGGTATTTACCATGGATTCAAATCAGGTGGTAACCAGGTGCAGCCTATAAAAATGGACCCAAAATGCAATTCTGTTTGCACAATGGCGGCATTTTATGTCATTGCAAGACGGCTACGGCTACAGGAGGAAGGAGAGAGGGAATGGCTGAGACAGGAGCAGGTCTACAGGCAGAGGGTGACCCTGTTCATGCTCACAGAGGAAGAGATACTGCAAAGGTACAGGTTGGCTCCAGACACCATCTTGGAGCTCATCAGGGACCTCCATCCACTGTTGGAGCACCCCACCCCAAGGGCACATGCAATTCCAACACATGTACAGGTGCTGTGCAGCCTCCACCTGCTGGCGTCAGGGAGCTACCAGAGCGTGGTTGCTGCGGTGGGAGGGGTGACCCAGAGCAGCCTCTCAAGGTTTTTTCACAAATTTCTTGACGCCATGTTGCATAGGATGGAGCATTACATTTCTTTTCCATCCACCCATGCTGAACTGGTTCAAACCAAATCTGAGTTCTACCAGATGGCAAGATTTCCCCATATCATCGGATGCATTGATGGCACGCACATCCCCATTTGTCCCCCTGCTGCCAGAATACATTTACCGCAATTGGAAGTCAAGCCACACCATCAACGTCCAGGTGATTTGCAATGCAAAGTACGTCATCACAGATCTTGTTGCAAAATTCCCTGGAAGTACCCACGACTCCTATATATTTCAGAACAGCGGCATCTATGCACGGCTGTCAGCAGGGGAATTTGGCGAAGGATACCTCCTAGGTAAGACAGAGTCTGCGACCCCTTCAACACCTATTGCAGTGAGCATTACTAGTATGCATGTGAGTAATGTATTCCCATTTCCCTTTTAGGCTACCGACTCAGTTATTCCCTTGGAAACAGGTAGGTTTTAAGTTTAGATCTGAATAATGTTTCTGAGGGCTCCATGCGCAGGTTGAGGGGGAGATTATTGCAGTACTTGCTCGCAAGAAAGCGGAAGGAGCTGCCTCCCATCCACCCTTTCACCAATGTCTAGCCAGAGCTTGCGTTTAGCTGACTCAGTTACAGTGAGGGAAAGCTTTCCAAAAAGTTGTGTGTGGACTCTGACCACCTCCTCCACTAGTACCTGCAACTCCATACTGCTGAACTTCAGTTTGTTTTTCCTCTCTGCCTTCTGACTCTCACTGCTGCTTGCCATTTTCAATGTACAACACTCCCAGAAAACACTCCCTGCTGCTCTGTGTCTCTGCTCAGCTCTGACTGCCTCTCCAGAACCTTCTAATGAGTTGCAGCTGCCTGGGTAGCCACTTCCTGGTAGGAAGGGGGAGGGTGGTTGCACCTGATTGGCTGTTGTATTAAGTTTCAATTTTGTTTTCTGCCCGTTTTTGAGAATACCGATCGGTATTTACCGATCGGTATTTACCGATCGGTATGTACCGATCGGTATTTCCAATGCATTCCTATGGCCCTTTTGGCCCATAGGAATGCATTGGAAATACCGATCGGTAAATACCAATTCGGTATTTACAGATTCGGTATTTTCCGATCGTCCGATACCGACTTTTACCGATTCGGTAATATATACCGATTTTTTACCTACATATCATTTACTGATTTTTAAATACCGAATCGTTAAAATTCGGTATTTAAGAATCAGTAAAATCAAATTACCTACATCTGGCCCTAGGTTTGTCTTTATTTTGTTGGTAGAAAGGGGGTTCTATCAGTAAGTTATAGTGGTTGACTAACTCTGTGACAGGGACATATGCTGGTGCACTCATTTTTGGATTTCCAAGGTGAATTTGTTGTTCGTGGCATATCCTACACTTAGGCCCTGATTACGAGTATGGCGATCTGACTGCTAGACCGCCTCGGTCCCTAGAAGACTGCTGCGCCGTCAATCTTCCGCTCGCTCTATGCAGTCCTCGCCCTATGCAGACCTCGCAAGACGGACAACGTAGTTTTTTTTATGAAGAAGGACGTCGAGGACGCAAGAGGAGCAGGAAGGAGAGTGGCCAGGCAAGGGGTGCGGCAGAACACAGGTAAGTGCCTTCTGTATATCTTTTTAAAGCACTTGGGAGGAGGGAGGGAGGAGCTAACTCCGCTCCGCCATGGAGGCTGAGTTTGACTGTGACTGGGGGCGAATGTTTTGCCATTGTGCAACATTCCGTCCATCATCTAGTGTGTTTTGCTGTTCACCCTATGTGGGAAGGGAATGCCCAGACCTGGGTCCCGTGCTCACTAAGCCACTGGAGTCAAGCTATCCTGGCTGATGATTGCTGATAGCCAGAAACCGGTCCTAGGATGCTTGATTCCAGTCCAGGGAAGACATGGCTTGGCAGTTCGGTGTGGACTGTTCCCATGAGGCACAGGGTCAAGACTGATTTGCATATGGCCATGTCTGAACTGGGGTGGCTTGGTGAGCAAAATAACGATAGATTAAACCCAGATCTGTGACTGGGGGTGAATGTTTTGCCATTGTGCAACATTCCGTCCAACATCTTGTGTGTTTGGCAGAGTTTTTGCCTGCTCTGCATTCGCTCCGGAGTGCGGAGTAGGCAAATCTCTGCAAACTCCGCTGGCAGAGTGGAGCTACCCGCCCAGGGTTACCTTTAAGTAGCTGTCCATGTGTTTCATCATTGTTGAAAGTATCTCTTGAAGTACATGACTGAACATTGGTTGTGACATACCATCAGAAATAGCCACTGTAAATTGAATGGAACGTGTGGCCAAAAAAAAGCAATTCTAACATGAGTTTCACAAGTGGTGTGATAGATGTAGGATAAGTGATGTGAGGAAGGAGTTCAGGCTCCAACTGATGACATTAATCCAGTATTTAGCGATTCAAACAATATTCCTAGATAAGATGTTTTTCTTCCATGGTCTGAAGGTCTGGAAATGGGCGGTACACGGGAGGCAACCCACAGAGTTGCCTCCCGTGTACCTATTTGAGTAGTGTCCTGTGTACCTAATTGAGTAGTGAAAATACATTTGTAAAATGGATTACAGTGTTCACAGTAACATATAAAAAAGAGTAAGCCAAAAGTAATGTGACAAAGCATAACTGCTTAATGAAGCAATACACATATTGCACATCATCATTGTCTACTGTGAAATATCCACCAATAATCCCCAATGTGGCCTTCACAAGTCTGTAACAGGACTGTGAACATTATCATTTCAGAAAAGTTATATGTGCACTATATAACGTTTTTCATGAACTTTCATGTCAGTTACTGCCAGCCGCGGTGTCCAGTGCAACACACACATTTTGCCTATATGCAGTTATGCACTACAAAGATGATGTTTTGTTCTGGGCATGGCATATGAAGGGAGGTTTTCACATTTAAACATGTTAGGGCTCACTTGTAGTGGTGGTGACGCACATAACAGTCACAATTACAGTATTTCCAACCGCTAAAATGGCAGATTCCTGATTTTACATAAAGGACATTTGGGATGACCGCCACTGGTGCAAGTCAAACGCGCAGTGGGCGAGAACCAACATGGCAGACACAGCCATAGGCTAACGTTGGTGACAGTGACGGTCACAGACCAATCGCTGTGTGCGTCTATGTTGATGACCAAATGTATTACACAGTTTGAAAAATAATTAATTTGCCTCCTGGCACTGCTGCTCTCAATACCTCCTCCACTTTAGCTGCTGTTTGCCACATCTGGGAGCAATCATGCCAGGCCAAGCAGGTGAGAGGGCTCACCCCTTCTCTCCAGAAGAGCTGGAGACCCTGGTTGAAGAGGTACTTCCACTGTGTGGCCAGCTCGGTGGCTCACCAAATTAACAGGTAACTATCTCAAATACAGTTTTGTGCTCTGTTTAACTTCTTCCATTCATTTCCCATAGACTACAATGAGCCTCTGTGTGACAGAGTGTAACCATATTGTGCTGTTTGGTGAAATGTAGTGGACCCTACATAGGACAATCATGTAATGGATTATGAGGCACTGTACTTTGTGAAGTGAACATCAGCATTGTAATGTGTGATAATCCCTATATTCGACTTGTGTTACCCGCATAGATATATATTCTTGTCTTCAGTTCATTGCACCTATAATGATTTCCTACATCACATCATGGTATATGTGCAAATATATGTATAGGCTTTACACCGTGAGCTTTGTCTGTATGCTGTTATGATTATTTTAGGATGATTTTAGCCAAACTGCTGACTTGGAGGTAGCTATACACCCATAGACCCCTTCGGAGTACCATACAACCTTATTGTCACATATTACATGGGCAGAAGATTCACTTTTGTGAATTGAATTACTGGAAATGTGAGATTCAAGTGGGATTAATTTGCTCAGCCTGCCCGACCAGTAATTGAGTGAGAAAACTGCCTTAGCACTGCTGCCACCACCAACATTTCTGCTACCGCGGCCGAAAGGCAGAGGCAGCCCATTGAGGCAGTTCCGTGCAGCTCTCCGCCAGCCCAGTCACAACCTGCCTTTACGTTGACCTGTTCCTAGTGGGGACACTGCATAGCCAGAGTCAGGGAAATGTCAGATAATTAGACATAGTTATGGCTTGAGGACAAATGTGCCAATGCATAATGTAGCTGCTGCTGATGTAGTGTCCACCAATGCTTTCAGGTCAGGTGCGCGCAATGTTTCACTTGCATGACAGAATGCAAGGAAACAGTGTGCCCCACTGGCTGGAGACGGGCTGGAGGCACCTCAGTATGGCCAGCATTGGCTTCCTCCGCATTTCTAGAGCCGAAGTGTGGCTGCAATGACTCCGCTGCCCACACGCTGCCAGTCTAGCGGGAGAATCATAATATAGTGGTTGGGATGCTGCTGGCTTGGCGGCGTTTTCTAGACCCCTGCTGTGGCGGGCTGGTGGTAAGAATGCCGAACCCGTAATCAGGCCCCAAGTCTCAGAGTCCTGTAATGGTTGCCTGCAGCACTGTTCTCCATGTTGCAGGCTGCCAATCAGAGTGTTCGCTCACACTGGAGCATATCTCCTGTGGGAGAGAATTGGTCCAGGGAAGAAAAGCTCCCCGAGCCTATCTATTTTTTTTAATTGGGGTTGAGGGACTCACAAGAGTCCCTTGAGCCCAACCGGTTGGTTATTCCAATATTTTTGATCCTTAATTTTTTAATAACTATTGTACGGATTTACACCGAGTAACACAAAGAGCGCTTTCTGGACAAAGATCTAGCTTCCTGCTACATTTTTTGTAATTCAGTTCAGCAGTCTTTGCGGTAGAGCTGTTAAAAAAAGTATCTGGAAAATGCATGGGGATTTTTCACTTTGGGACTCCCCTTTTTCTCAGCGCCCACTTGAGGGATCACCCCCAAGCTATCCATGCACAAACTAGGGAAAAAATGCACTTTTTTGAAAGTTTTCTGAAGATTTGTCAGACAAGGTAATTAGCAAAACAAATAAGGCATTTCCCAATGATAACTTTATGCGTGTATATATATATATATATATATATACCTCTGTTATTTTCTATGGGAATGTTTATCAGAACCTGTGTGTGCCCATTGTCTGATGCCTGATTTACTTAAACTTTGTACTGGAGCATATTTACCACTGTTATCTAACCTTCAGAGATGTAGTCACTTTCAAAGTATAGTTTGTGGATAGTAATGTGCTTACTGTTTTGTTGCTGGGTGTTTGTGGTAGCCTGTCCCTTCCTAAAGCCCTCCTTATGTTTCCCTGAACCCCTCCCATTTTGTAGTACATATCCCCCATTTCCCACCACTCCATCAGTCCATCCGCCATATACTGTTATGTAGTAAATTGACATTTATGGATATCTCCCCATAGAAAAGACAGGAGAGACGTAGGTGGAGTTCTCCACCCGTAGGTTTATGAATTGTATTTTGTCGTAGAAGACTGTTGTGCTATATTATGTACTGCAAAATGCAGTTTGTGAACTGGGCCCTTACAGAGCACCTTCTCACAGATCTACAGTAATTCTGTCACATTACTGAAGAGCTGCAACCATGGGCAGATGTCACCCATTCATAAACAGATTGTTGTACATTCAGAATGAGCTATCTGAAGTCTGCTGGGAAATGTTTCTTATCTATAGAATTGAAAACAATGGGCCACTTCTGTCTCATAAATTATTTCATTGTGACAATGAGGCTCTGTTTTCCCTTTGGAAACGAATTATTTGAACATGCCTCGTAGAAATAACCAGGCGAACAAATTATTTCCCAATTGTCGACCACTGAGGGAAGCAGATAAATGTTTTTTACAAGATCTTATTTCCAAGGAAACATACTGTTTGTACATTATTTAATTTGTCTCAGGATCAACAAGTCAATTAAGGAGGAAAAGTAAAGAGCTTGCAAATGCCTTCAATGTATTACTGAAAACACTAAATTCATAGCGGAGTTCAGGTGGACTGGATGGCAGCAGTGGCTGCAACAGAACGCTTCAAAAGGCATGGGGCCCTATTCACAAATTTAGTAATTATCATAAATGTATGACTAAATGTTCCTGCTTTACACCTGCTGGGACACATCACAGGGTCGGAGGGAGGCTGAATCACCTCCAGATTTAGAGGTGCTGGCTTTCTCCATTGTACACCCTGGATAAAAAGTATGCATTTCTCCACTATGAAGAGCTCCGCACATCATCAAAAGGATCAGCTCTAGGGCGGTGATTTTGGGGAGGGGGGGGGGGGGCGGCGGAGTGGGGGCTGTGTTTTCAAGTACAATATGGTTTTTAAAGCAGCTGCTGCCACGTGCCTTGCCTCCAGCAAATTTTAGGCAACAGAGAAAATGTCAAGATGACTCTGGTGATTGATGGACCTGCTGCAGAGAGATCTGAGTTTTGTCTAGTGGAAGGTTGGATTATTCAAAAAGTAGCACAGGAGGTTTTGTTACCTGCAGTTTATAATTTAAATCCTAATATAGAACAGTGAGCTATTCACAGTCATCATGGGGCTGCATGCAAACTGCAAGGTTTAGATTAGATGTTATGTTTTTTCCCCCAGTCTTTCATTATCCTAATATTGCAAAAAGGGTTCTCTTGGGTAGAAATCAGTTCTTATTAGTAAAGCCAACCCCCAACCATGGTGTTACGTTATAAATTCTGAGGGGCAGATTTACAAGGTGTGGTGCATCTCTGCCAATCAGCAGGGATGCACAAGAACACGTGCGACACCCAAAACCACCCGTGCGCCACCACTGATGTGCCGCATTTACAACGCAGCAGTCCGTGGCGCACGGATGGGCAGATGCATGTCGCATCACCTGGCGTAAAGGTGGCGCATTGCTGGAGTCGCGCGACGTGGCTCCTGCAAGGCTCGGGGGCACCCTATGCCTAACATGCTGCATCACTCCTTACGCTCGCTTCAAGCAGGCGCAGAGTTTTGGAGCAGCATGGCCGTAAAAGTGACTCAGTGAAATGTTGTAGATTTCACTGCATCACTTTTACGAGGCGTACCTGCGAGGGAACGCCCACCCTGTGCCGGAACGCCCACATGAAACCTGACGCAGGTTTCATGTGGCGCTGGGCTTTACAACGTGACGCATCTACCTAGATGCGTCATGTTGTAAATACGGCGCAACATTGCGCATGGTTTACGTCGCCGCTGAGTCACAGAAGTGACCCAACGGCGGGGTAAATGTGTCGCAAGGGGTTTGTAAATCTGTCCCTGAGTTTGTGATTCTCCAGACCAAGCACTATTAAACTATAATACCTACCAGTAGGGATGACATGTGACTCCTACACCTTGTAGTCCTCTAACTGATGTACCATTGCCTATACACTTATTTCACACGTGTTATGCATTGTTTCTGGAAAATGTGTATGTGATGCATTGTGCTCTGACGCCTTACGCTGGCATGAGTGGCACTAAAAAACAAAAGAAATGCATGAGAGAAAAGGTGAGACAAAATACATAAATACATATGGTACTCCGATTGAGCAAGTATGATCTATAATTTAAGAGCATAGTTCTACTGGGAAACTGCATCCACAGAGAGAATAATCATTAGTGCAGTTCCCTTTAACCCGATAGCGTGCATTACTCATTAAAATAGGAGAAATCAGTGGCAGTTAACAACCACAATGATGCCTAATAAACTTGCCTAAAAAGAGAAGAAAAATAAATATTTTTCCCTGCAGAATATTATGCAAAATTCTTTAAAAAGAAATCAATTGCAGGGTTGCGCTGTCTCTCATCCTTCAACTGGGAAACTGCATCCACAGAGAGAGTGACCATTACTGCAATTCCCCTCAACCCAATAAAGTACATTATTCATTAAAAGAGGAGAAATCTGTAGCAGTTCACAACCACAATGATGCCTAATACAGTTGCCTAAGAAAAAATATATATATTCTTCCCTGCAGAATAAAGTGCAAAATTCTTTACAAAGGAATCAACAGCCGAGTTGCACTATCTCTGAAAAACCTGAGTCAATTAAATATAAGTATAGTTTTTGCCAAGTACACCACATCAATAGCAAGTACCGCGAAACAGCAGAAACTAGGTGTTGACTTGTATCCTATTGCAGATTTCGGAAGGGCCTCCTTAAACTTCCCCGGAAGATATCAAACATCTGAATTCCACGCTTATTAACACTCAATCTTGGCTAGCCGATAATCACCTCAAACTAAATGCTCTGAAAACTGAGTTCCTTCTCATCTCACCCCGGCGAAAATTTCAACCACCCAAACATGGCTCAACAACCTAACAGCACTCAATGTCCAACCCACCATCGTGGACTCAGCGAAATCCCTAGGCATCACACTGGACGCCAAGCTCAACATGCAGCAGCACGTCAGCAAAGCCACAAAAGCAGCTAATTTCCAAATCAACACACTGAGGAAAATTAAACCCTTCCTCCCTGCTGAAGACTTCCGAACTGCTGTACAAGCGTTAGTCATCCCTCGAATAGACTACGGAATTGTGGCCCTCAGCGGACTCCCGCTATCCACAACAGCACCCTTAAGAGCCTCCCTGAACGCTGCCGCAAGACTCATTACTGGCTCAAGAAAACATTCGCATATTTCCCCAGACTTAAAGTCCCTAATATGGCTGCCTTTTGAAGCCAGAATACAACTAAAAATTGCAGTTATGACACACGCGGCAGTGCACCACAATGCACCCAACTACCTCGCTCAAAAGTTGTCCATATCAGGAGGTTCGAGATCCAATAGAAGCTCAAAAAATCTACTCCTGAAACCCCGTAGATTCCGGAAAGAGAAAACTTACAAGCGCTCCTTCTCAGGAATGGCACCCAGGATCTGGAATGCGCTCCCTCCTGAAACCAGGCTTATCTCCTCCACTCCACTCTTCAAGAAAGAGGTGAAAACCATCCTTCTGGCCAAGATCTCCTGAACCTTATAGGTGTTGGATCAGAGACTCTGCATTGCCTTGTGTCAATGTTCACCTTGTCCTTTGGCACTATACCTCTACTTGAGGGACACACTATTACGCTACTTTCTTACTACCGACCAATATATGATACACGTTGGGTCACTGATTCACCCTCCCGCTGCCCCCACTCAGTGCTCTCTCTATACTAAAACACTGTTATAAGCCTTCCACACACCCAAAGTGTACCTGAACACCTCTGTAGTGGGATCAATGACTTATGCTGTCTTATATTACTTGTTTACCTGACTGTATATTGATATGTTTTATGTATGTTATTATTATCCTTTCATGTTAGTGACTACTACATTGCTCCCATTACCTCTGTTCATTCCTACTGCCCCTACCCTGTCATTGTGAAGCGCTCTGATATCTGTAAGGATCTTGTTCGCGCTATATAAAACTTTGAATAAATAAATAAATAAATAAAATAAATAAACTGCTTTGTACCAAAATTCTGGCAAAGTGGGATTAGGCACTTTTCCCTCCCATGCCTGTATACTGGACAAAAAAAGAGGGTATGTTCTACCGTTTCCTTTGTGGTTCCACAGGACTGGCACAACCACTCAGATGTTCCAGGAGTATGAGCCTATTTGGCAGTAAATGGGAGAAGTGGCAGAATCCCATATCTAAATTTGATGTAGGGCTTCCTGGCCAATGCGGGTTCAATCTCATCTAGCTACTGCTCTGTTTATATTCAACCTACATAAGAAGACACTAATGTGTCAATGAGCCCAGAGAGGGCCGGATCAGGAGAGATTGCAATTTGCGCCAGGACGCTCCTTAGCTGGAGTAGCTGTGCGCACAACAAAAAACAATAACATAACATAACATAACATTTGAATTAGCCATAATTTCTTTTGAAATCTGATTTGGGAATGGAATATACCACCCTCGGGTCCTTCCAGAGTCTCACATTCCCCAACTTTCTCAGCATCTCTCTAACATAATTAAGCCAGGGGAGATCTCTTGCCCACGGGATACTAAGGATCTCCTCTAGCCCCTGATGGTAGGAATAAAGCTCGGGAGTAGCTCAGAATCTTCTCCAATACAGAACCGGTACCCTACCTGTCTCATCGGAGATCGCTCTGAGCCCCATGTCCAACCTAAGGGGAAGCAGTGGGGTATTAATAGGAGGTCACATCAGCTGCTACAAAAAACGATTCTCAGATAACGTGAAATCATTTACGTCCTTATGCCCCCATATTCCTGCTCCATAAAGAGCAGTGCCTAGGGCCTGATGGGTGTAAATTTGAACCACTGGAGAAAAATGTGAACCTCATTTCGCCAATGCCCAACATGTTGTTCAAGTTTAAGCCTGCGCCTTGCGATGTGAGTGTGCCTTTCTAATTGCTCTGTGAATGTGAGGCAGAGGTAATCAAATGTGTGGAAATGTTGCATTGCAGTCCCCTTCAGGGTGGGGTTAGATCTAGTGGTGTGACAGGGATGTAACACCATATATTTGTTTTTGGCCGCATTAATTTCCAAACCCCCCTGTGTGCAAAAATTATCAAAATTGTCAAAAGTTTTTGGAGCCCCATTGGGGATTTAGACAGTAAGAATGTGTCGTTGGCAATCATTAATTCGGGAACCTTAGTGTTTGCATCACACTCGCATTGGTTTCGATGGGCTACCAGATCATTAACATATAGGCCCTCATTACTATGTCAGGCAGACGCCGTTGCCGAATCGGGTCCGACTGACCTCCGGTCAACAGTCTGAATGCATTATTAGGATGCGACCGTGTCACACACTTCCATTTCTCTATGGGATCTTGTGCTGTTAGAATAGAAATATTCATGTTAAGCATTGCCCTATGCAAGTTAGCATTTGCAGCACCATTTTCTATTCAGGCGCCATTTTGAATCATGATCGAAAGGTATGTTTAGTTTCTGAAGTTTGGGGTTTTGCTTCACTAATGAATAGACTGTTCATATTAGTGTATACCTTTCTTACTAGATAGAGGCCCTCTCCCACTTGTCTGGTGGTGGGTGCTGGGTGAAATGACCTTGAGTTGTACTAGGTGGTGTGATATATGAGAACCAAAACTTATATTTTTTTGTATTCCGCTGTCCAGCTGCATCTGCGTGGAAAATTCCACTGTGGGCGTGCCTTTGTTTGGTCATGAAATGTACATAATGTATCTTTATTCTTGTTGATTTCAGTCCTCTCTGCAGCACTCCTAGCGACTGGGCAGACTGGGCTCTGCCGTGAGTGTATATTGAATAAACAGTTATTGGTTTGTATTCTCTACTGTCTGACCGACTCATCATTTGGTACAGAAGGCCGAGAGGTGGTCACAGGACCCGGGTTACCCTAAACGGGTCACTTCCTTCAGTTGGCGCCCGATGATTGACCCACCCCCTTCCGCAGATGGAGGGGAGGTCGAGGCTATTGTCGGGTCGGACTGACGGTTCAGGGATCCCTGTATGAGGAGTATCAATTGCTCGCAGCTGCCCCTTCGGTCCTGCTGGATGTTGCCTCACCCAGTGGTCATCCCGACTGGAGCCCTAAATGGTGAAACACTTGGATCTGACCATTTGGTCTGAAGAGTCGGCAGTGGAGAACAAGTTTGTTTGTGCTGTGCTACTGATATCAGGTGAGTTTGTTTTGGTTCTTTGTGGATATGGTACCATTGCTTTGAATTTGGTAGAGCTTGAGGGCTGTTTTGTTAAAAGGTACTTCCAACTACTTTGCCAGGTAAACAATAACAAATTTGTTTTTCTTTTGAAATGCCTGGCCTTAGCAAGGTATGGCATTGTGTTGCCGTTGTTGTTCTGCTGACGCTTGATTGGAAGAAGCTCAGCCGATGCCTCCAGAAAGCAGCCCTAACTTTGATAACATATGTGAAGCAAGGTCTTGGCCCTATTATGTTTAGTACATTATAGCACAACTATACGAGGGACAATAGCGAGTTACAGTGGGCGTTGATGGGCACTTTTGATGAGCAAAAGATTGGGGGGCAGATTTACAAACCCCTTGCAACACTATTGCGTCACTTTTAACATGGGAAAAGTGACGCAAAACTGGCGCAAGAGGCTTGTAAATCTGCCCCTGGGTTTTCACAGGAACAGTTGTTTAAAAAACGAAGTAGGCAGTCGATGTTTGATTCTCTTCGAACTTGGCAGAATTAGGCGAGGCAGAGACAATTAAAAATGAAGAGAGGCGCATGAAAAGGTAAAATGCAAACTTTGACCCAGAAAGCTGTAGCATATGATAGAGAAAACAGGAAACAGGAGTTGAATGTGAATGTGAAGATAGAAGGTCTTGAGACCCTCCGGGTGAGTAGCGCGCTATACAAATGTCCATGATTGATTGATTGAAGGTTTCGGTTACATATTGATAAATCTTATTTGGCCAGAGAGGAAAATGATGCTTCTGTGGATGAACAGTTAGATACTCGACCCCCACCTACTTATGCCCCACAGAGGATATACCCCACTGTTCCATTATGTTATGTTATGTTATGTTATATGGGAATTTATAACGCGCATGACTACTCTTGAGTGTCCTGGCGCGATGCAGAATCAAACAGATGGCAAGAAAAATGAATTAGTAGGCCTGCTTAAAAAGGTGAGTTTTGAGGAGCTTCTTAAAGCATTTTAAGTCCTGAATGTGGCGCAGCGCTATAGGGAGGGCATTCCAGAGGATGGCTACTTTAACCGAAAGGGACTGGCCGCCCTTCCTGGCTCGACGGAAATGAGGGGTTACCATCAGTCGATGGGCCGCCGACCTTAGGTATCGTCGAGGAATGTAGAAGTAAAAAACACAAATGGGGTGCTACTGGTCTCAGTGGACTAGAAAGTGTCTGCTTTCTCCTAAAGAGTGTATGTATAAACTGAAGAGTGGTGAGAAAAGATAAGAAAACCCATCAGCCCACCCATTGGCGGAGCTTCATCATCTGGGATTTTTAAAGGATAAGCTGGTATCCTCTAAAAAGCCCAGATGATGAAGCTCCGCCAATGGGTGGGCTGATGGGTTTTCTTATCTTTTCTCACCACTCTTCAGTTTATACACACACTCTTTAGGAGAAAGCAGACACTTTCTAGACCACTGAGACCAGTAGCACCCCATTTGTGTTTTTTACTAGTTAGATTTGGGGATAGGTTGCACTTTGGTCGGTAAACTTCTCTCCCCTTC
The DNA here is from genome assembly GCF_964261635.1 of Lissotriton helveticus. Lineage (NCBI taxonomy): Eukaryota > Metazoa > Chordata > Amphibia > Caudata > Salamandridae > Lissotriton > Lissotriton helveticus. Next base: position 353,921,131 of record NC_136065.1, on the reverse strand, counting down.
AGACCCTCTTTTATCCTCGTGTTTTTGTGAGGAATGTAGAAGGACACTCTTTTCCTAATATAGGAGGGGCCAGAGTCTTGTAAGGCTCTGTGTGCTAGGACAAGAGCCTTAAACTGTACCCTCTGGGACACCGGCAGCCAGTGGAGAGTGCACATTTGTGATCTTATACTGGTTCTCTTAGAAATGCCAAGAAGGAGTCTGGCCGCAGCATTCTGGATAAGTTGAAGCTTATTAACCAGGTATGCCGGGATACCAAGAAAGAGCGCATTGGCATAGTCCAGGCGGGATAGGATAAGAGCCCGAGCGACCATCTCCTTGGCTGGCTGGGGGAGCAAGGGAAAGAATCTGCCTAAGGACTTGAGAGTCCAGGAGCAGACGCCTGTTAGTCTCTTGATGTGCTCAGTAAACCTAAGGTCAGCTCCAAACCAAATGACTAGATTCTTGGCTGGGCCACCCTCGGATAGAGGTCTGGGGAAATCAGGGGGCCACAAAGCTTCTGTAAAATGAGAGGGAAATTGCCCATATAGTATAATTTCTGATTTCCCCACATTACATTTTAATTTGGCCTGAGCAAGCCATGTAAACACGGCGGCGAAGCATTTTTGCTCCGTATCAGTGCATACATCCCAGTCGTCCCAGGTAAACAAAAGCTGGGTGTCATCGGCGTAGGCCATAATCTTAGCACCCAATTCAGACACAGCAGCCTGTTTCATCTGCTTCGGCTGATCCTATGTCCATAGCTGTTGTTTCAATGGCTTTGGCTACTGTCACTCCTGCCCCTTCTTTGTCCTCGCCATCTTTGAAGAATGTGACCCCTAGTGCTTCTACTGCTCCAACTCTTGTATCTTCTCTTCATTCTCCTCCGGTGCAAGAGTTGATAACGATGGTGCCGTTGTTTCTCCTTCTATGGTTTTCCATCCCCTGACACTTTTAACAGCTGAGACGCCAGTGCCTGGGTTTGAGGATAGAGATTGGGTGAAATTTAGGGAGTGAATGGGTCCTTTGGTACGTGCTGATATAGGAGTAGAAGAGAAGGATGTGTTGGCAAAGCAAGCTATGCAGTGGCTTACTAGCAGGTTTATAGCGCCAAGGACATTTAGCAAGTTATGCACGATTTTGAGCCTTTCTTACAGCTGCATGTTCTTCAATACATGTCCACCTCATTAAAAAGGAGGCCCCACAATTGTTGTTTGATATTAAGGACCATGTTTATTCAGCTGATTTGGCTCCTGGGCAGGTGTTTAGAAATATTGATACTATTGTTGCTTTTCGGCTTCGATTATTTGAAAAAAGTCCCATAGAAATTGTTCAGTCTCAGTACCCTATGCGTGAAGTCCACCCAATTTATCATCCAGAGATACCTGAGTTAAAGGATCAGCTCGGTAATGTCACTAGAGTAGCCGTATCTTCCCGTTTTATCCTTTCAGACTACATTGCCCGATCCTAGGAAAAATCCCACCGTTTATTATAAGGAGCTAACAGAGGCTCCTTCCTCTACTGTAATGATTCTTGCTGACATTGAAATGTTTTTTGGTCTTCTTGTTCCGGTTGATATCTGGTGACTGATGCATACTCAAGATCATGTTGCAGAATTGGGTGGTACATGGGATGCGATTCAAGGATGTGATCAAGAGAGGAAGCCAGGCGATAAGCCCCGTGCTGGGATACTTGCTTTGCCTGGTTGTATTATTACATACATGCACACACTTATTCTGCCTAAGAAAGTACGTTGGGATAGATTGACAGCTTGTAGGTAGAAGAAGGATGAGATTGTATCAGATTTGTTTACTTGGTTTGAAGACACATTTTTTGATTTAGGGAGGAGTCTGGTTGTTTGTTGACAGGCTTGTTTCTAATCTTTTTCTGAAATATTGACTCATTTGCAGACGTCTGAGAGTACTTGATCTTCATTGCCCCCCTCTGTTATATTGTATATGGCTCAATACTATGAACATTGAGATCAACGGGGGGAAAGATAAGACAGATAAAAAAACATAAAGATTTGAAGACGAAGGTGTTTTTGCAGCAAGCGTTTAGATGAAATAACAGGGGATGAGGGGATCCTTCTAGGCAGCTTCCACGAACTAGTAGACAGCCGTCAACAAAATATTTGGGGCCAAATCAGTGTGCATACTAAAAGGTAGAAGGTCATTGGTGTAGCGAGTGTCCTGTGCTTTTACAGAGGGTTTCCGCTCCTAGAGGGTGAAGTTCTCGTGGAAGAGGTTGTGGGACCAAATGAGTTCCGAATGCTGTGGTTTCACAGGGTCGTTCTGATAACAATTATTTTGATGACCCACGTGATGGGCAATTTTATCATGATGACTATGATACGGATGAGGTAACAGGGATGTCTGATAGCTAGGACAGCCGGGGAAAGGTTGAGGGACCAGTCCAGATGATCAGTGTGGTCCTTATGTCACAGTGGATTTGCAAGGTTCGACTAAGGATTTTATGGTAGACACAGGTGCAACAAAGAGTTATGTTTCTCGACATTTGGTCCCTGGGGCGGCTCTGTCTGGCCATAAAAATATTTCAGTAGGTATTTCAGGTGTACCTTTTTTAAGCCCCATTTCACGTCCCCTTGCATTGACTGTTGGCCCTTTTACTGTGGAGTCCCTGTTTTTGTTGACATCTAATTGTGGCGAAAATGTAATGGGTTTAGATTGCTGAAGAAATTCCACACTACTCTTTATTGCTCTCTGGCTGGTATTTATCTTACCATGGATCCAGATGTATGTACTACGCAATGTTTGTCTCAAGATGCACCTCTTCCCGCCAAATTTGCCAAAGTGCCATCTACTTTATGGGCAACAGGTGCCACAGATGTAGGGCTGTTGCATATACCACCAGTTTCAACACAGGTTAAAGCTCATGCTATTGTGCTTTAACCTGTATTGAAACTGGTGGTACAGGTTAAAGCTCATGCTATTGTGATAGAAGCCAGGGGAACATGGCGTCCGGAAGCTGATAGCCGCGATGGAGCTTCCTGTGATGTGTGGCGGTGTTGATGGAGTCTGACTGGATAGCTGTCTGCAATTGAGCTCGCCTGGCTGCGTGGTTTAGGCTGCTGGGATCGGCTGTCGGGATCAGCGAAATCAGAGTAACCCTTTTCCCGGAAAGCCTTCTTACCCGCCCGCTCGCCCGCCCGGCGTCCCGCAAGTTCATCGCGGCGTTGCCGATCTCTTCGGGGCAGCGCGCGGATAGTGCAGGACGAAGTGGGTGGAGCGTTTTCTGAGCTTCCGTGTAGCCGCGTCCTGGGAGCGGCTCGGCAGTGGATGCGGTGGGCTCTCGTTGTTCCGCTCCGGCTGCCCCTGCTCACGGTGCCGACTTCCTCACTATATCCATTTCGGTGTGCTGCAGTGGGGGATGCATCGGCTCTTGGATCAGTGTGGAGTGAGGTAGGAGTTGGGGGCAGCACGGGGGGCATGGCTGAGGTGACTAAGGTGACTCGAGACAAGGGCCCTCACTTCAGATTGGATTGTGCTTGGGAGATACAAGCTCCCACTCAGGATTGGGGGTTCATAAAGAGGTCACTGTGCCTTACACAACAAAAATCTTCACACACCAATCAGTCTATCGTATGGAGAAGTGTGTGGGCAGTGACCCCGATAGTAGTTTGTGCCTCGCTAAAGAAATATCCATTTATGAACCCACGGTCTGCCGTTATACATTGCGTAACAGACCCCCCAGTATCCTCTCTGTAATCCCTAAACCAAAAGTTGTATCACCCCCGATAGTGGTAGTAAAAGCCACTACAAGACAGGCAACAGGGGCTTGTGAGACAGAGGGAACACCCCTTGGCAAAGGAAAAGGGAAAGGCCGGAAAAAAAACTAGGGGAAGCACCAAACCAAAAATTATGCCTTCGCTGAAGTCCTTCTACAAGGTCATCTCTACTATTAACACAGTGGCGTGTGGGCAGAATAAAATCGTAAAGGATAAGGCTGAGGTTTTAAACATGGCGACTATTACTATCACCACTGATATAGCTGCTCTAGCCACCACTACTCTAGCCACCACTACTTCAGCAAGTTCTGTGGTTAATGAAAGGGGTCTCCAGCACTTGGTTATTGCAGAGAGTCTGTCCATGGCAGCCATCCATCCATCAGTGGAATTGTCGAACACCTTTTCGGTGCTGGCGATCCAGAGTATCGATCAGGAAGATACCCTTTGTGCAACTTCAGTAAAGGGGGGTGAGTCCTAATCTGGCCAACAGATGCTAGCAGATTTTGAGCATTCTCAGCATTCCCCTTTGCCGTCCTTACCGTCCACCCAGCCCGTGTCCGTATCTGGGTTAGCCGTACCATCTGGGTCATCCGGGTCGCTGGCCGATATTCTGATGAGCTTGGGAGACGACATTAGTAGGAGGTTTAACATCTCGGAGGCCAACCAGGCAGCTATTCAGGCCTCCTGCGATGTGCTTGCACAGAAGGTAGAGGAGGTTGCACAGAGAACGGACGTTCTTGAGGCTGAGTTACCAAAAATCAAGGAAGCGCTGAGTGCGTCATCTGCCTCAATGAGTAAAATGGCCAAGCAAAATCAGGATTTGAAAGATGACATTGAGCGGTTGGAAAATCATTCCAGGAAAAACAAATTGAAAATCCTGAATGTCCCGGAAGATCTGGAAGGGAACGATATTAAGAACTTTGTCGTTTCGCTCCTGAAGGCAACAATCCTGAAAGACTCCGAGGATGTAGGCTTGGACTTGATTGCAGACATTCAGAGGGTGCACAGCGATCCATTTAGGAGGGCTCAAGGAAGAGAGCGCCCTAGGAAAATCTTGGTGAACTTCCTCACGTACACTACCAAGGAGAGAATATTATCTCTCGCTCTGAAAGCCGGTCATCTAAAGTGTAGTTCGTTCTCTGTTGCATTTTCCTTCTCTATCCGTTTAGACGTCTCTCACATTACTGCCACAAATCAGTGGGAATTGGGCAAAAGAATGACGATATTGAATGCTCTAGGAGCCAAGACCCAATTGAGATTTCCCGCATCACTGCGTATCATGTGGAACAATTACATGTATAATATGTGCCAACTTGATGAAGTCGACTCCCTAATAGATAAAATCAGAGATGGAGGCGGGGGTGGAAGCAGTGGTGGAAGTGGAAGTGTCAGTAAGGCGTAACCAGTAAGGGTTTGCTTGACATAGAATGGTCATATCGAAATAATCAAACAAAATTAAAACAGGGCGAGTGCTTTGAAGAAATAGAATAATGATAAGGCTACGTAGTTGGGAAGGGTCAGTCTACCAGTTTTAAGTGTAGAAGTATTTGTTTATAGACACACATCAAGGGGAGTTTCTGTCTAAGGGCATATGCCCAGAGGAAAAGGGAGGGTTCCCTATGAGAGTAGAGGGTTGATGGGGTCACGGGAGGGCGGGCAGGTGGGGTTCAGGGGGAGCACGGGTGGGGTTGCAGCTGGAGAAAACATAAAAGAAAATGTCCTCATTTGTCACAATATGTTAAAGTGTAAGCTGCCTCCTAGTCTGCCTGCCCCTAGGAGGAAGGGGGATCGGAGGAAAACCTGGTATAGAATGACATCAACTAATATAAAGTTTCTGTCATGGAATGTCAACGGATTGCGATGCCCTCGAAGACAAAGGCTGATTATGAAATACCTGGAGCAATCCTCTGCCCAGGTTTCCCTTTTACAAGAGACCCATTTGAGTTATCTTGAATCTAGAGTTGTCTTCGGTAAATATAAGTGGGTTGAGTGCTTTCGCTGCTCTGAGCAAACTATACGTAGTAAAGTAGTAGCAGTTTTGTTTAGATCTAATTTAGGCAGCTCCATTAAGTCCACGTTAACTGACCAATCTGGGAGGTGGATCTTGGTGCAGGTGGCTATAGGGGGGGGCAGAACTTGTTATAGTATCCTACTATGGCCCTAATCTCGACGACCCGGCTTGTCTTCTTAGAGTGCAGGCAAAACTTGTAGAAGTCACTGTCCCAATAATAATCGGTGGTGATTCTAATGTCCTCCTTAACCCTTCCAAAGATAGGGCTAACCATAGCCGGTATGTGGTAGCTCAGCGTACGCGTTGGGCAATGATTAATATGATGCACGAGCTCGGGTTAGTAGATCTATGGAGTTCGAAGAGGGATGAGAAACCAGGTGTTACCTTTTTTAACAAAAGCATGGGCATTCTTCAAATTTATAATACATCCTTATTGATAGGTGGGGTTTAGAGCACTTAAAGGATATCTCCATCCAGCCATCTATTCTATCCGATCATGCCCCAATAACTTTTCTATATTTAAGTGGTAAACCGAAACCTACGCCAAGGTGGACACTAAAAAGGGCAATGTTGTTGAATGAGGAATTAATAAGTGTTATCAAAAAATCGACTGCAGAGTACTCTACTGAGAATATAGGGTCAACATCTCTGGAGTATGTTTGGGACGCATTCAAGGTTGGAGAGCCAACATTTGTCCTATAGAGGTAAACAAGACTAAAAAATTAGAGCCCAATGGGCAATCTATAAAATGGAAAACTACGAATATGGTGACAAGGCAGGAGCCACCTTGGCATGGAAGATTAAAACCGACAGAGTGAAGAACAACATCAATAAGTTGATTGTAGATGAGACTGGCACGACCTCATGTGACCAGGAGCATATGCAGAGGTGTCTCCTGTCTTTGTTTTCAAAGCTCTATAAAGAAGAGAGGGTACCTTCTACTGATTTCAAGACTGGCTAAAAAGTAAAGCTTTACCTAGTCTGTCAAGAGAGGGCTGGGACTTACTAGAAGGCCCAATTTATGAAGAAGATATTAAGAGTAGTTTAAAAAGGATTAAAAATAACAAAGTGGCGGGGACAGATGCTCTCCCGGGCGAGGTGTATAAGATCTTGGAAGATGTCATAGTCCCTAGACTCAGTGAGCTGTTTAATTTCATCTATAGCCCTGAAGGTAGGATCCCTCCGTCATGGAAGGAAGCAATAATAGTGCTAATCCTGAAGCCCGGAAAACACCCGCTTAGAGCTGACTCTTACAGACCAATCTCCCTGTTTAATGCAGATTATAAGATCTTTACTAGCATTCTGGCAGGGAGGTTGGTCAGGGTTGCCCCCTAACTGATTAATGAAGACCAAAAGTGTTTTTTGCCGGGAAGATACATTCAAGAGCAAACCTTACAACTAATTGGATGCATAGACCTGGCGGTGGCACGGTCGGAACCATTGGCGGTGGCCGCCTACGACGATGCAAAGGCATTTGATCGTGTCAATTGGACATATCTTTGGGAGACCCTAAAGATAATGGGGTTTGGACCATCATTTGTAGGTACCCATACTAGGTGCTATGAGGGGGCCTCTGCCGTCATTCTTCTTAATGGTTTATTGACATCGAGTTTTAGTATTCAAAGGGGAACACGACAGGGGTGTCCTATTTCACCCCTATTATTTAACATCTACATTGAACCTCTGGCTCAAGCCCTGAGACATTGATGTGCAGATCACCCCATTTCAGGTATCTGACTACAACTGTAAGCTGGCCCTCTATGCAGATGATCTGCTGGTATATACTAACAACCCAGCAGAGGTGCTTCCTAGGGTGGTGGATACCTTGCATGAGTTTGGTCTGTACTCTGGATACTCAGTCAATCCCTCCAAGACTGAGGTAATGTGCTGGGGCATCGAATGGTATACTGGGAGGTGCTGTGGGGAGTTCAGGTATTTGGGGATTACCATAACACAAGATATAGAGGATATCACCGTGATTAACCTGAGGAAAGTGTCTAAGGAAATTGACCATCTTTGTTGAAATGGCAGAATCTCCCCCTTACTATATTTGGCAGGGTAAACCTAGTTAAAATGGTTATCCTGCCGAAGCTGACGTACTTGTTTGGTGCTGTCCCTCTAGGCTTTCCTGTGAAACTTCTGGGTAAATTCAAAGTAAAATAGAGAGCTTCATATGGGCTACTAAAAATTCCAGGTTATCCTGGAAGAAGTTAAAACGGAAGCTACTAAAGGGTGGCCTCGCCCTCCTAGATGTGTTTCTGTACTCCCTCTCCTTTCAGTTTAAAAATATCCGCTGCTTACTCTCCAGCCCTGCTGGATCTAACTGGGGAAGATTCTGAACCCCATGGTCCACCTCGAGGGAGGTGTACCAGGTTTTTATACAAATTTGGGGCTCCTAGATTTTTCAAAAAGGTACGATTAAAAGTAATAAGGTCAGCTCTCATTGTATGGCAAAACATTAAAGCGAGAGGGGGAATAAGATATTATTCTGATTTTGCCCCAATTTGGGACTCTCTGGGGCTTCCCGTTTGCCTAAATGATACCTTGGCCATTCCTATCAAGGGGGCGGGAATTGCTATCTGGTCCGATTTAATATCTTCGGATGGAGTTCATCCATGCGATGTGTTAAGGGCAAAAATAGGTGCTTCCTTCTCGAGCTTTAAATATTTACAAATATGCTTTTGGTTTGCTGCTGAGAAGGACCTTATAGGTGGAAACTGGGAGATTAAAAACACACTCCAAAATGTAAATCCCAGAAAAAAGGAGGTAGGGTTATGGTACAGGTGTCTCATTGATGCGGAGGACGAAGATCTCCCTCCCCCCTACACAGTATGGAATTCATCAATCCTGGAAGATGCATATGTTGATTTGTATCTTTTTTCTCTCCAAAACTTACACAAGTATGTCAAGTCAGCTTCTTTAAAGAAGAATCATTTCTTTGTTTTGAATAGGTTATATTACACGCCCCAAAAAATTGCAAGGTTCGCCCCAAATTCATCCCCTAAGTCTCCAAGGTGTGGTTTAGTGGAGGCTGACGATTTACATATGTTTTTTGATTGTGTTCACTTAAGGGTCTTTTGGGAGAATGTGGAGAGGGCACTGGAGGGAATTTTTATTGTTAAATTTAATCTTAATCTGCCATTAGTTATTTTTGGTACTGACAATAACCTTACAAACCAACTATCTAATAAATTAATGGGTTTATTCCTCTGTTTGATACTAATGGCCCATAGAGAGATCTGTAGGTTGTGAAAAGACCCCAGACCACCGCAGTATGAGAACTGGTTGGGAGTAGCATCAAGTATGGCGAGATTGGACCAGGGGAGGGAAATATCTGGTTACCATTAATCACCTGGGGTACGGAAATGAGGTTGGGTCAAGCCCCCATGGTCCAATGATTACACCAAGCCTCGCACAAAAGAAGCTGGCCTGTCGGCCTAAAAGCGAATGCAAGAGCATGGACCCAGGGCGCCCAGGCAGGAAGAGGGTCTTTTTTTTGGTGAAAATTGCAGACGCTTATGGTGAAATGAGGACAACAAAAAGAATGCCTCGCATTCCTCAGTATAAAATACCTCAAGCGGGGGCAAGGGCCATTTTCAAGATTATTCAGAATTTGATACAAAAGGGAGTAGTTGAGGAGATGTCTGCTAATATTTATATAATATTTATAATCCTATTCTTAAAAAGGACACCTTCAGGCTCCCCTGATGACCATGAGGATGTTTATCGTTTTCTGATTGATCTGCGGGAGGTAAATACATTTGTAGTTCCACAGTTTCCGGTGGTTCCTGACATCACCTCACTTTTGACACTGATTCCTTCTATTGCTGAATTCTTTTCTGTTATTGATTTGAAAAATGCATTTTTTTAGTATTCTTATTCATCCTGACAGTATATATTTGTTCGGGTTCACCCTAGCTGGTCAGAGTTTTGATTCTGTCGAGCTCCTCAGGGCTATACAGAGAGTCTGAGTATGTTTAGCCAGGCATTAAAAGGTCAGTTGGATTCCCTCTCACTTCCCCCAGGTAATGTATTATTGCAGTATGTTGATGACTTACTTATTGCTTCTGACAGGGAACAAGGTTGTAAAGATAGTACAGTTAAATTGTTGTTGCATTTGGCTCATCATGGACATAAAGTTTCCCTTTCTAAATTTCAGTATTGTCGACAGGAGGTCACCTATTTAGGTCACCTACTGTCGAAGGAGGGTAGGAGGTTGACCCCTGAGCACATCAGTACCATTGTTAAAATGCCCATTCCACAAACTCAAAAAGATGTGCGTGCTTTTAATAGGTATTACTTCCTACTATCGCCAGTGGATACCTAACTACTCATTACTAATCAAACCTTTGCTTTCATTAACCATGAAAAAAGTGCATGAGCCTTCACATTGGACACCCGAATGTCAGCAGTCTTTTGAGCAATTGAAAACTGCACTTTGTTCGGCTCCAGTACTTGGCACCTCTATTTGCCGTTTGTGCTCTATGTACATGAGATGGCTGGTTGCGCTCTCTCTGTTTTAACACAGCAATTTGGGGATAAACAGAGACAGTATGCTTATTTTCTGCTGTGATTGATCCTGTCGCAAGAGCCCATCAGAGCTGTTTGAGAGCGGTCGCGACTCTGGCTACTTCAATCAGACAATCGGCTAGACTCGTACTCGATACTGACCTCACATTTATGGTACCCTATGCTGTGGACACGCTTTTGAATAAGACAAAGACACAGCACTTCACCAGTGCATGTCTTACTGGCTATGAATTGACATTGTTTGCTAAACATTTTACGATAAAAAATGTGTCACTCGGAATTCAGCCCGTTACTACCCCTCCCTTCTGAGAATGATGCAGTTGACAAACATGATTGTATCTTCCGGATGGATAGACCTGACTGATGTCCCCTTATCTGACCCTCAAGGGGAACTATATGTCGATGGCTCTTGTTTTAAATTACCAGATGGCACCACCACTACAGCTTATACTATCACCATATTGCATACAGTAGTAGCTCAAGCTGCTGAGCTTGCAGCCCTTATTTGAGCTTGTGAGTTGAGTGAAAGACTGACTGTTAATATTTATACTGACGGGCAGTATGCCTTTGGGGTCGCGCATAATTTTAACCGACTCTGGGCTGAGAGAGGTTTCCGTACTTCTCATGGCACCAAAATTCAGCACAGGTACCTCATATTGAGGCTTTTGTCTGCTTTAACTCCCCCACCCCCAATAAATTGACTATAGCTAAGTGTAGCACCCACAGGAAGATCACTGATGATGTGGGTAGGGGAAATGCTTTTGCTGATCAGACAGCTAAGGAAACGGCTCAAACAAAGATGAAAAGAATGTTTATAGCAGGTCCAGCTAGGTGGGTTCCTGAAGTTGTCATGTCTGAAAATACCCTTAAAAGTGTAAAGGAGATACAGAGTGAAGCCACAATAGAAGAATTAGCAGAATGGCAGGAAAGTACAGCACAGTTGAATGAAGAAGGATGTTGGATTGATAAATAAGGGAAGCAAAGATGGATATTGCCGGATGCATATGTTCTCCCTGTGGTGACTATGGCACATGGTCCAGCTCATATCAGTGCCAAAGGCATTTGAAAATTGTTATACCCTGTCTGGCAGAATGACAAAATCTCCACGACAGCTACGCATTTGGTGAAATATTGTATGGTCTGCATGATGCATAATCCAGGAAAAGGGACCCCTACACCACCTGGTAATTTTGCACCACCGACTTTTCCTTTTGATGTCCTTCAAATGGACTATATTGAATTGGAGAGAAGCAATTATCTGAAGTATGTTCTGATGGTCGTATGTGCATTCAGCAAATGGGTTGAGGCTTATCCCTCTAAAGATAATACAGCCATTACGACTGCAAAGGTACTCCTGAAGGAGTTCTTTCCTCGTTTCAGCTTGCCCCGAGTTATTTAGAGTGACAACAGAAGTCATTTAAATGCGAATAGGATTCAATTGATTTGTGAGGGTCTCCATGTGAAGCAGAAATTCCATGCTGCCAATCATCCACAGTCAGAGGGTTTGGTTGAGAAGTACAATGGTACTCTCAAAGTATAATTGGCAAAAATTCAGGAGACCACAGGGTTAAAATGACCAGATGCTTTACCATTAGCACGTTTGTCGACAAGAACAACAGCACATTCTCGGACAGGATTGTCTTCTTACGAGGTTGTGTTTGGGTGCCCGGCAAATGTCGGGGGCATCCCGCGTTCTTGTACATTTTCTGATATTGATTACCCTGTGTTGCTTGATTATCTTGGCCAGTTAACAGAAAGTTTGAGTTCTATTCACCAACAGGTGTGGGACTCCATACCTCCTATACCAGAGGGGCCCGGCCACGACATCCAGCCTGGAGACTACATCTTAATCGAGACTTTTCAGAGGAAGAAAAGTTTGAAGCAGTGCCGGAAAGGTCCTGAACATGTCTTGTTAGTGGCATGTATTGCTGTGACGGTTGCTGGCCGTAAGAACTGGTTCATTCAACCCACTGTTGGAGGGTTCCTGTACCTCTACCCAATGATCAGTGGCTTAAGGACGGCATCCGGGACTCAGAGTACGAGCAGGTGCCTCGGTTTGTTTCATTCAGTGACGCCCAGATAATACGGACTCAGTCGCATAAAGAGAACGACAATGTCTTGAACGAGGCTGTTCCTCCGGAAATACGAGCTATCCAAGAGCCTTTGTTCACTGACCACATAGTGTCTGGAGCTACCAGGTACAATTTGCGCCCTCGGTTGAAGGATATGGATTCCAAGGAGAAAAGAGATTAGGAATGGACTGCATAAGATAGGTTGCATTGTATTGAATTGTGGTACCAATGGAATTAGCTGAAACTAGTGTATAAAGTTTTGCTCACTTTATCTTAGTTGTTTGAACATTGGATAGGGGCGATTGAAGTATACCCTGAAGGTACACCATCCTGATCAACGTGGGATAAGAGCTTAGGACAGAGCAAGCTCCACTGCCGGTGCTCAAGAGCAGCAACGTATTGATGGACAATAGGAGCCTGTACCAGTGAGGCTTTGATGGCACTGGGAAATTGTGTATCTTTTGCATCTTGGCCCCTTTTATTATAAGTTATGCATCCCTTTGGTAGAAAGGTCACGGTGAAGAGCAGCCAATGGTTATTGTTGCCCAACATGGTATGGTGTGGACCTGAAAGAGGAAAATAGCATGTGTTATTTTGTTCTGCTGATCATAATATTGTGTGGGGTTTAATGGATTTTAGAGGGTAAATATATTCCCCCGAAAAGAAGTAAAAGAACAGTCCCAAGTTATGTATTCCTAGATACACATAGGGGATTTGTTGGAGAAGGAACAGCTTTTTACCCCACTGAATCTGTTACCAATTAATGGACTGCATACCCATTGTTACTTGTAAACTATACATATACTCATCCACCGCAATTTACAGAAGTAAAGGGAGTTTTTGGTTTTGGCTATCCAGGTCCTTGTCTATATTATGGTAAACCATTGGGAATGGGTTATGCAGGTTGGTATAACAATACCTTATGTGATAATCTCTAAATGGAGAACCAGAATGTCACATTGGAGGGTTTGCATTATAAAGAACTGGTAGTCACCTGGGAGGCTGGTTATTATCCTGCATGTTCCCCCATCGAGAATAGTATTGACTCTTCCTTGTATATTACCTGTTCTGTAATAGTCCTGTACAAAAATACAGTGCCTTTGATGAATGATAAAGATCCGAGTTCTTTTGGAATGAGCACCACATATACTGCAGTAGATTATGGAGGGCCGATTTTTGCACACCTGGGGTTTTACTTTTTGTCTAATCACACCTATTCTAATGTTCATGATGGTACAGACGATGTCACTTTTAAGATGGTGTTGCCTTTTAGGATAATCTTGTAAAAATTCTAATCCTAACATTCTTGGGTTAAAAGGGACTTTGATCATCGAATTCTGTGAAGGGAGTGACCGATGTAGAGGTCAATAATTATAGGAATGGGATCACTTTTGGATACATTCTTTCTCCCATATTTACATTTGGTGGTACTGCTATGGACAGGGGTAAAGAAGATAAAATATTTTGGATGCAAGCTGCAAATTTTGTCTAATACCACAGTAGCAGCCTTGCATGACAGACCAGGAATGCAGTGGACTTTATTCTAGCTAAGAGTGGTGGTGTATGCGTGGTAGTTTGTGATCAGTGTGTAGTGTGTAGAATATGGAAAAGAATATCACTAAACACATATTAGACATCCTTGAGAACGTCAATGGGATGGGAAGCGGAAATTGGAGTTGATCTCATTTTGGTAGTTGGAGCAGGATTCTTGAAAAAGTGATTCACATGGTTGTGATATTGGTGCTTTATTGTGCCCTTATTCAGTGACTCCCCTTCTGTTGCTCTTATTGCACCACTATTCTCACCCCAGAAGGAAAATATCGATTGAAGATTCCAACACTGCAATTATGGTACAGAAAGAAATAGACGACCTCATGAACATAGATGAAGGTGTTTTTTAAACTTCTTCCCTCCTTACAGACTCCTTTCCCGATACTGAGAATATGGAATACTTATAAGGAGTTGTATTCATGGTCTCCTGTTTTTCAGAAAATGTTTTAGCTCATGCTAAAAGCAGGGTGTTTTAGAATAGAAATATTCATGTTTGCGCATTATCCTATGTAATCTAGCATTTGCGCACCATTTTCTATTCAGACGCCATTTTTAATAATGATCTAAACTAATCCTTTGCTATTTTTGAGAAAAAGACCCCTGTTATGTTTCGTTTCTGCAGTGTTGTGTTTTGCTTCACTAATGAATTGACTGTTCATATTAGTGCATACCTTTCTTACTAGATGGAAACCCTCTCCCACTTGTCTGGTGGAGGGTGCAGGGAGAAACAGCCTAGAGTTGTATTGGGTGGTGTGAGATATGAGAAGCGAAACTTATTTATTTTGTATTTCACTTTCCAGCTGCATCTGCCTGGAAAGTTCAACTGTGGGCTTGCCTTTGTTCGGTCATGAAACACACATAATGTATCTTTATGCTTGTTGATTTCAGTCCTCTCTGCAGCACTCCTAGCGAATGGGCAGACTGGACTCTGCTCTGAGTGTACATTGAATAAAAAGTTATTGGTTTGTATTCTCTACGGATGTACGTTGTTACAACGCATGCTTTTACCACCCATGCTGTAACAACGCAAGTTTTAAAACGCATTCCATTACAACGCATTACACTGGGGGGTGCTGGATAGTGAATAGTTTAATTTACTATTCCAACACCAGTCCCCGTGGACACTAGGGAAGGTGTTGGATAGTAAATTAAAACTATTCCCTATCCTAGAGCGCCCCCCAGTGTAATGCGTTGTAATGGTTTTCGTTTTAAAGTCTGCGTTGTAATAGCACTGCGTGCTAAAAGTTGCGTCATAAAGGTTGTTCCCCATTCTCTACTGTCTGACCAACTCTTCATTTGGTACGGAAGGCCGGGATGTGGTCACAGTACCCAGGTGACCCTAAACAGGTCACTTCCTTGAGTGCTACGGCCGTAAGCTGGTCGTAGCACAAGCTACCATAGAGAAACAGGTATTTTTGTTAATCTCTGCACCACGTGGCAGGCACCTGAGGCTGCTGTGGCAAGGGAGCCCTGCTAGGGGCCCCCAAAGTTGCTTTCCGAAAGCCCAACATGAAAAGCATGTCCAAAGTATGTATGTAAATCCAATACATAGGGCATTATGAGCGGGCACAGACTGCCCAAGGGGCTACTTGAGCCTGTCGGATGCCAGTCCGTCCGACCGGCCGGCTTCAAATCCGACAGCCTTCATTGAAATAAGGCTGTCGGATTTGAAACCAACGATGTAAGGGGGATAGCCTTTGACCTGCAGTCGGAGGCTTTCCCACTTGCTTCGTAATCAGTCCCATAGTGTAAAGAGGGTTGGAGCAAGTATGCAGCCCTGTCTAACCCTTCTGTTAACAGGAAATGGCTTTCTCACCTCACCTATCAAACCACATTTGACTGGGCAAAATTCAGATTGTGAAGCCTAACAATAATTGCCAAGAGATAGTTGGGGACCCCATGTCAGCTAGCACACTGCCACAGGGTGGGCCTGGGGACCAGATCAAATACAGACCTTAAGTAAAAAAACACCACATATAGTCGACCACTCATAACACCACAATTTTCCAAAATATTAGCTGAAGCAAAAACACCTGGTCTGCAGTGGAGGAGCAGTCCCAAAAACCTTCTTAGAGTGGGGTTTGTATCTCATTGTCTGCCATCCAGTCCTGCAACCTCTCCAAGATGACTCTACTAAACAACTTTTGTGTATGTAAATAAGGCTAATAAGCCTGTAGCTGGTTGGTAAAAGTGATTAACTTATTTTATAAATAGGTATGATTTCCGCCTCCGCCCATGATGAAGGTAGAGGTGTCCCATTCATAATGGTATTAAAATATAACACAAAATAGGGGCTCCAGGTATCAATTTTGTCCAGGAACAGATCTTTTTGGATTTGTCTATATCGCTTTATTGGGGGCAATCTTCTTGATTGCTGCACTCACTTCCTGACCTGTGATGGTTGGATACTCCCCACATCCAGTCACACCTTTCAATCCTACTATGTTAGGACACACCACAGCAGTTAGGGCAGTGTCATCTTCAACAGTCACAGAGTACTGCCTGAAGAAGTGGGCAACCCAATCAGCAACAGGAACGTTATTCTCGATGAGGTAGTAACCCTCCTTACTCCCTGTGGCCACTATATTCCAGAAGGTGCAATGATCTCCCTCTTTAGCTGCAACCAGTAGACCGTCCTCCTTCCCCTGTTCCCAGGCCCCTTTCACTTGAGGGACAGCTTTTTGTATGCCACCCTCCTATGTTGTATCATCTTCCAATCTTGCTACTTCATTGAGGCAATAAGTGCTGACTTAGCGCTTCTGGGAGTTTGATTAAACCAGGAAGGGGGACTTTTCCTACTTGCAACATGCTTTGTATCCACAAATAAATTGTTCGTTATGCCCTCGAACAATTGTTTGTGTATGTCAGTAATCTTAACTAAAGACTCAACTTGGTCCAGACCCAGTTCCAAACAAAGCAATTCCCTGATTAGAGGTTAGTTGCAACCTTCTATCAGAAGGTTCAACATGACTAATTAACCCCCCGCATTCAGAGGGTCTCAAGGCTAGGATTAGGGCCTTATGGTCGCTATCATGTCTAGGTGTAACTACCATGTCAGTAAGATATGACCAGAGCCTAACATCTACTAATAGATAATCTACAAGACTAGTGCAATTAATTTGTCCCTATCTGAAGGAGTTCTGCCATTGTAGGTGCAAATGCCCTGGTTTAAGACTAGGGCTTTTAATTGAAGAGCCAGGGGAGACCATTATTTGATAGGGGATTACTACATTGGGAATGGATCAGATTTTGTTTTCCTCCTGGCTAAGATCATCAATATTTCAGCCAAAAGGTTCAATCTGACAGTTAAAATCCCCACCCACAACGTTTAAGGCACCTACTGTCACTGTTGCCATGTGTGAGATTAGCAGCTCAATGGCTGGAGATTCTATTTTCTTCCCCACAGGTCTTATGTACACATTGTAAACATAAAGTACTAATTTCTGAGTGAAAGTCAGACTAACTCATACAATATCTTAGCCTCATTTGTCATGCAAGCAAATATAGTACTGACTCAAATAGTGAGTCCCCCCGAAGGTCTTCCCTTTCCCATTTTTATTGCTTCCTTACTGAGGTTTATACAGCCCAGGCAGTAGGCGGCCATGTTTCACTAGGTCTCCTGAAAAAGGCAAGGATCATGCAAATTTATATAGTAACCCCAATCAGGGCAAACACGTGTGGAGCTTTGCCCTGCTACATTCCACGAAAGTATCAGAATGGAAGAGGTTTACATTGAAATACTTCTGGTGCACAATGTCCATTTGCCTTGTTTGATGCCCCAGAGTCACCAGACAGATTTATCTCTGGTGAGAAGACCACACTTGCCTTAGATCGAGTCTCCCTCCAGCTACCGATCTTACTTAAACTGGGATGCACAGGGGGCTTATGTGAGTAAGAAGCTAGCTGGACAAGATCTATGGGCCCACTACTATTGTAGGACCAAATCCAGCCACCTCTCTGGAGTGTTTAAATGGTTCAACTTGCTCTATTTCGGGGCTAGCACCAAACTCTATCATGGTCTAGGACACAGTATGTTTAAACAGCTTCTTTCCTGACTCCTAAGACTGGGTTCAGTCAATCAATCAATCCGGGATTTATAAAGCAAACTACTGACCCTTGAGGGACTCAAGGCACTGGGTGGGGGGGTATCGGGCAGCTCAGACTCATCCAAAAAGCTAGGTCTTTAAGGCTCTTGCTGAATGCTTGCAGAGTGGGGGCTTGTCTGATGCTGTGGGGAGTTCATTCTAGGTCTTGGCTGTGATGTAGGAGAAGGCTCATCCTCCCGAGTTGGCTCTCCGATTGCAAGGTATTTCAGCCAGGGCGATGTCGGCCGAGCAGAGGTTTCTCTTGGGGGCGTGGAAGGAGATTCTTTCGTTGAGGTTTGCGGTCCGATGTTGTGGAGGGATTTGTAAGCATGTGTGAGAAGCTTGAAAGTTACTCTCCTTTCAAAGAGGAGCCAGTGGAGGTCTCATAGGTGCTGGGTGATGTGGTCTTGTCATGGGATGCTGAGGACGAATCTGGTTGCAGTATTCTGGATGGTCTGGAGTTTGTGGAGATTTGTCGATTCCGGCGTAAAGGGTGTTCCTGTAGTCCAGTCTGCTGGTTATGAGTGCGTTGGTGATGGTCTTTCTAGATTCAGGGGGATCACTTCAAGGTCTTGCAGAGTATGCGAAGCACGTGGAAGATACGGAGTTATCTGTTGGTTCAGGGTGAGGGAGGAGTCGAGTATGATGCTGAGGTTGCGGTCGTGGTCTGTGGGTGTGGGAGGGTTGCCGAGGGCGGGGGCCGCCAGGTGTCGTCCCACACAGAGATATGTGGATCCGAGGATGAGAACTTCTGTTTTCTCTGAGTTGAGCTTCAGGCAGCTGCTGCTCATCCAGGATACGACATCTTTCATTTCTTCCTGTCTGGTGATGTCGGGTTCCTTGGTGAGGGAGAGGATGAGCTGGGGGTCGTCGGCATAGGATACTATGCTGAGTATATGTTTTCTGATGATGGTTGCAAAAGAGCCCATGTAAATGTTGAAGAGCATGGGGCAGAGGGAGGATCCTTGGTGTACTCCACATCTGATCTCTGTGGGTTCTGAGAGGAAGGGCGAGAGTTTGATTCTTTGAGTTCGGCTGGCGAGGAAGGAGCGCATCCAGTCTAGGGCTGTTCCCTGTATGGAGTCGGGCGGCTAGTGTGCAGTGGGAGACGGTGTCGAAAGGCTGCTGAGAGGTGTAGTAGAATGAGAGCTACCGTGTGGCCTTGTTTGAGGAGTTTGCAGATGTCATCTTTGACCGCTAGGAGGGCTGTCTTGGTGCTGTGGTTGCTGCAGAATCTAGATTGAGAGATGTTGAGAATCGAGTTGGACTCTATGAAGTTCATGAGCTGGTTGTTGATGATCTTCTCGGTGATCTTCTTGGTGACCTTGGCGGCGAAGGGGAGGAGAGATATGGGTCTGTAGATCTTGAGGTCTGTCAGATCCGCAGAGGGCTTCTTGAGGAGGGGTTTGACTTCTGTGCATTTCCAGTCATCATGTAATGTGTCTGTTTTGAGGGTGCAGTTGATTTTGCATTGTAGTTCAAGTGTTATGGCGGAGGCTGCTCTATGGAAGATGTGTAAATGGCAAGGGTCAGTGGGAGCTCCTGAGTGTATGCTCCTAATGGTCTGTGCGGTGTCTTCTGTGGTAGTAGGGGTCTAGGCAGTGATGGTTGGCTGTGTGGTGTTGCTGGTGGCTGGTGTTCTGTCAGTGCCTAGGTTCTGTTCGTCAAAGTTGTCGTAGAGAGTCCTGATCTTGTGATGGAAGAAGGAGCCAAGTTTGTTGCAGAGGTCCTGGGAAGGAGGGGCATCAGGGCTTTCGATGGGGGGTTTGGTGAATTCTTGTATGATGCTGAAGAGTTCCTTCCAGTTGTGGGAGTTGGAGAGGATTCTGTCCTGGATGAAGTTCCTCTTCCTGGATGAGTTGGTGGTGTTCTGTTGTGGCGGTCTTGGAGGCGGTGGGCGCTTCCAAGGTTTTGCTGTTCCTCAATGATTTCTCGAGTCATCGGCATTAGTGCTTGGATTTTTGGAGGTATGTGGTGAACCAGGTGGCATTCCTGGTGCTTTGTCTGTCGGAGGTCTGGAGGATGGGTGAGCGGGTTTGTGCAGTCGGTGATCCATCTGTGGAGTTCGTTGGCTGCAGTGTTGGCGTCAGTCGTGGTGGGTGGAGGAATGCGGCTGCAGGCGGAGTTGAGGTGTTCCTCTGTGATCTTGCTCCAGTTTCTGTGCGGGAGCGTGGTGTAGACTTGTGTTCAGTGGGTTTCGAGAAGGAGAAGTGGACGCAGTTATGGTCCATCCAGAGGGGTGGCATTGTGTGGCTGAAGTGAATGTTGTTTCCTCTTGCAAAGATGGGGTCGAGGGTGTGTCCTGCCTTCTGAGCGGGGGTGGTGACGAGCTGCTTCAGTCCGATGTTGGCGAGGTTGTCCAGGTGGGTCATGGAGTTGGGGTCCCTGAGGTTGTCGAGGTGGAAATTCAGGTCTCTGAGCAGTGGTCAGTCCATGGAGGTGAGGGCGTGGGGTGCAATGAGTTGTGCTATGGTAATGGTGAATGGGGCGCGAGTTTCGGGAAGTCTGTAGAGTCATTCTGGGGTTGATCTGGATCTGTAAGTGGAGGTGTCCATGGGGGTTGAGGAGTCGTTCAAGCTGGCAGTAGAGAGTTGAAGGGTGTTTTTGTGTACGATGGCGAGTCAGAATCCAGAGTGTTTGGGACGGTCTTTCCTCTGGATCTTGTACCCATGGGGGATGGCGGAGCTGGCATTGGTCCAGGTCTCTGTAAGGAAGGCAACATTGGGCGAGAGGGTGTTGAGGAGGTCCTAGATTTCTGTTGCGTGTCTGTGTAGGGAGCGTACATTGAGGTGGAGGCAGCTCAGGAGTTTGGGTTTGCTGGTGTCCGGTGAGTTGGTGGTAGCTGTAATAGTCCAGAGGTGGGTGAAGGTGTAGCGGCAGTGTCAGCAGGAGAACTGGCCTTGGGTGGTGTTCAGTGTCGACAGCTGGCAGTTGTTGTTTCTTCCGGGGTTGAGTGCATGGAGGGTTGCTGAGTCGTAGTGGTGGGGGGTTAGGGGACAAGATCCCTGGTGCAGGACGTGGTCGGGTCGCGGACGGGAGCAGACAGGCTTACCTTTGGCACTTTGGCCGCCATTAGGTAGGGGTCAGGGAGGGAGAGCAACTGGGAGGCGGGAGAGGTGACAGGCAGGGGGAGGGACAGCGGGGGCAGCAGCTGCAAGAAAGGAAGAGAAAGCGGCAGCAGTGAAAAAACGGGCATTAAAGGCACAACGAGACAAAAGGGCACAAAAGGCAACAAGGTACAAGAGACAGAAGCACAAAAAAGACAACGAGGGACAAGGGACAAAGGCACAAAAAGACACAGGCACCAAAGACAGAGAGGCATTAACTGCACACCAGGTCAATTAGGCAAAGCCAGACAAACAGGGCACAGGCAGACAAAAGCAGGCAAACCATACAGAAAGGCTGGCAAAGCGGACAAGCAGAAGAGCTTGGCACTCCCACTGAACCACAAGAAATGAGATGCAGGATGGAGCCTGCAGGTGGAGGAGGGCTTCAAACACCTTACCTGGAGGCCAGAAGGAGCTGAGGGCAGAGGCGTTACGACAGAGCTGGGCAAGAGGAGAGAAGTTTCCCTGACCAGGAGGTCATAGTTATTGTCAATACATTGCTCCTTCACACCACCCAGGGGGACTGTTGTCCCTACAGCACCCTTCACTAATGGCCACAGATTGAACAATGTAAACATCACACAAATTAACTAGGAGCCAATCAACTCCTGCTAAATCATCAAAATGATTGGAGACGGGAACATTGAACACCACATGATCCCGTAGATAACAATTGGAAACTATCAATGAGAGAATCTTTGATTCTGTGAGGTGTAATTGTGCCCAGTTAGGCATATAAAAATAGCCTAGGGGCGTTAAAGTAATATTCAATCCACCATCCTTTTTACTCATATGACCAAAGAGCAGCCTTTGCACCAGAATCGGCTCCTTAAAATTGACAATTACACGGAAGATTGATTTTAAAACCAATTAATCTCCCGCTCTAAAGGTCCACCTTCTTAAAAGCACCAGAGTTGCTTACTCCTCAAGCGATAGCAATCTTAAGCCCAAAGAGTTCAAGGGATCCTAGCCAGCACCTGGATACCTTCATAGGTGACAAGTAGTGCTCTACAAATCTACTGATTGATTGATTAATTGATCCTTTTCAGGATAAACCAGTTCATGCATGTGAAAGCGTGTGCACATGCCTGAACATCTGTGTCTGTATGCTTGTGTGTATATTTGTGAGTACAACCTCCAACCCGGCCTCTGTTGGTTAAAGTTTTTCATTTGTTTATAGTTTCATTACAGTTATTGTTACTGTTAGGAAATTAATTGAACGTTCCTCACTATGAATCAGTCTTGATGTGTTCCTTGCTGCTTACACTCCTTCAGCTTCAGCTAAAGCCTCTGTCTTGTGGTGGTGCCAAAGAAAAACCTCTCATGCATCACTGTGCTCAGGTAGAGTTTGGACTTCGCTAAAGGTGCATTTCGATTTCTTCTACTTCTACTGTTGTCAGAGGAAGGATAATTGAGGCTTGTGGCACTTTGAGTCCCTGGATGTAAGTAACTGCTACACATGCCTACAAGTCATTGAGTTTGCAGGTGAGGAATCAGTGTCTGCCTTAGTCTGGATAATGCTAGAAGACACCTTCTGCTGCTGCTGCTTCTATTGAAGAAATGTAATTAGTAGAAATAATGGAGTTAATGTTTGTATTTGATATACTCAATGCTTTAAATGGAGAAAACTAAGTGCATGTACTCACCCCACTGAGCTGTGAGCTAGCAGTGGGGACAGGCCCAGGTCTAAGGGCAGGATGAGAAGGCAAGCATGTAATGAATCTTCTTTCTCACTCCTCCTCTTCTAATCGTTTCATAATCAGATACTTTATTTCTTTCCATACTCCTTATGACTTTCCCCTTAACCAATCCTTTATCTCCCAGGCTTATATTTTTCTTTTACCTTTTGGTATTTTACCCCTCATCATATTACTCACCACTCTTTTCCTCCACCTCTTTGTTTCCCTCATCTCTCTTACCACTTTCTGCTTTCCCTTTCTCTGTGCCGCTCTCTCCTCTATGCTTCTCAATTCCCATTTCTCTGTTGTACTTGTTTCTTCTCTTTTCCGTTGTCTCTATTCCTCCATTTTCCTTAACCTTCCTTACTTTTTCTCTACTTACCTTTCTCTCGTCCTCTTCTACTCCTGCCCTTTCCTGTTTCTCTTACACCACATGCTCTTTCCCCAGAATCTCGTTTCCCTTTCTTTTCTTCCCGTCAATAGTTTGCTCCTTCTCTATCGCTCTCTAGTCTTCTTTGCAATAACATCAAAGTGGCTATTTCATCTTGACCTTCCTCTCTTTCCTTCTTTCCATTCACACCGAGGGACATCTTAAGGATTGTGGGGGCTCTGGGCCAAACCTATTTTGGGGGCTTCTGTTTGGAACAGAATTGTATTTATGATCCAATTGCAACTTTTTCATGTTGTTTTTGGCTAGATCACTCACACTGCGCAAGCACACTAGTCCAAATTCTAAACTTTTTGATCTATTATTTAAAGATATTGATGTGTGTTTTCAGTATTGTAATATAGGAGCAGCTCACTAATATGATTACAAATAATATCTGCGAGCCACTGCCCTTTCAAAAATGTGGTGTCCTGGTTCGATCTAAAAGGAACTTTTTTATGGATGTTGCATGGTGCTGAAAAACATACATAAACACAACATTTCTCTGCATAATGTCTGTAAAAGACTCTCACACATCACCAAATAAAGTAAAAGAAAGGTCAATTTAAAACAAACTATCTTTAAGAATCATTCAAGGTGTTCAGGGCAGTACTGTATGGAGAATAGTGCTGGATCTATCAGGGGGGCCCCCTAAGAGGCTGGGGCCCTGGCCCAGAACCCACTTTAGCCATGCCTTAAAACGTCTCTGTCCTCATGACACTCACTATTTGTCCTAACTTGATTCCCTTTAATCTCTCATGACACAACTCACCTACACATGCATCAGGGGATAGGGACCATCAGGCATCTTTGTCTGAAAGCCAATGAGGA
Organism: Lissotriton helveticus; assembly: GCF_964261635.1. Taxonomy (NCBI): domain Eukaryota; kingdom Metazoa; phylum Chordata; class Amphibia; order Caudata; family Salamandridae; genus Lissotriton; species Lissotriton helveticus. The sequence goes on along the minus strand of NC_136065.1, from coordinate 353,897,114 downwards.
TGAGGAAGGGTCAGTCTTATGTCCTGCACAAGACTTGACAGGTTGTGTCCCCAACCCAACTGACCTTTGTGGTGCCTGGATCTTTGGAGGGTTCTATAGCTGTTTATACCCTGTGTTTTAGCTAACGAGAGAGAGAGTAAGGAGTGAGTGCTATGAGTGGCATTATTTATTTCCTGGTCAGTAACTAGGGCACTTCCAACTAACCCCTCTTCTCGACATGCAAAGCCGGACATTGGCTGGGCGGCTCTTCTGTCCCACTCAAGGATAGGAGACAATTACCCCTGACTTTAATGTTATTATTCTCCCAATTCGATGAGCTCTTTGTTACTGAGTAGCTGCATAGGTGCCTAGACTCCTTTGGGTAGTAGTGAGCGGTATACATTTTTATTTAATCTCATTTCACTGTAGATCATCGCTGACATTGTTGAGTGCTATCTACAGTTAGTTCATCGAGTGAATGTGCTGTCGGTGTCGGTCTCTTAAATGTTATGTAGTGCTATAATTGACCGGTAGAATCCATGTAATTTATCAAGTTGCCCTCTTCCCTGGATGGATTTTATGTAGGTGAAAAATGTGAATACTTTATAAGTGTTGACAACACTATGCCAGGTGGTTTCTCACATCTAATCCATATTTTCAGGGCTTACTTTTATTCACTAATTGTATCACTTACAGATTATTTACTTGGTTTGTGTATACTCTTTATGTACTGATTACAACTACAAAGATAATTCCATTTAAGGGTTACACCCATTTTTATTGCAGGCATCTTTTCAGAATCTTGAAGCTAAATAGCATGACATTCCAAATTGCACACCATGGAATCCGTATCAGTGTGTGAAATCCTATTAGGATAGTGTTTAGTTGCCCATGACCACGGAGAGAGGGCTGGATGTGTTGTTTCTGTTGCTATCCTGCTGTTTGGGAGATTAGGATAGTTGACAGCAGCATGATGTTTAAAAAAAGATTTTCTCTCCAGTGTGTTTCACTGACAAATTGTTTGCTGTTGTGCATTTATGTTTCTTTTGTTGGTGTATCTGGAACTGTGTAGGGTGTTGCTGGGCAACATTAGACAGTTTATTTTATTTGCATGATTTTTTTATGGTTAGAAATATCCTCAGTGTCACTTATTAGACTTGTAAAATGGGTTCTGCAGTAGTATTGTTCTATTTGTGTGTGGCACGTGTGCACATTTAAGTGAGAAGTAACTTTGTTTGCCATTTTTTCATTTGTACACTTCTTTCACATGTTGGTTGCAGTACATCTAGGTGTAACTGTGAGGGTTCTCGCCCTAATTGATTGATGTTTTTAGATATGTGAAATGCAGTGCATTTAAGTATGACTGCTAGGGGTTGCCTCTCATTTTGTTTTCTTTTAGGTATCATTGATGCAGTGATTGCAATTCTGAGGGTTCAAATCTGATTGTTCGCGTTTAGTTATGTTTAGTGCATTGCATGTGCGTGTTTGCAACTGTGAGTCTTGGCCTTATGCTTTGTGTTGCTGCAAGGATTCACCTTGTTGAAGGTTGCATTGTTTTCCTTTGCCATTTGTTGCTTTGTAGAATGTAGATTCTCCAAGTTTGTGTGTAGAGAGAATCTGGATTTCATTAAAGACACAGTGATTAGCATTATGCATATTACTTATTGCCAGCTCCTTGCAGCATTTCAAAGTATTACATCACAACACAAAAATTCCAGAACTTAGAATGTCCCAATAACATATATTAACTCTGTCACTGTAGCCATCTTCCTCTTTAAAGCTGCTCCGGACGCATTACCCACAACCTTCAACTTCTTTGAACTATGAACATAATTCTCATGCCCTCCTTTACTGGACATCTGAAAACAAACAATAAACCATAAATAAACTGTTCCTCAATGAGTCTTTGTAAAAATTGAAGACATACCTCAATATTTCTACTCCTGCCTCCATATACCAACTTGGGAGGGATAATGCTAGCCTCTGTGTCTTTAATGAAATCCAGATTCTACACTAACTTGGAGAATCCACATTTCATGACAAGACTGGAGGCTAGCATTATACATGTTCAAAGTTGTGATAAAACCACAAACGATACATGACCCGTAGGCTTCAAATAAAATTAAGCAAACACATCTGCATTTTACCAATCTGCCCCATGCAAAATTTCTTCCAAGCGACCACCTGACAAAAAATATTACTTGCCATTGCTCCACTCACCGAATAAGCACCATACTCCTGCAAACTTACACCTGCCTCAAACATACAACACCTCACCCATCTAGCAATCATAGCTGAAGTTACCAGCCTAAAAGGCTTCACATATTAAATAAACAACTGATTGTCACCATGCCTTCTGAATTGAAACAACTTATTCTCATACTCTTTCAAGCATATTACCACACACCACTTATGGTGTTCCTCAAATTTTGGATAAAATATCGATGTATAGATGCATTTCATTCTCCTAGTAATCACAAAAATTACCCCATCCAGATTATAGCATTTGTTACTAACATCTAATGGCTTAACATCAGAGACTCTCCTGAACGAAACCAGACACAGTACAGTTGCCAATTTACCTGACAACTGCTTCAGACTCAAAAATGCATTTACAGGCCAACCCTCAATCTAATGAAGAAGCTTGTTGACATCCCACAAGCAATTGTATCTTGGCCTTGGCTGTCTCCACAACTTAACACCTTTCATAACCCTACAAAATAGCGTCTCTCTACCTATTAAGCATCCCCCTACAAAACCATGACCTGCAGCAATTGCAGACATCTAACAATTAATAGTTCTGGAACTCAAACCTTTCTGAAACAAAGAAGATAAAAGAATTGACAATTCTATGGCAGATGCTTCCACAGGATCCAAACTCCTTTCCATGCACCAACTAACCTATTTCTTCCATGCTCTCATATACCTTTTCCTAGTTCCTAGTGCCCAAGACTCCCTGAGTAACTCCAGAGTCTACTTTGAAAGTCCTGCAAACTGCACTTCTCTCCTGACTTCTTCCAAACAAGAAGGCTCAATGCCCCTTCCAGAACTAAAGGATGAAAAACTCCTTCTTCCCGTAGAAGCATGTCCTTTGACTCCGGAATCAAGAATGGCTCCTCTTGTGCCATTTCCAACAGTCCTAGAAACCATGCCTGTCCAGCCTAAAAAGGTGTTACAAGAACCAGCTGACATCTCTGTCTCATCTTCAACAATACCCTCTGTATCATAACAAATGGGGGAAAAGCAAACCCCTGAACATTCCGCCAAAACGGTTGGAACTCATCCACCTCCTCTGACAACGGATCCAGTCTACAACTGTAATAGCGCTCCAACTGGAACATCAACCTCAACGCAAACAAATCCAACTCCAGCAGACCTCAAACTTGAAATATCCTTTGGAGGTATTGCACATTCAGCTTTCAATCGCTGAAATCTCTGCGATACCTCGAATTCCAGTCTGCCACAACATTGTCCTGACCTGGTAAATATTCTGCTTGCAACCCAATCTTCTGCATTGAACAAAAACCCCAAATCCTCCTTGCTAACTGAGTCAGATTCTTTGATTTGCTTCCTCCGAAGCGGTTTATGTAACAAACCGCTGAAACATTGTCCATTTTTAATAAACATTGAAATTCCGTAATTTCTTTCTAAAGCCCCATAAAGCAAAAAGACATAAAGCCAAACTATGTATGTGTTCCAACCTCTCTTCCAAGGACCATTTCCCACCTGTTTCCTGATCCTCCAAACATGCCTCCCAGCCAAATAGGCTTGTGTCTATCTATGACACAAAGTCTGGACATATTCCAAATATTGCCCAGCCATTCCAGTCCTCCAGGTTCTCCAACCACCAAACCAGCTCCTCATGAGCTTCTGCTGAAAGAAAAACATAATCTCCATACCAGAAACCTTTCCTCAGCACCACTGCTTCCAATCTCTTCAAAGCCCTGTAATGAAGCGGCCCTGGAAAAAACACTTGAATAGAAAAGGAAAACAATCCACTCACCCTTGATAAAGATCTCAGTCACTTGCTCCTTCTTCAACATTACTTTCGCCTCTGATCTTATCTTTACCACTTTCTTCTCTGGTAAACTTAGAGTCTTCTCTACTGTGTTCACCACAAAACCCAACAACTCCAAACAGTGACTGGGTTTCAAATTCAACTTTTCCCTGTTGATCAAGAAACCCAATCCTTCCAAAAGATCCACAGTCAAAAGTAGCTGCGTCTTCAACTCCTCTTGGCACTGAGACATTATCAAAAAATCGTCTAAGTTAATTATCATGAGGACTCCTCTCTCCCTGAGGTACTTGGCCACTGCTCTCAACACCTGTGTAAAACACCATGGTGTTGATGTTAGCCCAAACAGAAGGGATGAAAACTGAAACAGCTCTCCCATCCACCTGAAATGAAGAAACCTGCGACTCTCTTCCGCTATTGGAATAGTGAAATAAGCATCCTTCAGATCCAATTTTACCAACTAATCTTTCTCCTGCAGAATATCCCTCAAAAGATGGATACCCTCCATATTGAAATGCCTGTAAACAGCATACTGAGTCAACCCCTCTCAAATTCATCACGGATCTCGAACCCTTCTCCTTTTTCTTTACTAAAAATATAGTACTCACAAAACCCCAATCTTTTTCTGATGCTTTCTCTATTGCCCCTTCTGCAACATTTCCATCACCTCTTTTCCTGCTACCTCTTGTAGTGCTCTTTGAAAAACCAACTGACCTGGTTCCTTCAACTGCTTTGAAACTTCCTCGAACTCTAACACATATCCTTTTACTGTGTGGATAACCCATCTGTCTTTGGTTAATTTCTCCCAATTGTCTACAAATCATTTCAAACTTCACCCTACCCCACTTTTGGTAGAACCAAAAACAGTGTTCATATTCACCTTGATACCCTTGAGTATATTGTGCTTGTCCCCTTGCCTGGTGCATCCTGCCTGCTCTTCGTCTTTGGGGATTAAACCCAGTAGCGGACTGAAATCCCCTGAACGGAGCATGTCCCTGGGACTGGTATTGAGCCCTTGTCTATGACCGGCCAGGGAAATGGGCCCTTGCCCCGGCTCTGTCAAAAATACCCCTTCCAAAGACCCATCTCAAGGATGACTGGACCATGTACCCCTTAGGGTCCTCTGTAGGCTACTTTTTTACAAAATACCCTAACCTAGGACTTATCCTCATTAGGATAGCCTTGGGCCTCTACGCCGACAAAGCAGCGTTTGCATTGCCTAGCAAAAAATCACCCTCTGCGCTCAGCCTCTTAATAGCTCATTATGTACTTGCACACTTTTCATTCTGGCCTCTTCAGCCATGTCCAAAATTCTGGCCAATGGCCCCAACGCATCCAGCAAGCACACTTGGGCACTGCTTGAGTGCCCTCTCCAAACCTTTCCTGTGGTCACACCCCATCTTAAAGAAAAAACTAATCAAATCTGGATCCAGATCTTGTGTCATGCAGCATTTTCCATCAACCACAGGAAGATAGCACTCGGCCCTCATTTCTGCTCTCACCTCCCTCTCAAATGGCCTACTTATCCAAAGCTTCAAAAAGTCAGCCACATGAGGCAATGGCCACCAGTTCGGGCTTCTGGGATGCCTAACAAATTCCGGACAGAACATGTCATCTACCTGAGGATCCTTTATGATCCCTTTCTCCTTTCTTTCCTTCTCTACTTTGTCTGTGTCCACATCCCAACCATCATCACAATAATCACACAAAATTAACTCATCGGCCTCATCATCAAATTCCTGCTCTAAGTGGTCCTCCTGTGATTTTTTTTCCAATGTTTGTGCCGCTGAAGACACCTTCTCTAGTGCCATGTAGGACACCTTCTTTATTTGTGGCGCTAGGCTCAACCTTACTTTCTGAGAGAAATTTTACTCCCACCTCAATATTTTTTGTCTTTTCAGACCTCTTTCCATACCCTTTCACCTCACTACCTTCCTCTTCTTCCATAGCAATACTCATCCTCAGAGCACTCCACATCCCTTCTTTTGCTTATTCACGCTCTGCAAAATCGCACTCACAGAGCTCTTTACCTCTTTTTGCACTATCTTTCTCAGATCCACATCACCCGAACCTGAGGACTGAGCACCCTCATTCACTTCCATATCTTCACTACTAATGAACCACAACCCTATCAACATATTTGTTCTTTTCTTTTTTACTTCTCCTTTTCCTCTTAAATTAACTTTCCTTTCTCCTTGCCCCTATTTAGATTTTTTTATATATATAACTTTTAAACTTCTAATATCTTCTTTCTTAAATACTGACCCAAAAACTTCTACCTAAAAGCACTAAAAAGCGAATGCCTTTCCTAAGCGTAAAACTTCTTTTGAACCAAGCACGCCAACTCCCACTCTTCCAGCTGACAGAAAACAGCTGGTTGGCAGTTGGGAAAGGCAACGCTCAAGCGTACTTCACTCTGATGGCTGAGCGCCAGCTTCAGGCCTTCAGAAACGCTCTACTTACTTTCCTAAAATGGCTGCAATGCGTCGCCACGCATGCAAGCAGGACGACGCTCCTCACTCTACTGATGCTGACAAGGCATACACTGAACCCGTGCTGCCCGAGAAATATGCACGGCTCGCGCCTAAGCATGGGAGGCCTTCACCACACCGCAAGCCGATGCGACACGATTGCTCGTGGCGCTAAAGTATTTTCACTGTTCATTTTTTTCTTTTAAACAAATAGATTCTGCCTAACTTTCACTAACCTTACCTGCGTTAGCTAACCAACCTACCCAGAACCCATAAATTAGGTTTACTATTACTATAAAATTTCTCTATACTCGTCAATTTGAAAATCACTTACAATTCTCACACAACATAAACAAACTCAGCTTCTTTCATTCTAAACTACATAACACTTCTACTAATCCACATTACTTATTTAAATCTTATAAAATCATTTACTCGGAACACAATACTTATCTGTCAAGGAGCAGCAGATAATAGAGGAAGGTGGATGATGTGGCAGGGTTTATATATGTTATTGGGACATTCTAAGTTCTGGAATTTTTGTGTTGGTGATGTAATACTTGAAATGCTGCAAAGAGCTGGCAATAAAAGTAATATGCAGCCTTATGTCTTGTCATTAAATTTCTTTCACCTTTGCATTGAAATATTTTGAGAAGTCTTGTCAATTTGCAAGGTTTTGATCTTGAGGCTGTAGTGAAACAGAACAGCAGTTGCAAGGCATTGCCCTGACCATCCTGGGCCCCAATAATATATTGTGCCCCAGGGGCGCAACGGATTGTGTGTCCACTTTGAGCGGCCTGCCTGGGGCACAATGGTAGTAAAGAAGGGGCCACAGTCGCTTGTGTGTCCCTTCTGTAATACAGATAGTGCTGGCACACATGTTGCAACAGCGATATCATGAGAGGGCATTCCCTCTATTGCATGGGGCGTGGCCCCATGTAACTGAGGGAATCACTTTGCCTCTGCACCCAAGCCATATTACCGACTTTGGGGCAGGGGTAAACATGCCTTTAAGAGGCACACTGAAGCTCTTTCAGTGCGCCTCCTAAAGGCAGCCCTCTGTGGGGGAGACACGGGGTCCTATTGACCACTCAGACATCTCCCTGCAGGCGGGTGCAGTCACTCACTGCCCCTGCTTGCAAGGTGATCTCTAATCTCCCTTAAAAGTACAGGTGATTGCCACCTGCACAGTGAAACATGGAGCAGTTTTTGAGCAGGTGCTCTGTATTTCACTTGAATGTGCTGCCCTAGGGCAGCGCAAGTTCATGTGTTCACTGTGGGCAGCACATTCATTCTAATACGGAGCCCTTTCCTTGTTTTCACCTGATGCATCTTTTGAAAGGTGCGCCATGGCACAAACAAGGAAAATGCGCCATATCTGTAATACGGCCTTAGCGGTCTCATTTTAGGTTTATTTTTACTTCTGCAAATGCACATCACGTGCCATCATTTTTGGGGTGATTGTGCTGAGGTAATGTGACTAGAAAGAAATTGTGGACTTGATTACTTTATTTATAGGGGGAAGGCCCTAATGTTGGCCGCTTGTTTTGTTTCTCATGTACTTGAGGGCTACAGGGATTGACAAGCTTGGAGAAGTTTCTCACCTCTATGGATTCTTCACCATTTCAGTTATAATGGCATCACGGATAGAGGGCATGGCATTGTTAGATTTGAAGAATCATTAAGATGAGTGCCGATTACAAGGACCGCATTTCCTTATATGCAGACAATATCCTTTCATACATGGCCTCTCCTGGACGCTCACTGTCCTGTCTGTTAGATATCTGTAGCTTCTATGGCCAACATATAGGAAATACGATTAATTGGACAAAATCGGTGATCTACCTCCTGAGGGGTCTCCCCCCACTCCTCCCGGCCGGTTGTGAAATAACGATAGTGGAAGACACATTTAAGTACTTGGGGAGCCACATTATCCAAGACCCAGAAGTGTTTATGACCCTAAATCTCCAAGCAACTTTGAAACGACTACAAAAAGATACTAAGCACTGGCAATCTCTGCCTTTGTCGCTCCTGGGTAAAGCAGCTCTTTTCAAAAAGATGGCGCTTCTTCGGTTTCTCTATGCCCTCCAAAACACACCTTTTCCAGTCCCCCAACCCTACTTCCGGACCATTGAGGCTGAAGTCACTAAACTCCTATGGGACAATAAGCCTGCATAGCTATGGTGAAATTATATCGCTCCTGGTATGATGGGGGCATCTCACTCCCTAACATACAATATTACTATTGGGCCGCTCAGCTAATAGTGGTGAATCAATGGGTTCACATCCCCCACACAGACCCAGCCAATGCCCTTGATAGGTTACAGCTTGGGGTGATGGGGCTGCACCGCGCACTCTATAACAAGACCCGTCCCATGATGGGCTCAACGAAACATACACTACAGATTTGGAAAACAGTGCAAAAAAAGATTGGATAGCATGACACATTCACACGAGCAACGCACTCTATGGGTTACAGACAGGTTGGGAAGGCTGGAAAAGTAAAGGTTTTCACAACTGGGACCTTATCGGGATATCAAACGTGGGTGACCTCTGGGCTCAGGTAAAGATGATTACTTTTACTCAGCTCCAGATGAGATATGAAATGGCGTCAACTGAATACTTTTGTTACCAGCAGATTAAACACGCTCTCGAAGCGGCACTCCCTCCTGATACCACCCTGCCTGAGGCATTCCCAGTAGAGGACAGACTACTGATGGACTATATGGACAAAAAAGCAATCTCCCCAACATATAGAAATATTGTCAATAACATGTTGGACTCGATGGAGAAGCTTAAAGATAAATGGCAGTCAGACCTGGGTGATATTGATGACACAGATTGGCAGGAGGAGCTGACGCCCCCCAGAGAGGTAGTGATCACACCCAAACTACATCTAGTACAACTCAAAATTCTTCATAGAATTTATTACACTAGGACTACCCTCTGTAAGATTGGAAAAGTTGACAACCCGCTCTGTTTGCCACAATGTGGGGAGGTTGGCACGTTTTTCCACACTATCTGGACATGCCCTGCTGTGGTATCGTACTGGGAGTTAGTTATGTCCCTCATTACGAGGGCAAGAGGAAACCAATTCCCCACGTAGCCCAAATGCTGCTTACTTAATATTTAGGATGCAACAGATTTAAACTCAACGCTACAGACCTGAGCTACTCTAGGTATCATGATAGCCAAGAGGAACATTGCCAGCCATTAGGGTGGGGCAACCACTCCTGCATTAGTGGAGTGGTGTAGAGATATGGACACTGTCATGGTGGCGGAGAGGATGTTGTATGTGCATTGGGGGTGTACCAGAAAATGAATTAAAAAGTGGGGAAGATGGAACACTTATAGAGGAGATATATAGGAACTCCCCTCCATGCCTATAGAAATAGACTAATTAGATGTGACCAATATTGATGGTGGTAACGCTGTGTAAGTCAAAGCTTGAGTAAAACGTTTTTTGTAATGTACATAAACGATTGCCAACATTGTATAACATGTCCTCCATTTGTATCATGTAATAAGAAATAATGATTGTGCCTTTCTTTTTTGAAATAAAAAATAAATTAAAACAAGAAAAAGATTGGTGCCGGCCTTCATGCACTCAGTGGCATCTGGCAACTACTGCGAGGGTGGGTGGTGGGGGGGGGAGGGTGCTTTGTTGGTGCAGGGAAATTACATTAAATAAAATAAAAAGTTAATTACCCTGCAGCAACCATCATCCTCGCTCTGGTCCTCTTCTTCTCTGTGACATCAGGGCCCTAGCTAAATCCCTTAACCAATCTTGACGTTTCTCTCATGCTGTTAACCAGCATGAGAGAAGCACCAGGATTAGAGGGAGCAGGCTCTGTCGACGCTCCTGAAGGCACTCTAGACCTGCACCTGTCCCAACCCAAAACCAGCTATCTTAAGACAGCTAGGTTGAGAGGTTAAGAGCATGCATGTCTGGCTGGCCTTCGCAAAATGGCCAGCCAAAGGTACATGCACACTTTAAACAGTGCACAGGGAGACCTCTGCCCACCACTCCTCCCTTCTGACACTCAGCAGACCCCGTCCCGTCCTGACACTCGGTTCGGTACGGGGTGATGAAAAGAAAAATGAAAGTGAATTACCTTCATTACCATTTTTTCTTTCGTCTCTGGGGGCATTTTCGTAGGGAAATGCTCCTCCGCTATAATGGAGGAGCCGCCCTTACGTGCACTTACTCATGGGGCCAGATGTGCGACTCGCAATTTGCGCATTCCAAAATTGTAAGCACAACAGTGTTTAACACTGTTTGAGATTCCCAATAGGGTTGCAAATTGGGAGGCCCATGAATATTAATAAGCCTCTCGCAATTTGCGAGCCCATTGGGAATGGCAAGCCCTCCCAGGTATGGTGGTCTGCTGGGCACAGCAGACCACCACGTCTAGAACTGCTTTTAAATAAAGCAGTTTTTTTAATACAGCCCCTTTTCCTTAAAGGAAAACAGGATGCATTTAAAAAAAAAAAAAAAATCAAATGAAACGTTTTCGTTTAATTTTATAAGGACCACTGCCTGCCCTTAAAAAATATTTTCAGAGGCTGTCACAAGAGGGAAGGGGTCCCCTGCGGACCCCTTCACATTTGTGACTTCATTACCACCCTCGCAGGAATGGATAGGATCGAATTCATGTCGGCAAAATCCTCTTCAAACTAGGGGGTTTCAGCCCGGCGTTTTCTTGCAGTTCACGTGAACATGCACGAGCATTCACGGCCAGGGCTTCTCCTCCCCTAGCAGCACTCCTCCCACACCAGCAACTCCCCCCTCCCACACCAGCACCTCCCATCTCTCTCCCCGCAAACACAGCCTTGCCGTAGCAGCACTCCTCCCACACCAGCACCTCCCCCCTCCCACACCAGCACCTCCCCTCTCTCTCCCCGCAAACACAGCCTTCCTTTCATTTCTCCTCCCCCCTCCCCAGCCAGCTTCCCCCAGGCCGTGTTCCCTCAGATATGCTATTGCATATCGTTTGCTACCTCTTGTATTTTGTTGCTCTTGATACTTGCACAACTGTCACTATTGTCTCATGTAACGTAACGTTTGCTTTTGTAACATGCTCACTTATAATTTTGGCTTCATGTATCTAAAAACGCCTCCCTCGCGCTCCTTTCTCCCTCTCTCCCGCTGCCTAGTCCTCCCACCCCCTCCCTCTCCTGCGCGCGCTCCACTCGCATCTGCCTGCTGCTCCCCCGCCCACCCCCCCACTTCCCCAACCAGCAATTCACACACAGCAACGCCACTCACACACGCAACGCAACTCATCCACGCAACCCCACTCACCGACGCAACGCCACTCACACACGCAACGCCACTCACACACGCAACGCCACTCACACACGCAACGCCACTCACACACGCAACGCCACTCACACACGCAACGCCACTCAAACACGCAACGCCACTCACACGCAACGCCACTCACATGCAACGCCACTCACACACGCAACGCCACTCACACACGCAACGCCACTCACACACGCAACGCCACTCACACACGCAACGCCACTCACACACGCAGCACCACTCACACACGCAACGCCACTCACACACGCAACTCATCCACGCAACCCCACTCATCAATGCAATGCCACTCATCGACGCAACGCCACTCACACACGCAACGCCACTCATCCACGCAACGCCACTCACACACGCAACGCCACTCACACATGCAACGCCACTCACACACGCAACGCCACTCACACACGCAACGCCACTCATACACGCAACGCAACTCACCCACGCAACCCCACTCACACACGCAACCCCACTCACACACGCAACGCCACTCACACACGCAACGCCACTCACACACGCAACGCCACTGACAAACGCAACGCCACTCACACACGCAACGCCACTCACACACGCAACGCCACTCACACACGCAATGCCACTCACACACGCAACGCCACTCATCCACGCAACCCCACTCATCCACGCAACCCCACTCATCCACGCAACCCCACTCATCCACGCAACCCCACTCACACACGCAACGCCACTCACACACGCAACGCCACTCACACACACAACGCCACTCACACACACAACGCCACTCACACACGCAACGCCACTCACACACGCAACGCCACTCACACACGCAACGCCACTCACACACGCAACGCCACTCACACACGCAATGCCACTCACACACGCAACGCCACTCACACAACTCATCCACGCAACCCCACTCATCCACGCAACCCCACTCACCCACGCAACGCCACTCACATACGCAACGCCACTCACACACGCAACTCCACTCACACACGCAATGCCACTCACACACGCAACGCCACTCACACACGCAACGCCACTCACACACGCAACGCCACTCACACACGCAACGCCACTCATCCACGCAACCCCACTCATCGACGCAACCCCACTCATCGACGCAACCCCACTCATCGATGCAACGCCACTCACACACGCAACGCCACTCACACACGCAATGCCACTCACACGCAACGCCACTCACACACGTAACGCCACTCACACACGCAACGCCACTCACACATGCGCAACGCCACTCACACACGCGCAACGCCACTCACACACGCGCAACGCCACTCACACATGCGCAACACCACTCACACACGCGCAACGCCACTCACACACGCAACGCCACACGCGCAACGCCACTCACACACGCAACGCCACTCACACACGCAACGCCACTCACACACGCAACGCCACTCACACACGCAACACCACTCACACACGCAACGCATCCACGCAACCCCACTCACACACGCAACCCCACTCACACACGCAACCCCACTCACACACGCAACGCCACTCACACACGCAACGCCACTCACACACGCAACGCCACTCACACATGCAACGCCACTCACACACGCAACGCCACTCACACACGCAACGCCACTCACACACGCAACGCCACTCACACATGCAACACCACTCACACACGCAACGCCACTCACACACGCAACGCCACTCACACACGCAACGCCACTCACACACGCAACGCCACTCACACACGCAACGCCACTCACCCACGCAACGCCACTCACACACGCAACGCCACTCACCCACGCAACGCCACTCACCGACACAACGCCACTCACACACGCAACGCCACTCACACACGCAACGCCACTCACACACGCAACGCCACTCACACACGCAACGCCACTCACCCACGAGTCCTCTCCTGGGTCGCGATTCAGCTCACAATCTCGGCAATAGACTGGGATGTGAATAAAACTGCCAGAAATGTGAGGTGATTTGCCTGGATGTTTGAAACCTTCATGCTCTGCTGAAAATGTCTCTCTCTCTTATATAACATGCATTTACAGAGCGCCACTTTACCCCACAAGAGCTCGCGTGCTGCTGTTGACAGATAAAAGATGTTTACTGTTATCCGACTCGGTGGTACTCATTTTATCAACCTCAGAAGGATGAAAGGCTGAGTGGAGTCACACGTGCGACAGGCTAGTGAAGCCAATGCATATCTACAGGCTAGTGAAGCCAATGCATATCTACAGGCTAGCGATGACAGTGCATATCTACAGGCTAGCGATGACAGTGCATATCTACAGGCTAGCGATGATAATGCATATCTACAGGCTAGCGACGACAGCGCATATCTACAGGATAGCAATGACAGCGCATATCTACAGGCTAGCGATGACAGAGCATATCTACAGGCTAGCGATGACAGTGCATATCTACAGGCTAGTGAAGCCAATGCATATCTACAGGCTAGCGATGACAGTGCATATCTACAGGCTAGCGATGACAGTGCATATCTACAGGCTAGCGATGACAGTGCATATCTACAGCCTTGCGATGACAATGCATATCTACAGGCTAGCGATGACAGTGCATATCTACAGGCTAGGGAAGCCAATGCATATCTACAGTCTAGTGATGACAGTGCATATCTACAGGCTAGCGATGACAGAGCATATCTACAGGCTACCGATGACAGTGCATATCTACAGGCTAGCGATGATAATGCATATCTACAGGCTTGCGATGACAGTGCATATCTACAGGCTAGCGATGACAGTGCATATCTACAGGCTAGCGATGACGGTGCATATCTACAGGCTAGTGAAGCCAATGCATATCTACAGGCTAGCGATGACAGTGCATATCTACAGGCTAGTGAAGCCAATGCATATCTACAGGCTAGCGATGACAGTGCATATCTACAGGCTAGCGATGATAATGCATATCTACAGGCTAGCGACGACAGCGCATATCTACAGGATAGCAATGACAGCGCATATCTACAGGCTAGTGAAGCCAATGCATATCTACAGGCTAGCAATGACAGTGCATATCTACAGGCTAGCGATGACAGAGCATATCTACAGGCTAGCGATGACAGAGCATATCTACAGGCTAGCGATGACAGCGCATATCTACAGGCTAGCGATGACAGTGCATATCTACAGGCTAGCGATGATAATGCATATCTACAGGCTAGCGATGACAGCGCATATCTACAGGATAGCAATGACAGCGCATATCTACAGGCTACTGAAGCCAATGCATATCTACAGGCTAGCGATGACAGTGCATATCTACAGGCTAGTGAAGCCAATGCATATCTACAGGCTTGCGATAACAGTGCATATCTACAGGCTAGCGATGACAGTGCATATCTACAGGCTAGCGATGACGGTGCATACCTACAGGCTAGTGAAGCCAATGCATATCTACAGGCTAGCGATGACAGCGATGACAGTGCATATCTACAGGCTAGTGAAGCCAATGCATATCTACAGGCTAGCGATGACAGTGCATATCTACAGGCTAGCGATGACAGAGCATATCTACAGGCTAGCGATGACAGAGCATATCTACAGGCTAGCGATGACAGTGCATATCTACAGGCTAGTGAAGCCAATGCATATCTACAGGCTAGCGATGACAGTGCATATCTACAGGCTAGCGATGATAATGCATATCTACAGGCTAGCGACGACAGCGCATATCTACAGGATAGCAATGACAGCGCATATCTACAGGCTTGCGATGACAGAGCATATATACAGGCTAGCGATGACAGTGCATATCTACAGGCTAGTGAAGCCAATGCATATCTACAGGCTAGCGATGACAGAGCATATCTACAGGCTAGCGATGACAGTGCATATCTACAGCCTAGCGATGACAGTGCATATCTACAGGCTAGCGATGATAATGCATATCTACAGGCTAGCGATGACAGCGCATATCTACAGGATAGCAATGACAGCGCATATCTACAGGCTAGTGAAGCCAATGCATATCTACAGGCTAGCGATGACAGTGCATATCTACAGGCTAGCGATGACAGAGCATATCTACAGGCTAGCGATGACAGTGCATATCTACAGGCTTGTGAAGCCAATGCATATCTACAGGCTAGCGATGACAGCGATGACAGTGCATATCTACAGGCTAGTGAAGCCAATGCATATCTACAGGCTAGCGATGACAGAGCATATCTACAGGCTAGCGATGACAGTGCATATCTACAGGCTAGCGATGATAATGCATATCTACAGGCTAGCGATGACAGCGCATATCTACAGGATAGCAATGACAGCGCATATCTACAGGCTAGTGAAGCCAATGCATATCTACAGGCTAGCGATGACAGTGCATATCTACAGGCTAGTGAAGCCAATGCATATCTACAGACTAGCAATGACAGTGCATATCTACAGGCTAGCGATGACAGTGCATACACTCACAAGGAGACCACAGGCAGCTGAGGTGCAATCTTCTCCCACTCACAAGAACGAAATCACAGGCAGCAGCAGTGCAAGCTTCTTACACTCACAAGGAGACCACAGGCAGCAGAGGTGCAAGCTTCTCACACTCACAAGAAGGACATCACAGGCAAGTGGTGCAATATTCTCACACTCACAAGGAGATCACTGGCAGTACACACCACATGAACACACTCCATAACACATAGCAACAATACATTGGCATTTACAATGCAATTAGCTCAAACTCAAATAAATCCGAGCCCGATTGCATTTCTAATGCTTGTTATTATTGATCTTGCCTGGAGCTGGATTGACCTGCTTTTGGTTCTTGCATAATATTTAGATAAAGAAATTCTTATTCTTATACAAAACTGGTGTGGTGTTCCTTTTGTGAGTGTTTTTACTGTGTCATCGCCGTTGTGTGTTGCACAAATACTTTACACATTGCCTCTGAAGTTACGCCTTTGCTGCTCTGCGCCAAGCTGCCAGGTCGGAAGCGGCGGTCCCTACTTGGACTAGGGTGCATACCCCTGCCAATTGGAGACCCCGGTTCTAACATTGGTGATCGAGCGGTGGGATAGGACTTGTGCTTGTGTAACACCACGCAGCGACGCAGTGTACACCGCAACCCTACATCTGACTCTACTGAATTTTTGTCTACCCTCTCTAATTGGCATTTTTGAATTTTTTTTTTAAATTCTCCCTGACTGGCTGCTCTTTTTAAAAGTCCTTTTGCCTAAGTCCCATTGGTTTTCTCTACAAACGTCTGAGGCCCCACCTAGCAACATGGAATTCGAGCTGGCCAATCTGGAAGTTTACACAGTGGCGCAACTCAAAGAGTTCTGCGAGGAGAAAGGGGTGCCCTTCAAGCGAAGTGCCAAGAAGGCAGAGCTTCAGAAAGCTTTGAGAACATGGGTAACAGCCCACTCAGAAGGAGATGGGGACGAGCAAGGACCAGAGCATGACGCCACAGGAAACGTGGACCTACTGCACTTGGCGGGAAATGGTAATTTGTTACCAGGTATAAGAGTACCTTCCAGGGCAGGCAGTAGTGTGTCAGTGAAGAGCCTGTCCGTAGAGGACCTGGAGGACAGGAGGGAGGAGAGACAGCTCAAGTTGGAGCTTGCCAAGCTGGAGAAAGAGCGGGAAAGAGAAAGGTGGGCTATGGAGCAGGATCGCGAGAACAAGCGACTGGCTATGCGGGAAAAAGAACTTGCCCTGGCTGTGCGGGAAAAAGAACTTGCCCATGAGCTCAGCCTGAAGGAACTGGAAATCCGGGCCCTCGAAGTAGGGGCTAACAGCAACAAGAATGGTGGCAGCGTACCTATGGAAGCTTCACGTGAGTCCAGGGTCTTTATGCCTAAAGATGTGATGGCCAGTTTTAAGGTGGGGGATAACATTGATAAGTGGTTAGCCGCCTATGAGGTGTCTTTAAGAGCCCATGGGGTCCCAGAGAGTTATTGGGGGGGGGGTTTGTATAAGTACCTACCTCCAGATGTTAGGGACACCCTCCTTTACCTAGAGAAGGAAGACCAGACTAACTATTCGGTCATGAAAGCCGCATTGCTTAAGAGGTTCGGTCTTACCCCTGAGAGGTATAGGCAGAGGTTTAGGAATAGCCACAAACTTCCCACACAGAACTGGGTAGACTTCCTGGACTACGCTAGTAAAGCTTTAGATGGTTGGGTGCGGGGCAGCAATGTGCATGACTATGAAGGGTTGTATGACTTGTTTTTAAGAGAGCACCTTCTAGAGAAATGTTTTCCAGAGCTGCGCCAACACCTGGTTGACCGCAAGTTGACCAATCCTAGGAAGCTTGCGGAGGAGGCGGATACCTGGGTCAGTACCAGGGTGTCCAACAAGGGTTCTGGGGGGGACTCCCAAAGGGGTGGTCAGGGTTCCTACCAGAAGAAAGAGGGGGGAGACAAAAAGAAAGAGTTTCCCAAAGGCCCCCAAAATAATTCACAAGGGAAAGGGTCTGGGTCCCAGCCCCAATCTGGCCACCAGAAGCCCACTTATCCTGACAAAGGTCAGCAGCCCAGAATTGTCCGGTGCTATGAGTGTGGTGAACTTGGACACTACAAGGGGGATCCCAAGTGTCGTAAGAGAGCACCACAGCCCACTGGAGGTAAAAACCCCGGGGTGGCTAGTGTAGCGCTTGGGGAGGAGCTGTCCCTAGATGATGGGAGTGAGGGGGCAGGGCTTGTCCTAGTGTCTCTGGGAGACAGTGAGATGGTTCCCAAGGTCCATGTGCCCTCAAATACTACCAAGTATAGGCAGTGGGTCACCCTCAATGGTCGGGGGGTGGAGGCCCTGAGGGACACAGGTGCCAGCATGACTATGGTAAGGAGTCAGCTGGTGTCCCCAGAGCAAATAATTCCCGATGCAGTCCATCCAGTTGTGATGGCTGACAACAGGGGGGGGTCACTATCCCATAGCACAGGTTCCATTTGAGTGGGGAGGGGTTTCAGGCATTTTAAGAGTTGCTGTGAGCCCTGCCATGCCAGTGGACTGTCTGTTAGGGAATGACCTAGAGCATACTGCCTGGAAGGAGGTAGAGCTCAAAGCGCATGTGGAGATGCTGGGGTTACCGGAGTGGATTTGTGCTACCACACGGTCTATGGCTGCCCGGAAAGGGAGTCAGCCAGGGCTGGAGCCTAGAAAAATGGCCCAGCCAGCTGCTAAGA
Organism: Lissotriton helveticus; assembly: GCF_964261635.1. Taxonomy (NCBI): domain Eukaryota; kingdom Metazoa; phylum Chordata; class Amphibia; order Caudata; family Salamandridae; genus Lissotriton; species Lissotriton helveticus. Next base: position 353,878,194 of record NC_136065.1, on the reverse strand, counting down.
AGGGAGGAGCCCGAGGGCGTGGGAAGCCCGCCCCGGTGCAGTCACCCCGTGAGATGGATGGGGCACCTGAGGAGGTCGCACCGGAGTCCACGGAGGGGGACGTTGTTCCCTTGGGGGACCTACCTACCCCTGCAGGGTGGCAGGTGGAAGGAGGGCCCACCAGGGAGGAGTTTTGCCGGGCACAGAAGGAGTGCCCCACCCTTGAGGGCATGAGGTGACAGGCCGAAGCCCAAGCAGCAGGCAATGCCTCCGCAAAGTATCATATTTACTGGGAGGATGGGCTCCTTTACAGTGAGCCCAAGGCTCCTGTGCATGGGTCATCAAGGGCCTTAGTGGTCCCCCAGTGCTACAGGACCTTTCTTTTGGAACTGGCCCATGAGATCCCTTTGGCAGGACACTTGGGCCAAGACAAGACCTTTGCTAGGCTTGTCCCACATTTTTATTGGCCGCAGATGAGGATCTCCCCAGATACATTCTGCAGGACCTGTCTGACCTGCCAAGCTAGTGGGAAAACAGGGACTAAGCTGAAGGCTCCCCTGGAACCGCTGCCTGTCGTTAGCACCCCCTTTGAGAGGGTGGGCATCGACATTGTTGGGCCTATGGATCCACCGACTTCTTCTGGTCACAGGTTTATCCTGGTTCTGGTGGACCACGCCACCCGGTACCCAGAGGCTATTCCTCTGAGAACCATCACTGCACCTGCAGTGGCACGGGCCCTGATGGGGATTTTTACAAGAGTGGGTTTTCCCAAAGAGGTGGTGTCCGACAGGGGTACCAATTTTATGTCTGCCTACATGCAAGCCATGTTGAAAGAGTGTGGGGTTACTTATAAGTTCTCCACCCCTTACCACCCACAGACCAATGGTCTCGTGGAAAGATTTAACAAGACCCTAAAGGGCATGATCAGGAGTCTGCCTGAGGGCCTGAGGAAAAAGTGGGACATCCTCTTGCCCTGTTTGTTGTTTTCCTACAGGGAGGTACCGCAGAAAGGAGTGGGATTCAGCCCCTTTGAGCTTTTGTACGGTCACCCTGTTAGAGGACCTCTCAGTTTAGTGAAGGATGGGTGGGAGAAGACTCCAAGGAGGCTTCCCCAAGATGTAGTGAGCTACATGCTGGCCTTCGCAGCCAAATGGCTAAGTTGTGGAAGCAAGCTTCTGACAACTTAGAGGCCAGCCAGGCGGTGATGAAGGAATGGTACGACCAGAATTCTCACCCTGTGGAGCTGGAACCTGGACAGAAGGTGTGGGTCATGGAGCCTGGGGAGCTTAGTGCCCTCCAGGATCGCTGGACTGGCCCTTATGAGATATTGGAAAAGAAGGGTAAGGCCACTTACCTAGTGGACCTTAAGACCCCCAGGCAGCCCCACCGGGTGCTACACGCCAACCGCCTCAAACCCCACCATGAGAGGTCTGAGCTCACCTTACTGATGGTGACTGATGGGGCCGAGGAAGAGGAAAGTGAACCTCTCCCGGACCTCTTTGCTTCCAAAGAGAAGGATGGATCGGTGGAGGGAGTGGTCCTCTCCCCATCCTTGACTCCTGAGCAACAGAGGGACTGTCGCCAGGTCCTGGGTCAGTTCGCCTCAGTGTTTTCCCTTATCCCTGGGATTACCCACCTGTGTACCCATGATGTGGACACAGGAGACAGCCCCCCTGTCAAGTCCAAGTCTTACAGGTTGTCGGATAAGGTGAAGGCCAGCATCCAGAGTGAGGTCACTAAGATGCTGGAATTGGGGGTGATAGAGCCCTCCAACAGCCCTTGGTCCAGTCCGGTGGTTCTGGTACCAAAAGCTGCCCCACCGGGCACCACACCAGAACTTAGGTTCTGTGTGGATTACAGGGGACTGAACTCTGTGACCAAGACTGACGCTCATCCTATCCCGAGGGCGGATGAGCTCATTGACAGGTTGGGGGCTGCCCGATACCTAAGTACCTTTGACCTCATGTCGGGGTACTGGCAGATCGCCCTAACAGATGGAGCTAAAGAGAGGTCCGCCTTTTCCACCCCAGAGGGCCACTACCAGTTCAGAGTGATGCCCTTTGGGTTGAAAAACGCTCCTGCCACCTTCCAGCGGCTGGTGAACCGGGTCCTCTCCGGTTTAGAGGCCTTCTCTGCTGCCTACCTGGATGACATAGCTGTCTTTAGTAGCAGCTGGGAAGACCATTTGGGTCACCTCCAGGAAGTGCTTGAGGCTCTGCAACAGGCAGGCCTGACTATCAAAGCTAGCAAATGCCAGATAGGGCAGGGGTCGGTAGTCTACCTAGGACACTTGGTAGGCGGGGGCAAGGTGCAGCCCCTACAGGCCAAGATAGAAACCATCCTGGCCTGGGAGCCTCCCAAAACACATGGCATTCCTGAGCCTCACAGGTTACTACCGCAGATTTGTCAAGGGCTATGGCACCATTGTGGCCCCCTTGACTGAGCTAACCTCTAAGAAATACCCTAGGAAAGTGATCTGGACAGAGGCTTGCCAAAAAGCCTTTGACTCTCTAAAGCAGGCCATGTGCACCGCTCCTGTGCTCCGGGCCCCTGACTTCTCCAAAGAGTTAATTGTCCAAACGGACGCCTCAGAGCATGGCATAGGGGCGGTACTTTCGCAACTCAATGAGGAGGGAAGGGACCAACCAGTAGCCTTCATCTCCAGGAGGCTGCTCCCCCGAGAACAGCGGTGGAGAGCGATAGAGAGAGAAGCCTTCGCGGTGGTCTGGGCTGTAAAGAAGCTGAGGCCATATCTGTTTGGCTCCCACTTCCTGATCCAGACTGACCACCGGCCCCTCAGGTGGCTCATGCAAATGAGGGGCGAGAATCCCAAATTGTTGAGGTGGTCCATTTCTCTACAGGGGATAGACTTCAGGGTGGAACACAGACCCGGAGTAGACTACGCCAATGCTGACGGTCTCTCTCGGTTTTTCCGCCTTAGTGATGAGAACTCCCTAGAGGTTGGGTAGTTCTCCCCACTTTCAGCTGGGGGGGACACGTGTTAGACCTGTCAGCCTTAGGGTGGTCTCCCCTACATTTTTGCCCTTTTTGCCTCCCATTTTTATCCTATATTTTGTTGGACTTAGGACTCTGGGCGCCTCACCACTGCTAAACAGTGCTGAGGTGCAGGTGCTCTCCCCTAAAACCTTGTGAGGCTGGCATATGAGCCACAAGCCACTGCTACCGCAGTAAGGCTTAATCCTCCATAGGCTAACATTGGAACCTCCCCTTATGGACTAACTTCTGACAGGGACCTAATAAGTCTATCATGTTTGGTCTTGTTGGACTCGGGGCGGGGAACCCTTTCCAATGATATATAGGGTTTCGGCATTACTACGCTAGGGATCCCACTTTTATAAAGGGGTCTTTTTCCTGCCTACACTTAGATTAGGCTGCAGACTCCCCCCTCCCCTCTGCATACTGATAGCCTGCCTGGGTTGGGAGTGGTGATTCACACCTTCTTCCCTGGGATGAGCGGTGATGGGCTGCCCACTGTAGCCTTAACGGCCTGTCTCTCGTCACTGTGACAGCTAGGTCAGGGAAGGCAGGGAACATACCAGAACTCCCTGGACTCTTCCAGAAGCCCCTGCCCCCCAGACCCTTCCAGAGACTTCCACCACTTTCTAGCCTAGACTAAAAAGATATATAAGGGAGGGTCCTGGCCTCACATTCTTGTTACACTGCTGGACCTGGAAGAATCCCTGCTGGAGTGAGGACTGCTGCGCAAGAGGATTGCCACTGGGAAGGAGGCTGACTGCTCCAAGGAACTGCTGCCCCACAACCTGCTGAGCTGCCCTACTGTCTGCTGATCCTGCCCTGCATGGGAGACTGCAACATCACCACCAGAGTGTCTCCACAACATCCCAAAGGAACTACTTTTCTTTGAACCACATTTTAAAGAATCTTCAACCTTTTAAAGATTGCCTTTTTGGGACTGCACCCTTTTTAAGCTGAAGGAAACTACCTGTCCTTGGACCACAGCGTTTTAAAGACTGCCCTTTGGAACAGCAACAACACTCTCAAGATTTGCCCTGCAACGCTGTGCCTGCCCTCAGCACTGCTTGCCCCGTGATCCTCCTGAGGGCTCTGTGATTGCCTCTGCTTCTGGCGCAAGCTGACTGAAACTGGCCCTGAGGTCACCGCCACTGGGACCGGAGCATGCTGTGTAGCGCTGAGAAGCGAAGCGCTGTGTGACAGGAGGCTCCGTCGTTGCCCCGGACTTGGAGGCACTGTTAAGCGCTGTGCTAAAGGAGTGCTGTGTGGCCGTGACCCCCACCCGTGCAGCGCCTGCTGAGCCCGAGGCCCCAGGGGGAGAGGAGCCTCGCACCCGCAACCACCACCCCAGGTAACGCCTCAGTGCAACCAGGCTGCTGCGAGGGGGCGGGGTGCGGGTTGGCCGGGTACCTGGAGTGTGGGTTTTGTGCTTGGCTGGGAACCGTCCTTCACTGACCGGCCTACGGGGGTATAATTACTTGGTAATTGGCACTTGGGCATTTTTTAGCATTACCAGCAGCGCCTGGGCAGCCGCACTTCCTACGCTGGGAGCATCATTTCTATGAGAGGCACACTTATTACGCTACAAGGGAACTTTGGCCTAAGAACCTTCCCCCAGTGAATTCTGACCATAAGAACCTACCTCAAGTGAACTGTTGCCATCCAAGGACACTGTGAGAAAGACATTACCAGCAGGAGCCCTTGGCACACCTGAGCTTTTGGTGATTTGATCAGGCCTGGGAACTGGATTCATTCTTATTGATTATTGATCTTGCTTGGAAACTGGAATCCTTTTTAGTATTGATCAGGCCTGGGAACTGGATTCATTCTTATTGATTATTGATCTTGCTTGGAAACTGGAATCCTTTTTATTATTGATCTTGCCTGGAGCTGGATTGACCTGCTTTTAGTTCTTGCATAATATTTAGATAAAGAAATTCTTATTCTTATACAAAACTGGTGTGGTGTTCCTTTTGTGAGTGTTTTTACTGTGTCATCGCCGTTGTGTGTTGCACAAATACTTTACACATTGCCTCTGAAGTTACGCCTTTGCTGCTCTGCGCCAAGCTACCAGGTCGGAAGCGGTGGTCCCTACTTGGACTAGGGTGCATACCCCTGCCAATTGGAAACCCCGGTTCTAACAGGCGCATATTGTGCAAACTGTAAATAACAAACCATAATATTAGTATTTTCAGAACGTGCGTATTGTAACTGAGTGGGACACACATAATGAGGGCCTAGTGTACATGGTTGTTGCAGGTAGTCTTACTCACTTTAGGAGTTTTGTAAGCAATTGTTGTAGTCAGTTATCTGTGGAGTACGCAAGGCTTATTTGTGATGCGGTTGATGGGCATGTGTCATTGCCATGGAAAAGTGGATGTAAGTCCTGTGCTATTGTCTTACCTGTGGGGGGTGATAACGATGTTGGGCGGATGTACGCGGAAACAGGACCAACCAATCTTAGGTCGGTGGTCTATGGGAGCTCATGTTACGCTATAAACCGGCCATAACACAAGCTCCCATAGAGGAATGGGAGTATGTGTTCATCTCTGCACTGTATGGAAGGCACCACAGTGCCCCCTTGTCCGCAACTAGTCTATAATATATTTCTTTTTTTTTAAAACCTTGAACCATTAATTCCACTGGTAGTGAAGAATGTTAGACTTTCAAACATGAACATCTTTTTGTAAACATTTTATTGTACAAATTTTAATCAGATCAGTTTGCCAATCTTACAAAGGATCAATCACGTATATCATGGTTGATAAAAAGAGTACATTTTACAGCCTGAGAAGGTTCTGTGAAGCTATTAACGAAATTTCAGGGTCATATTAATACATTGCAGGAAGCAATCAAAATGTACCTATGATTTTAAAAAAAATGTGTAATGTGTGGCTGGAGGGAAATTGTGGATGCCCAGTCTTCCTACCTTGTGTTTCTCCCACCCACAATAAAGGTGGGAGAACCACATGGTTCTACATCGATGGAGCCAAAGCTGGATACCCTTGACCTAATGGCCCAGTTGTCATTGAGTACCAGGTTTCCTTCACCGTAATTCAACCCATTCTCACTTTATTTAGTGCAGAGCATCTGTCTTTGGAGTTCCCTGCCCAGATCCAGAAAGTGAGGCATGGTGGTCTGGGCAGAAAAAGCAAACAAAGGATTTGACATGCAGAAATCAAAAAGGTTTACTGAGTACGCCCACAAAATATTCTGTCTTCTTGGTAAACTACTCTGCCTTTGTTGCATCCAATGAACCATGAAAGGCAGGCGGGATATCCAATTAAGGTTGGTGGTCCACCACGAAGGGAGTAGAAGCCAAAGCCTTCCCTAATCTGGCAGCCTGGTGGGCCACCCACTTGGGTTTAAATGAGGACCTTAATTTTTTAACGTTCTCAGTTCAGTCTAGACAAACAAACAAATGGTAGATTTTTGCACGTGATGAGGCTGTTAGAGTGTGCTTTAGTGTTCAATAACAATGAAACTGTTTCAATTTCTGAATATAGTGCTTAACCCCTTCGGTGCTCACATTGGCCAATGGCCGACGCGAGCACTACCTGCTGGGTGCTGCGCACGACTGTTGGCCGACGCAGCCCCGCTCACTCCATCGAACGCCCGCACCGCAGTGGAATTGCCGTGGCGGTAAACGGGTTAATCCAGAGAGGAATCTGCCTCCTTCTTTGACAAATAAGCACATCAATAATATCAATAACTTGATAAATAAAGCAGATATGGCAGATGCCCTACCTCCAGTGTTTAAAAAAAATTCCTCCACGGCTTTGGCGCTTCTCCCCAATGTGCTTGCTGCCATTATTTGAGGAGATTGTTCAGGGGAAATCTTTATGACACAAGTTACACTTTGATATTTCTGCAAATAAATGTGGGGACTGGGAATTTGCCCATATTGCTACTCACATTTCAAGGGGCACTGACATTCTGTGGGGCTTTTCCCAGCATGTCAAGGACATTTGAATTTCGTTTTTGGGAAATACTGCAATAGTTTGCATTGCAGCCCTACTAATGTGCTCCAATCTCCATAATTGGTGCCAGAGAGATCATTCTAGATTGAGTGGAGTGGCTTGTCTATCGTAATTTTTGGAGTCATTCACAAAAAGTGTGGAGGGGCCAGACGAGCTAGTGGAGCCAGAGGAGATAGGAGAGCCATAGGAGGGCATCTGGCTTTCCCAACAATAAGCTGCTAGAGGCAGGGTGGTTTGGAATCCTAATGATGTTTGGTAGAAGTCCTTTTCCTACCATCCTCTAAAAACTGACTATTCGTTTGTGTGTTCAACTATGATAACTACATGAACATAACAAAAAACTAAGCAACATTCTGGAATTAAACTCTGAAAGGATTTGCAATATTTGACATGTAATCTGTTACATATTGTTGCAAATGTTTGACATGTTATATGGGGCAGATATCTCATCAAGTTAATCAACTATTTGGGCATGAACATAACGAAGCACAGAACATATGATCAGTTTTCACCTGTAGCTAGAGGCAGATTTGAAACAAATACTTTAAATGCATTAAAATCATTTACAAAGTTCGGAAAATTATGATCCTTTACCAATGAGCCACTCCTTCAAGAAGGTTAAATGCCCTTTATTTAGTAGTGCTCAGTGGCTTCACTGTGTTTCATGCAAAAACAACAGTTGATGGACAGAAGGCAGAACAATGTCATACATTCACCCCAGTACAGGGATCTGGGTGTAAATCAATCGGTTTTTTTGCACTCCACACCACCCCAGTTCAGACATGGCCATATGCAAATCAGCCTTGACCCTGTGCCTCATGGGAACAGTCCAGCCTGAACTGCCAAATAAACGATGGATTTAGGCTCAGATCTCTGTACTGGGGTAAATGTATGACATTGTTCTGCATTCTGTCCATCAACTGTTGGTTTTGCATTTGTCACCCCGAGTGGGATGGGTATGCTCAGACGTGAGTCCCATGCTCTCCAAAACACTGGAGTCAAGCTATCCTGGCTGAAGACGGCTGATAGCCAGAAACCAGTCCTAGGATGCTTGATTCCGGTCCAGGAAAGACATATCTTGGCAGTTCGGGCTGGACTTTTTCCATAAGGCACAGGGTCAAGGCTGATTTGCATATGGCCATGTCGGAACTGGGGTGGTGTGGAGTGCAAAAAAATTATGGATTTAGGCCCAGATCTCTGTACTGGGGTGAATGTATGACATTGTTCTGCATTCTGTCCATCAACTGTTGGTTTTGCATTTGTCACCCCGAGTGGGATGGGTATGCTCAGACGTGAGTCCCATGCTCTCCACACCACTGGAGTCAATCTATCCTGGCTGAAGACAGCTGATAGCCAGAAACCGGTCCTAAGATGCTTGATTCCGGTCCAGGAAAGACATGGCTTGGCAGTTCGGGCTGGACTGTTCCTACAGGGTCGAGGCTGATTTGCATATGGCCATGTCGGAACTGGGGTGGTGTGGAGGGCAAACAAACGATGGATTTAGGCCTAGATCTCTGTACTGGGGTGAATGTATGACATTGTTCTGCATTCTGTCCATCAACTGTTGGTTTTGCATTTGTCACCCCGAGTGGGATGAGTATGCTCAGACGTGAGTCCCATGCTCTCCACACCACTGGAGTCAAGCTATCCTGGCTGAAGACGGCTGATAGCCAGAAACCGGTCCTAGGATGTTTGATTCCGGTCCAGGAAAGACATGGCTTGGCAGTTCGGGCTGGACTGTTCCCATGAGGCACAGGGTCCAGGCTGATTTGCATATGGCCATGTCGGAACTGGGGTGGTGGAGTCCAAAAAAACAATGGATTTAGGCCCAGATCTCTGTACTGGGGTGAATGTATGACATTGTTCTGCATTCTGTCCATCAACTGTTGGTTTTGCATTTGTCACCCCGCGTGGGATGAGTATGCTCAGACGTGAGTCCCATGCTCTCCACACCACTGGAGTCAAGCTATCCTGGCTGAAGACGGCTGATAGCCAGAAACCGGTCCTAGGATGTTTGATTCCGGTCCAGGAAAGACATGGATTGGCAGTTCGGGCTGGACTGTTCCCATCAGGCACAGGGTCAAGGCTGATTTGCATATGGCCATGTCGGAACTGGGGTGGTGTGGAGTGCAAAAAAATGATGGATTTAGGCCCAGATCTCTGTACTGGGGTGAATATATGACATTGTTCTGCATTCTGTCCATCAACTGTTGGTTTTGCATTTTTCACCCCGAGTGGGATGGATATGCTCAGACGTGAGTCTCATGCTCTCCACACCACTGGAGTCAAGCTATCCTGGCTGAAGACGGCTGATAGCCAGAAACCGGTCCTAGGATGCTTGATTCCGGTCCAGGAAAGTCATGGCTTGGCAGTTCGGGCTGGACTGTTCCTACAGGGTCAAGGCTGATTTGCATATGGCCATGTCGGAACTGGGGTGGTGTGGAGGGCAAACAAACGATGGATTTAGGCCTAGATCTCTGTACTGGGGTGAATGTATGACATTGTTCTGCATTCTGTCCATCAACTGTTGGTTTTGCATTTGTCACCCCGAGTGGGATGGGTATGCTCAGACGTGAGTCCCATGCTCTCCACACCACTGGAGTCAAGCTATCCTGGCTGAAGACGGCTGATAGCCAGAAACTGGTCCTAGGATGCTTGATTCCGGTCCAGGAAAGACATGGCTTGGCAGTTCGGGCTGGACTTTTCCCATAAGGCACAGGGTCAAGGCTGATTTGCATATGGCCATGTCGGAACTGGGGTGGTGTGGAGTGCAAAAAAACAATGGATTTAGGCCCAGATCTCTGTACTGGGGTGAATGTATGACATTGTTCTGCATTCTGTCCATCAACTGTTGGTTTTGCATTTGTCACCCCGAGTGGGATGAGTATGCTCAGACGTGAGTCCCATGCTCTCCACACCACTGGAGTCAAGCTATCCTGGCTGAAGACGGCTGATAGCCAGAAACCGGTCCTAGGATGCTTGATTCCGGTCCAGGAAAGACATGGCTTGGCAGTTCGGGCTGGACTGTTCCCATGAGGCACAGGGTCAAGGCTGATTTGCATATGGCCATGTCGGAACTGGGGTGGTGTGGAGTGCAAAAAAATGATGGATTTAGGCCCAGATCTCTGTACTGGGGTGAATGTATGACATTGTTCTGCATTCTGTCCATCAACTGTTGGTTTTGCATTTGTCACCCCGAGTGGGATGGGTATGCTCAGACGTGAGTCCCATGCTCTCCACACCACTGGAGTCAAGCTATCCTGGCTGAAGACGGCTGATAGCCAGAAACCGGTCGTAGGATGCTTGATTCCGGTCCAGGAAAGACATGGCTTGGCAGTTCGGGCTGGACTGTTCCTACAGGGTCAAGGCTGATTTGTATATGGCCATGTCGGAACTGGGGTGGTGTGGAGGGCAAACAAACGATGGATTTAGGCCTAGATCTCTGTACTGGGGTGAATGTATGACATTGTTCCGCATTCTGTCCATCAACTGTTGGTTTTGCATTTGTCACCCCGAGTGGGATGGGTATGCTCAGACGTGAGTCCCATGCTCTCCACACCACTGGAGTCAAGCTATCCTGGCTGAAGACGGCTAATAGCCAGAAACGGGTCCTAGGATGCTTGATTCCGGTCCAGGAAAGACATGGCTTGGAAGTTCGGGCTGGACTGTTCCCATGAGGCACAGGGTCAAGGCTGATGTGCATATGGCCATGTCGGAACTGGAGTGGTGTGGAGTGCAAAAAAACGATGGATTTAGGCCCAGATATCTGTACTGGGGTGAATGTATGACATTTTTCTGCTTTCTGTCCATCAACTATTGGTTTTGCATTCACTGTGTTTCATGGCATACATTTCTACCTATGTGGTTAACTAAGTAATTTGGTTTTTTTTGGTCTATTCATCATTTAATTTTGTATTTTATTTGAAGTTATCTTATGATATAGCCCATTATGTTTGTAATATTTTACTTTATGTCTTCAAATGAGGGACTATTTTAAAATTTAAGAAAATTGACGTTTTGCAAAGCCCATTGAGGTGATATCAGCTCCTTCCGAATTGCCTCCAGAGGTTATCATTATCCATTAGTAAAAGCAATCTAGAGGTTTGGTAGTGAAAAATAACTGTTTTCCTTTTGAGCTTTATCTCTGCTTATTTATCAAAGATATGTGTTTTAGCACCTAATGGGTCTGAAGTGGGGACTGCGTCGCAATATATCCTCACATGACTACAAGTATATTTTTTCAAAGGGATACTCGTACAATAGTCAGTATCTGAATTCAACCTTGATCTACTGAACATTGAGCTATACTTGTAAATATTTCTTTGTGTGTTTCATTAAAATAAATCCCATTAGTAGGTGAATAGATTTGTACAGAACCTAATACCAAATAAATATTTGAATCTCATGTGGTTAAATGTCTCTGTGCTTTTATTGAGCAGTCGGATTACCTTGATCCTAACCATGCAGGGTTCCGCCCAGCCCATTCTACAGAGGCAGTAATACTCACTGTACTGGATATGCTTCGAAAGGAAGCTGATAAGGGCTCCCCCCCAGGCCTTGGTGCTGCTGGATCTGTCAGCGGCATTTGACACGGTCGATCATGGTATCTTGATTGACCGTGTCAGGACGGTTGATCTCAAGGGGGTGACATCCAGCTGAGTTGAGTCATTTCTAGAGGAACGTACTCAGCCAGTGCCTCTCTCCCAGTTCTCTGCACCTAAAATGGCAACGACATGTGGAGTACCACAGGGCTCCTCATTGTCCACTCACTTATTCAATCTTTACCTTCTTCTCTAACTTTACTCCCCGAAAAATAGGAAGGTATGCACGTATAATTATGCAGATGATCTGTAACTGGTGCTTTCAATCGATAATTCACCTGATTCGATATCTGAATTCCAGGTAACGATGTTACACATCTGTGATTGGATGAATAACAACCAGTTAAAATTAAACCCAGATAAAACAGAAATGATTTTGATAGGTGGTCCCTTGAACCCCTGGAACGTACAGTTCTGGCCAAGTGAACTAGGCTCCCCATATAACCCTTCTTCCTCAGGTAAAAGTCTTGGAGTGATCATCAATAGTGATCTCACTGTGAAATCACAGATAGGAGCAATGACCTCCACCTGTTTCTTTCAGCTGAGGAAGATAAGGAAGAGTAGGAGATTACTCACTCTGAAAGACTTAATCCAGGTGGTCCTAGCCATGGTGATATCACACCTGGATTGTGCCAATTCTCTATACTTTGGCATTCCGCTCTATCTCACCAAAAGACTTCAGATGGTTCAGAATCAGGCAGCAAGGTTGATATCCAACAACCCAGATGGGAACACAATTCTCCCACTATGAAAGAGCTACATTGGCTTCCAATCCCACAAAGATGTGCATTTAAAGTTGTTTGCCTTATTTTCAAAACACTGCATGATGCTAGCCCAAAATGTATATCCAGACTTGTCCAGAAATATTTACCTGCACGGAACTTATGCTCTGCCAACAAGAACCTTCTAACCATTTCTTCCTACAAACAGAAATGAATATGTGGCTGCAGGTTTGCAGTATTGGCCCCTAGCTTCTGAAACACTCTCCCTTTAGATATAAGATCCTGCACTGAATACGTTAGATTCCGTAGACTTCTTAAGACTTGGCTATTTACCCAAGCTCATAACTAGATTCTCTTGACAACTAAATACATGAGGTCCCAGCAAAACCTTAAGTTCAGCGACAAGAAACCAATCGGTGTATGAGCGCTTTATAAGAAATTTTAACATAACATAACATACCAGATATATACTACTATATAGTCATGAGAACCTTAGAGCTATGTCTCCACTGATTTCCAGTAGATGTTACTTTTTCCTGCCATGTCTCACACCTGATGACTGTATGATTGTTCCCAGCTTTATTTGAATTGAGATTTGTGGTTTAATATACAACATACCAGATTATGTTGAGTAGCAGAGCACTTTAAATAGAAGGATTTAACATGATTTATAAAATACAGAAGTGCCATTAGCAATTTACAGGGCTATTCACAAAGTGAATTTTGTAGTACATTTTGTAGTACATCAAAACATACTACAAAATACTGTTCACAAACCTATGTGCAGAGTTTAGGCTTCCACCTCTCCTATAAGTTTAGATGTGAAGATCCCTGCCCCGACTGCAAAGTCTCTGCACATGTAGCTTTGCATTTTAGTTGTAAATGCAGAAGGTACACAGTGGAGTGGTTGTAAAATGGGGAATACTTATGAAAAAAGGTGAATAGACTGGGGAGGGGTACGGAGGGGTTAAGAAAGGGTTTAGGGAGAGACATTGACCCACCCAAAAAGAGAATGAGCCCATTACTAGTCACAAACTGCACTTTCATAGAAACTAAAGTAAAAAAAGAGACCAAAACAGTAGTAAATTACTCCTCCCCGAGATGAAGTGAGTCTAGCACCACACATGGCTAACAGGTATTCCCCACCCCCTATAGAAAATAAGTGAGTTAATGGCCCAAACTAAAACCCCATAGAAAATAATGTTAAAATAAAATAGATTATTTAAAATAGTTAACAATAATAACATTTAATGTTCACAAGTATTTATAAAAATGTGGCATATTTTTTATTGTTTATTAAATATTTTAAAAAATGTATTTTCATTTAAAAACAATGTAACAATTATTTTATTAAAATATAATTACATTTCTTTACTTCATTCTATACATTACTTTTAATAATTATTAATGTATATTAAAAAATATTGTTTTCTCCAGATTGTAATTTATTTTTTAATTTCACCTCCAGACGCATAATTTTGCTTTAATTTATTATATTTACGTTAATTAGAAATTTAATTTAAATGTAAGTTTATAATTCTGTAGCAATTTTTTCTTTAGTTCTACATATAAAACAAATTTATACAATTAATTTGCATTAGTATTTAATATTTTGAACATTTATTAAAAAAAAAATTATATACTATAACATTGGGAGACTCCGCAGTAAAAGCGGAGATCTCTGCATGGTGATATGTAGGGAAACCTTCCCTATATTTTGCCTTATCAAGCATGGTCATTACCCCTGGCATCTGAGGACTATTCTTGTTCAGAATTTGGAACCAGGATGGACCCCTGTGATCAAAAAATTGTCAGTGTATCTTTGCAATCCTTGGCATGTGATAGTTACCCTTGAGTTCATAAGGCTTCTTCATGACTTTTCTTGCCATCTCCATTATCTGGTGAGAATTTTTGACATCTGGTTTTATTGAAGTCATCTAATCTCAATCCTTGGCAAACACAGCTATCAGTTACACTGATGGAAAATCAAGGGCAGAAGAACATATAAATGTACTTTATTCTTCATATAAAACCTTGCAGTTATGAAATATTTGAAAAACCATCCTAATGGCCTCAGATTTTATAATTATTCCATATGACACAGCAGGAATGCTCACAGGCATGACAAACACAAAGTAGATATTTTACAAACATTACATTTAAGAGAAAAACATTCTTACACAGGCCACACACATACACACACACACACACACACAAACACATATATATCCACACGAAGAAATAAAACTCAAAGACACAACAACATCCCTTTTATTTGGTGGATATCTCTGAAATCACATGGTCTTTATATTTGGCTCTTTAACATTTGTTTCGTCTTCTTGACATCTATCTTGTGACATACTTGCATACTGAAATCCATTCCTTTCATACATCATGTATTACTTTTATTTTGCAAACTTGCCTCTCATCCTGATTGTAATCTTGTCATATGGTAGTAAACTTGTCTTTGGTTGGCATCCATGTCACTTGCAGCATCATGCCCGGCAATGAGTAGATAGCTCTGGCATGTGATGGACTTTTCTTGCATCAGATGGGCTCACTGAGACCTGCTGGCCATCCTTGGCATCGGGTGGACTCCCTAACATGTTTAGAACCCACCGATATCTGATAAAATCCATGACATCTGAGGCACTGTGATATTACGTGACCTTGAAATCTAGTGGTCGTTCTAGATATTGTATGGGTATTTCTGGTATCAGATGATTATTTCTGGCCTATGACTGTTGGTCCTGGCAAACCACTGTGACGTCTGGTGCTCATCCATTTCATAACTGCCCATCACTGGCATTTGGTGAGTTTCCCTATCTTCTGAACAGCCTACGAGTATCTGGAAAGAATGTTAGACAACTGCAAGGTTCAGTGGCATCTTGTAATCACCAATGGAATAAAGTGATCATTCATGAAATAAAATGGCATAGATTTACTTCTGCATTTTGAACAGATTGTGCAGAGTTATTGGATTCACTGTGATCCCCTGGAATATGTATGAAAAATTATGCAAGTCAAGGATTACCAACAAAAGATGTCCTTTTTTACCAAGCAACTTAAAGGATACTCCTCATGGGAAACACTCCACTGGAGTACAACCTGTCAGAGATGTGTATTTTCAGGGTTCATTGTGTTTGCTTTTTCTTCACTAGGAAAACTTTTCCCCATGTTGTCCCTGTCCTCTAATGGAAAATTTTCAACAACATCCAATGATGTTCCTCAAGTTCCAGTAACACTGCAAACTTGACCAAAAGTCTTCAAATCATCATCCAGTTTGCTTTTTGAACTTAAATACATGTTGCTGTTATTTTTACAGTAAAGCAGCAGCACCTCTGTTTCAAGACATTCTGTCCCCTCCAACCAGAGAGAGAAGTTCCAAAGAGCAAACTGGTTTCATTAGCAAGACCATAGTTCCTTCTAGCCCTGTGGATCAGCATAGGACTTCTGCCGCAACTCCCAGAATAAAATGCTAGATGCAGACGCTCAGGCAGAACAAGAGTGCCTCTATTTAAGTTCCCAGGCAGTCATGCAAAAAGTTCTCAGTCCAGCAGGCCAGGAAGCCTTGTCTTCAAATGCAGACATATTTTCCTTGCTCCCAATTTGTCTCAAAGCGATGCCTTTCCATTACAGGCTGTAATTTAAGCGGTAACAAAACAATTCCTGAGTTGCATGTGCAAAAAATGTTAAATAGTCAGTCTGTCTCAGCTGTTCAGCTATTCTTCTACATCCCAACTACACCTCTCGTCATCTGTCTTCAGCCTCCTTAGCTTAAAAAATATCTCTTCTACTGAATCAACATTTAGGTCTGCATTAGACCTAGTCTAATGCAGAACGTTTTAGATTTCCAATTATATTCTTAACTTTTTATTAAGTACTTGTGTGTTTCCTACTCTTGAGTAAATTGCCTTCATTGACACACTCTTTTTGCTGGCTTCGTTGTCCTATCTTACCACCAAATCTTCTGTGAATATCTTACAGATATTTAAACTTATCTTCAGAAGCACCTATTTAATGCTTGATTTTAATAAAGTATGAAATAGATTTTGTTCCCAAACACTTTGTTATTTCCAATTCCAACTCCAGTACTATGTCGCTTGCATATGAGGGCACCTGAGGGTACCAGAAAATCACATTGAGCCGTCACATCAGGAAACGGTTCGAGTTGCTTGGTGTGGGTTATCAGTTGGAAAGGTTGTCAGGAATTTCTAACATAAAATATTCTCCAGGAAGGAGTAGGCCCAAAGCAATAAACCTGCTGGTGAGCAGGAATGCAAGTATAAATGTGAATCCTACTTAAAAGTATCATTTTTACATGAACTAATGGATCAAGGTAAACAGTGGACTTTTTATATATACAGAACAATGGCGAGTGTTTTGTGGAATCACGTGGAATTACTTAAAGATCTTCAACATTTTGTGGAATTAGACCAGAAGAGTAATTTAGCATTTAGAGCTATTTTCTTATCAGAATAATGTACCCTTGCTTCCAACATGGATACAGTGATGCAATTTGCGATATGCTAGAGAATTCAAATAGCAGCATGAGCAGCCACTCACGTTCGCGAAATATGCTATTGACATTTTACGCTTAGTCCTTAGAGCAAAATGCAACATTATGTCCAAAGTGGACTCGAGAAGGCATTTTGTGATCCGAAAATAGCTCTAACTGCAAAACAATATGAACAGCAGCACGAGCAGCAGCTTGTGCTTAGTCAATTCATTGGTTCGGCACTAATTTTCCCTCCCTAAATTATTTTTAATTAGGGGAGTGCGCACAATCGTGTAATTATTGGTATTTCTGTGTCAAAGAATAACACAGAATTACTGCCATTACTCTGATCACTCTGGTGTAACTTAAATTACTCCTACGCCTAATAAAAAGTCGTTAGTTTTTAAGTCTTGCATTGCTGCCTACACTTTGGATAACTGTTAATTTACATAAGAAATGCGGCATATAAGTAGGTTCCCCGAAAATGTGAAGGATGGAGGTAGAGTGGAGATGAATGGGTCTCAGAAACTAGAGGTAAGTTGTTTAGTGATAATGATCACCCTAGGTTAAGAATAAGCACAACGTGAGACCTATGTGGTGAGTTGATTGTTAAAGTGTGGTCTACTAATGCAATGGAAATATATCTGCACATGGACATCTCCGTGCAAAAGAAACATGTGCGTGAGACAAAGCTCCCAGTAAGGAAATTGTAGTAATCTTGATTATGACTCACAGAAGAGGTGGCATCACTGAGCTTCACAGGAAGTGATGTGATTATGTTGATAATAGTTTTTCTTAATATTTTTCCGTTGTTTTTTAAAATTATTTTATTAAAGGCTTTTACAGTATATAATTAGTACATGACATTATACAACAATGATGGCATTTAGTTGCATCAATACATAGCAGATTTTGACATAGCATGTGCATAACAGTCTGGATGGTGGTACTCCATGGTCAGCCAGCAAGATATGTACAGGATACATATCAGATAAATGCTACCTCGACAATTACATGGGGCACAACCCCTCTTTCATATCACCATAGTCTTTATAACCAAGAGAGAAAACAAGTTGACAATTATCAGAGCCTAATCTGCATCATTCCCTTCCATTTCCCCAGTTTCCTTAACCACCAAATACTGTTGGTATAGTCCCCAGAAATTTAGGGCGGCTTTGAGGACGAAGCACATCATTGTAAATTTCGGATCGCGTTTTACAATATAGCATATCCCTGGCCCGATCCTTTATTTTCGGAGCTGGGCCCTTGGCCCAACATATTGCTATTCTTCGCTTGGCAAACATCAAACCCATAGCCACCAGTCACCTGACCTCTTTTTTGAGCTTTTTGGTATAACCCAATAAAGTGAGTAACGGAACTTACGTTGGTATAAGCCCAGTGACTTCCCCGAGTATGCTAATGAGCTCTTTCCAAAAACCAGCAACATGTGGACACTGCCAGGCCACATGCAGGAACCCAACATTCTTCATCCCACAGTGGAAGAAAGCCACCGAGTCCCTGAGACCATAACGATATAACCTCTCCAGAGTGTAATAAACCCTGTTCAGGAACTTAAAGTGCATAAGGCGGTGTCTGCCATTGAGAGAGACATGCTTTATCGCATCACAACAATGCCTCCAAGTGCTGTCGTCCAACACTATCCCCAGGTCGCTTTGCCATTCTAGTCTGGCTGTGTACTCTGTTCTCTTCATTAAATCATAAATGGTGGAAATATTCTTGGAAGGGTAGGCTGAGCGTAGCACAAAAGTCAGGGGTAGAAATTCTGGTGGTTCCTATGAGTCTTCTGCAAGTAACTCATGCAAGGCATGCCAACTCTGTAATAATGGTATTGCCTAAGTGGAGGGGTATCAAATCCCTTCTTCGCAACATTCGCCCACCCACGCATCCCACCATCTGTAAATAAGTCACCTATCTTGTGTATGCCCAGCTTCTCCATAGCTTGTATGGCTTCTCTGTCCTTGCATACTGGGAGCCAGTGGCACCCCTCCATATGCATCAGGGGAGAATACATAAGTGCTAAAGCTTGCCTGTTTAATAACGCATGCCATGCATGAACAGTGAAATGAATGGAGTTCAGTATACCAGCTCTCTTAATGGGAGGTTTAAACAGCATTGGCAGAAGAGTAAGAGGGTCTGATGCAACTCGCTCGATCTGTTAATGTGGGGGATTTTGTGGGTCATGGATCCAGTAATGCGTGTGGGTGCATTGTGCAGCTCTATAATATAGTTCTAGATCGAGAGCACTGAGACTGCCCATGGAGTAGGGTAATGGGAGGGTGCTCCATTTAACTCTAGGCTGCATCTCTGCCCAGGCAAGTTTAATTAACAATGAGGGGACACACTTGAACATATGTTTCAGGAAGACTATTGGTATGTTTAAAAATAAAACCAGAAATCTAGGAAGGACAACCATTGTCATGAGAGAAATGCGGCATATTGGAGACAATGGGAGTCAAATCCAAAGGCTAATATCATCTTCAAGCCTGAAGATTTCTTTCCCATAGTTCTTCCTAAGCACTAAGTCCAAGTTCATATGAAGTTGTATACCTAAATAGCGGATAGGACGGTGGTCCATTGCAATGGGAAATCTAATGTGATTGGAGACATTGAGGAGGTTAGAGGAAAATAACGGATTTGGCCCAGTTAACTTTGAGCCCAGACATGGCCCCAAATCGAGTGACCTCATTAAGTACTAGAGTTAAATTACTACGTGGGTCACGGATATATAACAGGATGTCATCCGCATATGCCGAAAGGATGAGATTCTATGTAGGGAAACGAATACCCCTATACCCATGGTACTCCTTTAGGGCGCACGCCAACGGCTCAGCCACTATGGCATACAACAGGGGGGGAAGTGGGCAACCCTGCCTCGTTCCCCTGGAGATCGCAATGGGAGACATAACAGCATCAACGACCTTGACTCTGGCAACCGGCGAGTTATGTAAGAGTATGACCAATTTAAGGAAGTTATCACTCACCCCGACTCGGAGCAGCACTGCTTTCATAAACTCCCATTCAGCAGAATCAAAAGTCTTCTCTGCATCTAGGAAGACAGAGGCGGTCCTGACTTCTGGATTTGTATGTTGGATGGCACCAAATAGAGTTCCCAAATTATAGGTCAGTGTGCGTCCCGGAATAAAACCCGCCTGCTCCGAGCCCACCAAGTATGGGACCAGAGGATAGATTCCGTTCGCCAAAACTTTGGCAAATAGTTTGGTGTCCACGTTAAGCAGAGATAGAGGCCTATAGGATGAGCATTCGTTTGGGGGTTTCTCCAGCTTCAGTAAGGTCAAAATCATTGCCTCTCTCATCGAGGGTGGCAATACGCCATCCTCTACCATTTCTTCAAATAAGGTGACTAAATGTGGTATGAACAAGTCTTGATATGCTTTATAGAAGGACACTGTAAGTCCATCGTGGCCAGGGGCACAGCCGTCACACATAGAATGGAGAGCTATGCAGATTTCAGTGGGATCCAGGGGTCCATGAGATGCTCTCTTTGAGTGATCGTGAACATTTGTATATGCCCAAGGTAGTCCTGCATTGCAGCACTGTCTGGGTCAATTTTGGTGCGGTAAAGCTCCGCATAATATCTGTGGAATCTCTAGAGGGTCACTCAACAGATCCCCATACTCATTCTGCATCTCTGTTATCGCGCCATTATCTCTACCGTGCCTCTGCAGGGCAGTGAGCACTGAGCCAGTTCGCTCAACATCACCGTACACCCTGGCCGTGGCATACTTGCCCATATGCTTCACCTCGCTACCAGTGATTTCATGATATTCTTCTAGAGTTTTCTTTTGCTCTTCCAAAATCTATGCATCTCTTCCTTTCAGCAGAAGTAGCTCCATCTGAGCCAAGCACCCCACGAGTACTGTCAATCTACCCCTCAACGAGCGGAGCACGCCTGCGTGTTTAGAAATTGTAACTCCTCTGATAAATACTTTAAATGTTTCCCACACTGTGGAGAAATGGTCAACGAGCTTATGTTTGTTTCAAAAACGTCTTCAGTAGATGAGGCCAGTTCAGCTGTAAAGACAGAGTCTACTAAGGAATATATGGGGGAACCTCCACATAAAAGGAGCAGTTTTTTGGGGGGGAATGCTGATACCCAGCAACACCGGAGAGTGGTCCGAACATGAGCGAAAGAGAAGACTACAGGACACCATGCAAGGCCCGAGTGCTCTGGATATTAACCAGTAATCGATTTTGGTGTGGATGTCATGAGGGGTAGAGTAATGGGTGAAGCCCCCTGCATCCGGGATCTAGAGCACCATATGTCTATAAGGCCTACTTGTGAATTAATGTCCCCAATAGCCCTAGCAGCTGCAGATGGGTGGCGGGAAGGCCCCCAGAGCGATCCAAGAGTGGATACAGGGCGCAGTTAAAATCGCCCACCCATATCTGGGGTATGTCCGATAGTGACAACAGTCGTGCAGGCAATGAATTATAGAAGTACGGGTCGTCGTAGTTTGGGCCATAAATGTTGATTAAGTGCGCAGTTATGCCTTGTCCATGGCATTGAATAACCACACATCTACCATTAGGATCGATTTTGTAATCCTTCCAAGGTGATAACATACTCTGGGTTCACCCATGTAAGGACTCCCCTGGAATGTGTAGTGAATCCTGCTGCATAAAAGTGACACTGCAGACACTTATGTGTTAACATGGTACTATTGGGGGGTAAGTGTGTTTCTTGAATAAGCGCTACATCCACAGCATGTCGCTTAAGATACACCATAACTTTGCAAACCTTCCTAAAGTCATTAAGGGCCCTAATGTTAAGGGTCAGGAACCAAATCTTCCCATCTGAGTCATGAGCTATTGTGTTAGTTGCCATATGTCATGCCATCTCATCTGTGCCCCCACCACTCCCCATGTGTTTTCGGCCAGGTCAGAATTTTGTGTCTATACTGTTTGTACACTGCAAAGTGAACATCGAAACACTACCCCCACCCATGCTATGCATACCCCAACTTGGTATAGGTGATACATTACCCACCCACCAATGATAGAACATTACAGTGGATAATACCATCTCAAAGAGAGGAACCAAAAAAAAGAAGAAAAAGCAAGGGGGGAGAGGGGAGGAAGGGAGGAAGGGAGGAAGGGAGGAGAAGATCCCACAAAGAAAACCAAGACCTTTGGTATGAGGTGGGCGGATGTTACCAGTGGCTGCTGCTCCATACCGCTGGCAGCCACCCTATGGTACGGAAAGATATATGCTCCAGCCATAACTTTTGAATATAGTAGCATAAAACACTGAGGAGTAAAAAGGGCACCAAATAGCAATAGAAGAACGGGCCATAATCTGGAATTAAATAGGCGGAATACAATAGGGGACAGTATATCTAGGTACTGTGACACTACCGCTAAATCTAGTAAACCTGTAACAATGCAATGATATGTATTGGCATTGGTAAACTACATTTACCATCGCACCATCTACGTAATGACAAGTGCTGGACCAGGACCCAGGTTGTAGCAGCTTAGTTCACATTGTTACCTAGTCAATCAATTATGTAGATCAGGGCAGGCAGCCTGCTTGCAACAAACAGAGAGATAATGTCCATTAGAATGAAAAGGAAGTCATAGGACTTGTAGTAAACAGTGTGCTTATCTGGTTTATTGATCATTGCTGTCTAAATCCATTCCTCCTGTGGCTCCTGCTGAGTGCATTTCACTCTTACACAATTTACTCTGCTCTCTTTTCTTGAGAAAATGCATCATTTGCTTTGGGTCTGTAAAAATATGCGATTTCCTATCTGCTTGAATGCGCAACTTAGCGGGGTACAGCATGTTGTAGACTAGGTTCAGGTCCCGGCATTTCCACTTGATGAGCAGAAATAGTCAGAGTGCGTCCGCGTCCTGGACTTGCTGTGTAAAGTCTGGGTATAATGAGATATTCATGGCTTCGTATGGTAACCCCTGAAGCTCCCTGGCTTTGCGAAGGACAGCAGCCCAATCCCTGTAACTAAGGACTTTGGCTATGATTTGTCTTGGAGGGGACCCTGGACCGTTCTAGGGGCCAAGGATCTGTGGGCCCGCTCCACAATGAACATTGTAGAAAAAGTGTCTCTGCCCAAGCTGTTCTATGAATAGTTCCATGTTTGGAATGTTGGTGGATTCAGCAATACCAAGCAGGCTAATATTGTTGCGCCTGGATCGCGCCTCCAAGTACTATGCCTTGCTTTGTACTGCTTGGAGGGTCTTGTCTGCTTTTACTTGGGCAAGCAAGTTTGATGACACTATCTTCTGCATCAGAGACCCTCTTTTCCACAGCATCGAGTCGTTCCGTGTGCTTGTCGAGGCGCTCCGACATTCTGTCCATATGAAACGTTAGCACGTTGATTTTACCATCAATTTTGGACAAACTGCGCTGCATTGCTAACAATATGTGCTTCAGGTCTGGCTCTGCAATAGAGTCACCAGCCTTGGAGCCAGATTTGAGGTGTTTCTATTTGGCTCCTGTCGCTTTGGAGTTTTACGTAGTTCAAACTGCAGTTTAGGTGCGAACTGTCTGTGCGCCCCATCTTATGCCAAAGATATGCGCCACTGTAACAGGTAGTCCTTGTTTGAGAGTATGGTATGGACGCAAGCAGCCGCACACCACCAGCAGATCAAAAAAATAGACGTGTTCAAATGCCCCCGAGCCACAGACAGGGCTGGATATGTCACTGTGATCACCGATAAGTATTCAGCAGACATGGCCTGCACTTCGGATCGGGAACAAGCGCAGCAGTCGCTATTGGCGTCAAGCAGCATGGCTAACATCGATGGTGCCAGGTAGACTGAACGGAGAAGGAGGCGTAGTGCAGAGGGGGCAGGGAGCACTCACCACCCCCCTGCTAGTTTGGTATATCAGCCCTTGCGGTGACCACCGGCCTGTATCACCCAATGTCCTACACGCTGGTTAATGCTGTCATTGCACAGGGCAAACAAACTCAGCAGGGATCAGTCATAGTCCTTTGGAGGTCGTGCTCGCACTACCCGGGTTTCAATCAGAGCTCCAGGACAGGAGTAGGCCTCCAGCCGTAGTGGCAGCGAGTGTAGATCGATTCCACAACTCATGCGCAGGGAGGGCGGAAGGACCGATCACTCACATCTCAAGGGACACGATCGATGGCAGCGATCCACGCCAATGAGCAGGCCCCCAGTGTCTTGCCCTCACTGTGTCTTTCTGGGGCGTACAGGAATCCCACCCGCGGCACCAGATATCGTAATGAAATGAAATGAAATGAAATGAAATAAAGTATTTATAGAGCGCACGGTGGCCAAACGGCTTCCTGGCGCTGAGAGCTCTACTGAACAGAACAGACAGGGCCGAGGAATTTAACAGGGGTAGGCCTGGGCAAACAAGAATGTTTTGAGCGCTTTACGGAAGTGTGAGAAAATAGGGATAGAGCGCATGGAAAGAGGGAGAGAGTTCCAAAACCGGGGGGCAAGGACAGAAAATCTGGTTCCACCAGTGCGGGATTTACGAAAGCGGGGAATAGTGAGGAGGGCAGAGGTAGACGAACGGAGGGTACGGGCAGGGGTATGAGTGGAAACCAAGGAATTGATGAACGCTGGAGCAGAGCGATCAACAGCCCGAAAGACTAGGCATCCTAGTTTAAACAGGGATCTCTGTAAGACGGGGAGCCAGTGAAGATATTTGAGAACAGGAGTGATATGATGAGTTTTGGGAAAATGAAAAATAAGTCGGGCAGCCTGACTTTGGATTGCTTGAAGACGACGGGTTTCGTAAGCAGGAATACCCACGAACAAGCTGTTTCCATAATCAAGGCGGGAGGTAATAAGGGCCGAAATAATAATTTTGAGGGAATCAAGGGAAAAGAAGCGGGAGATCTTACGAATCAGACGAAGGGAAAGAAAGCAGGAAGACACTACAGAACTGACCTGGCCGTGCATTGAAAGGTCACAACTGACCTTGATGCCCAGTGTTTTAACAGACGAAACAGGGATAGGAGGGGGACCAAAAATAGGGGGCCAAAAAGCGGAGGACCAAGGGCTGGATGAGCCACCAGTCAAGACAAGCTCAGTCTTATCTGGGTTGAGCTTGAGATGATTGGCGCTCCTCCACCCGGAAATAAAAACCAAAGTGGAGCGAAAGAAAGATAGAGAATGGGGGGAAGAAAGATCAAAGACGAGCTGGAGGTCATCTGCGTAGTTATACACAGAGACCCCCAGATCGAGGAGAGAAACAATAAAGGGACGGATGTAAAGGTTGAAAAGAAGAGGGGAGAGAGAGGAACCTTGGGGAACCCCACATGACACCGGGAGGGGAGAGGCAGAGAAACCGGAAAGGTGAACAGCTTGTGAGCGTCCTAGAAGAAAGGACGTAATCCAGGAAAGAGCAGGGCCCCGAATGCCCGCTGCGCTGACACGGTCAAGGAGGATGGAATGATCGACCGTGTCAAACGCAGCGGACAGATCCAAAAGAACCAAAGCTTGAGGGGAGTTGGTGTCGGCCTTGGCTTTCAGCTCATCAAGGACTGCGAGCACCACTGACTCGGTCGAATGGCCCGAGCGGAAGCCAGCTTGGTGGGAAGCGAGGAGATGGTTCTGCTCAATATAGGAGGAAAGACAGGAAGTGACATAGCTTTTGAGAATTTTGGCAAGATAAGGAAGAAGAGAAATGGGTCTGAAATTAGAAGGGAGGGAAGAATCAAGACCAGGTTTTTTAAGGATGGGAAAAACAATCGCAGATTTAAATGAAGAGGGAACCAAGCCAGTTGAAAGGGAAGCATTGAGAAAAGAAAGAGGAGTGGTAGGGCAAGAGGTGAAAAGAGTTCTCAGCACACGGGCAGGGGCGCAATCGGCAGGGGAGCCTGACTTGACTTTGATAAGTAAGGCTAGAAAAGAGTCCAAGGAAATAGGCGGGAAGGAGGCGAAGGAAAAGTTAGGCGCGAGAGGGACAGAATGAAGGGGAGGGGAGGGAGTGAAAGGAATATTGGATTTAATTTTAACGATCTTCTCGATAAAGAAGTCGTTTAAAGAAGAACAGAGGGCCTGGGAGGGGATGAGCTTGGGGCAGACACGGTAAGAGGTGGCCAAATTAGTGACCAAGGAAAAGATCTCTTTAGATTTATTAGCAGATAAGGCTACCTGCTCAGAGAAATACTTGGTCTTGGACGCAAGAATAGCTTTCTTATAATCATTAAGGAGATGTTTATATTTAACCTTAAGATCGGGGCAGTAGCTGCGGCGCCAGAGACGCTCAGAGCGTCTGAGTTTCAATTTGAGGGCCTTGAGTTCAGAATTGAACCACTTATGGGCCTCATGTGGGCGAACAGACCTGACTATTTTCAGAGGGGCAACTAGATCACACCCAAAAGATAGCCAGTTGCTAACTGCGTCTGCCTGGAGATCGAGAGAAAGGCCGTTGAGGTCAGGAGGGGATGAAGCCAAGGAAAGGGAGAGGGAAGGGACGTCCACACGATTCCAGCTGCGTGCAAAGATGTTCTTAGGGCGAGAAGGTTTGTGAGGGGAACCAAGATTAATAGTAAAGAAAATAAGAGAGTGATCAGACCAGGTGCAAGGGAGGATGCTAGGGGGAGAAACAATGTCCTGAGATGACCAAACTTGGTCCAAAGTATGACCAAGATTGTGGGTGGGAGCAGAAACATGGGACAGAAGGTTAAGACACGAGAGGGTGGCCGTGAAATCCCTGGACGCCAGATCCTCCCTAGGATCACCAGGCCAATAGTTGAAGTCTCCCAGCAGGAGAACCGAGGAGTTGTTAACTACTAAGGTAGCAAGGAGCTCCTGCAGGGAGGCCACAAACAAAGGCATGCTCAAGGGTGGGCGGTACACCAGGACAACTGTCAGAGGGGCAGGAAGGTTAGTGGAGCGGGCGACCAAAAAATCCACTCCAGCTATAGAAGATTGAGGGAGAAGCTGGAATTGGAAACTGGCCCGAACAATCATGGCTACACCCCCTCCGATCCTGCCGTCGGGGCGGTCAGCCCGGAGGGCATAGTAGGAATCGGGGAGGATGGCCAGGATATCAGGGAGTGAGGCCTCCGAGAACCAAGTCTCTGTTAAAAACAGAATATCAGGGGAATCAGAGGTACGAAGGTTAAATAATTGCAGTTGATGTTTGCCTGCTGAACGGGTGTTAAGGAGGCAGGCAGAGGCAATATGGGAGGGAGAAGGTATGGTGGTAGAAAGCATAGGATCCTGGGAGGGCAGGGAGGGAGTAGCACACGGGGAAGTGGCACAGTCAAGATAGGGGACGTAGATACCTAGGGAAGTGAGATGCTGCGTGAGGGAATGGGGAAGGGGCACATCAGCAGAGCAGGAAAGAAGTTGTACGGAGGAATATACTAGTGAAAGGGCAGGGGCTGTGGCCCCTGGTCCCGGCCTGTCGCGGACGGGCGCAGACGGGCTTAACTTAGGCGCAACTTCGGCGCGTCTTCGTCGCGCCCGCTGCGCTCGTCCGCTGCTGCGCGGCCAGGATAGGGGAGCCATAAAATAAGCCACCGGAAGTGATGGGGGCGTGGCAGGGGGGGAGGGACAGAGGAACTGCCCCACCAACCACAGAGCAGCCCAAGATGGTGGCCACGCCCGTCCCCGCCCCAGTGACCTGCCCATCAGAGGGGGGAGAGCGATCAGCGTGGGGCGCTCTGGCAGCTGGAGGCAAGGAGATGAAATGGCGGCAGGGGGTGCGCGAAGTCCAGAGCGCAGCCCCAGAGCAGAAGAAGGTAAAATTGTTAGGAAAATCTTTCCTATGAAAAACACAGCGTTGCGCCACACCAGGTAGCGTTGTTGCTCCCGGTGAATCTTCGGGAGATCTGAGCGTTAGTGAGAGCTGGGGCGGGACTCAACCAGTCCGAAAGAAATTGCCAGGGGGGAGGGACAGAGGAACTGCCCCACCAACCACAGAGCAGCCCAAGATGGTGGCCATGCCCGTCCCCGCCCCAGTGACCTGCCCGTCAGAGGGGGGAGAGCGATCAGCGTGGGGCGCTCTGGCAGCTGGAGGCAAGGAGATGAAATGGCGGCAGGGGGTGCGCGAAGTCCAGAGCGCAGCCCCAGAGCAGAAGAAGGTAAAATTGTTAGGAAAGTCTTTCCTATTAAAAACACAGCGTTGCGCCACACCAGGTAGCGTTGTTGCTCCCGGCGAAGCCTCGGGAGATCTGAGCGTTAGTGAGAGCTGGGGCGGGACTCAACCAGTCCGAAAGAAATTGCCAGGGGGGGAGGGACAGAGGAACTGCCCCACCAACCACAGAGCAGCCCAAGATGGTGGCCACGCCCGTCCCCGCCCCAGTGACCTGCCCGTCAGAGGCGGGAGAGCGATCAGCCTGGGGCGCTCTGGCAGCTGGAGGCAAGGAGATGAAATGGCGGCAGGGGGTGCGCGAAGTCCAGAGCGCAGCCCCAGAGCAGAAGAAGGTAAAATTGTTAGGAAAGTCTTTCCTATTAAAAACACAGCGTTGCGCCACACCAGGTAGCGTTGTTGCTCCCGGCGAAGCCTCGGGAGATCTGAGCGTTAGTGAGAGCTGGGGCGGGACTCAGCCAGTCCGAAAGAAATTGCCAGGGGGGGAGGGACAGAGGAACTGCCCCACCAACCACAGAGCAGCCCAAGATGGTGGCCACGCCCGTCCCCGCCCCAGTGACCTGCCCGTCAGAGGGGGGAGAGCGATCGGCATGGGGCGCTCTGGCAGCTGGAGGCAAGGAGATGAAATGGGGGCAGGGGGTGGCGAAGTCCAGAGCGCAGCCCCAGAGCAGAAGAAGGTAAAATTGTTAGGAAAGTCTTTCCTATTAAAAACACAGCGTTGCGCCACACCAGGTAGCGTTGTTGCTCCCGGCGAAGCCTCGGGAGATCTGAGCGTTAGTGAGAGCTCCATAATGGCTCCAGGTCAGGTAGCATGTCGCGCCCTGCCATGTCCAGCTTATGCGCCCCAGCAGTCGAATTAGAGAGGGGAGCCAAGAGTCACTGTCAGTCAGAAGCTGCAAGGCAACGCACCAGGCGTCAGCCCACTCAGGATCTGTCCGACGCAGTGTCTGCAGTGCGCTGCTCGCTCTCCAGGCTCTGCACCAGGGTGCCGAGGAAGCTCAATAACGGGTCCTCAGTGACCAGGACTATCGAAATTGCAAGATTAATGTGCCACTTCTGTTCCCCAGTGCAATCAGCTGTAAAAACGCTGAATAATTCAGGCTGAATGCGAGGATCATGCAGGATTGATGACCGGGCTTATGGAGCTGCGCTAGCACCCGGCCATCTTGGAGCCAGGCAAGCTCCGCCTCCCTTCTTTTTTAGGTCGAGCCTAGACGTGCAAGCAATGCAAAGCATTGCTTGCTGTCTGCTCGACAACTATTGTTGTCCGTTTCTGGGAATGTCGACACGAGTCGGACGCGCACTTTTCCAGTCTCAGTTTTGTCCGCGGGAGCGCACTGCTGGCTGCTTGCTGTGTGTGCGGTGTCAGTTTCGCTTTCGCTGTGGAGCCTGGGCTTTCGCTGTCGAGCTTGAGGCGTGCTCTTGTAAAGGCCTGCTCTTGTAAAGTTGGTATGATTGCAAACGTAATACAACATAATAAATATGCCATGTGTAATAGGCTTTAGACATTCACGTACACCTTAAAAATAAAGTCGGCATTTTATGGAGCTTGAGCGCGTTTGTGGCTTTCAATTAACACGACTATGCTCAGCTACAATCATTATTTCGAGGGTTGCCTTTCAATTAACGCGCTCACTTATTTGCTGACATGCCCTTACTGGCCGCACGCTTAGTTATTTGCTAACACTCCCCAACTGCGCCTATCAAGAGTAATTATTTTAAGAAGTACGTTTGCATTAAACATCAACAACAGCCGCAAACAACGTCTTCTCGTTGATTAATAAAAACGCCGTTCCTTGAACTATACGATCACTAATACGATCACTAATAATTTCATGCACGATAAATACCATATTAACTTCATTTATAGTACAAGTAGTTAAGATCCAAATTAAAACGCGTTTCTTTGATGACTGCCTTTCAATTAACACGCTTACGTTTGTTCGAGGGCTGCTTTTCAATTGCCCTGACTGCGCGTATCAAAAACAATCATTTTTAAAAATACGTTTCAATTCTTATTTTTCTAATGTAACTACATTTGTGTTAAGAGTAAGCAACATTACAAAACAAACGCGTTTCTATTTTTTGCTAAAATGCTGCTTTTTCGTACTTTTACTGTTAACTCCATGCGCCAACATTCACGCACAACTTAACTTAAAGCCGCCATTATAGGTAAGCTTCGTACAATCTGCAAACACAAAACACACACACATTCAAACATTCGCTCTGCTCTGTGTTTAGAACTTTTTTAAAACGTCAGTATGCGCTTCACACAGACAGCATTCAACGCGCTTCACACAAACAGCATGCCACGCGCTTCACACATACAGCATGTCACACACTTCACACATACAACATAACAAGTGCTTTACACATACAGCATAGTACGCGCTCTATACATACAGCATGCCCCACTTACCAGTCAGAGTAAACTTCTGTAGAAAGCGTCTGCAAGTTCTGCTCGTTCACACAGGTTGCAACACGCGAAGCTCCGTCAGCTCACAAGAACTTAGACACTGCCACGCGCTCTATCCCCCGCCTATGTCCCAGGCAAAGTTAACAGCACGCATGCTCAGTGCGTAAGCGTGTGTGGATGAGCAGCTTGCAGTTTCGCTCTCATCTTGTTATTTTTTTGCCATACATATATAATCGCAATGTTAATGTTACCAATTAAGCTTAAGTAAAGAATGTAACTTGCTAGAAATCAGAATGCAAAAACGTCCCAAAAAAACTTATAAACAACAGTTTCCTTTATGCTACCAAGCGACATCACGTACGCAGCTTCTTCACAGTTTTTGAGTTTTAGAGCTGCGCCACCTTTTGAAAGCAATTATTCGGCGCATGTTTCTTTTGCTTTGTCATATTTTGGATCTCCTATGAAGAGATTGCTTTAGTGCTCTCTGCCACGTCCTCTTGCCTACGTTTATTATTGTAGCTTGTAGAGCGCTTCGCTACTTTCAAGCAGAAGTGTCTGCCGCTAGTAGCATAAGTGAGAGTAAGGCAGATTATCTAGCCTTTTGAAAGCAATTATCGGGCGCGTGTTTCTTTTGCTTTGTCATATTTTTAATCTCCTATGGAGAGATTGCTTTAGTGCTCTCTGCCACCTCTTCATGCCTACGTTTATTATTGTAGCTTGTAGAGCGCTTCGCTACTTTCAAGCAGAAGTGTCTGCCGCTAGTAGTATAAATCAGAGTAAGGCAGATTATCTAGCGCTAGAGAAGGCTGACAAGCTAGATACACTAAAATGTCTGTAAGCAATTCCTTTTTGTATCTGCCACAGCAGAGAAGAGTTTCTTAGGGCCACATTCAAATAGCAAGTGTCACTTTTAAAGCACCCACTAGAGCATTCAACCTTCCACATATTACAATGACACAGCATGTACAAGTGTTTAGCGCTTGCATACAAACTCTTACTCAACATTAATCAGTTGCTTAATTCATATTCGACTGTCTATATATTTTATTTCAGAGGTGTACAAGTCACTTTTAGTTACAGTTATTATTTACTATTAGAGATGATTAACATTTTAACTACTTTGCAGCTTTCTTGCAAAGGCCCATACCTCTAGCTTCTCTAACTCTACTCTGTTCAGCTTTTAATCTTGGCTGCAGTCTATGCTTACAGCAATAGAACACCTTTATTGTAAGTGTGTGTGTGTACACCGTTAACTATCAATACTTCCTATGTGTAGAACTAATGCACTCCACTGCCTGCTGAGCTCTGCAAGATCCTTTAATAGCTGTCTTGGTGCCAGTAAGCAAAATGATTTTGCACCTTACATTTCAACAATTGTTTTGCATCGAACAGAATGCATGTGCAACACTCAGTACCACCACAGCAACACCACAACACCACCACACTATCTGTCAACACCACCACTGCACCAACACAACACCACTCTGCACCACCACTGCACCACCTCAGCACCCTCACAGTACTACCACAGTACAAACACAGCACCACTACAACACGACTCAGCATCACTACAACCCCACTCAGCACCACCACCGCACCACTCAGCACCACCACAGCACCACTCAGCACAACTACATCACTCAGCACCACAACATCATCACTAGTTCAAATATTTTGCCTCAATGTTACAAAAAGCTACATTACAAATGCTATAAGTGTAACATTTGCCAAAATTATAACTATTGCAGTTGTAAATGACAAAGCTATTAACTTACCTATTTCTGAACAACAAAAACATAGATAGAAATATTATTAATTACAAGACCAATAGCTCAAAACTTCCTAATGCGAGACCTATTGCATTGCAAATGCTTGTCTTATCATTGTGGGTGATTGTTGTGCATGTGTTTGAGTGAAGGAATGTCTAAAGCCCTAAGCAGAGTGTTGGCAGCTTCTTCAGTCATCGCATGTGCAATTGCATTCACTGATTTTATTAAGTGACTGGTCATCCATTAGTCCAATCTTACAACCAATAGTTGGGATGAACTGGAAACGAGTTTGCTAATTATTATTATTTTACACAGATTCCCTACTTTCTGTTGAAAAACCACCCTCCCTGAACAGCTAATGATGACCTTGAGGTTCCCTTTGTGAAAGTGAGGGGAGAAGATTCTCCAGGGCTGTAAGGCCTGGGGATGGGGCAGAGAGTTAAAGAAGAAACAACCCTTCTTGTCTGCCTGCTACCTAAAAGTAATGTAATGATGAGCAAATGTTTAGTTTTTGGTACATAATATAAGGGTGTTACCAGCTTAGTGTTGGAATGCAGTTTATAATAAAAAAATATTTTCCAAGCATCCAAGATGTTGTGTAGCATGGCTAAAAAGAACACACAAGCATTTGACGCAGAACCTGCATTGTTTTAAGGTGCACACCACATATTTGTGATTCTACAAAATTATATGAATTTAAAAAAAATATATATTTAGTTACTGATCCGAGTGGGATCAGTAACTAAAAAGAAAAGAAAATCCACAGAAGCATTTCTTTTTTTTAAGTGGGTAAAGAAGTGGAAACGACATGTGGTTGGTGTGGGGAATGGTCGAGCAACACGATGGAGAATGGGGGGAGGGGCGAACGGCGTTGAAACACAGGGGAGAGTGGGGAAGCGGAAGCAACATAGGAAGGGGTAGGGACAAACAGGAAAGCAACACTGGGGAGGTAGGGGGGAACATCTAAGCAACAAAAGAAGGAATGTGAAAACAACTGGTTGGAGCTGGAGGGAATGTGAAACCAACAAGTGGGGGGTTCAAGAAAAGCAACAAAGAGGGTGCAGGTGGAGTGAAGCAATGTGGAGAAGCTCACGGGTGAGCACAAGAGGGAGGAGGGCAAGAAGAAATAGTTGGGCTACAGAGAGTAACATGGAGTGCAGGGTGAACGACGTACACAAGAGAGGTGGATTGAAAACACGCACTCTAATAGAGTGCTTCACACTAAATAAAAAAAGTAGTGCTTGAAAAGCAAGTAGTGGAAGCAGCAATGCCAGCCAATCTAAGAGATTGTAAAGATAAAAAGCTCCATGAGTGGGACAAAAACAAGACTGATAAGTTGGGACACGAATAGGAAGCTTGCAAATGAGAGTGATAGGGAAAAGCAACCAATGGTAAGCAATCAATGGCCTACAAGCCTCTGTTTGTTCTTGATAAGGGACAATATTACTCGCAACAGCCAGCATATGAGCTGTCTAGGAGGCTCCGCCTAAAAAGACTTGTCGTAGATTCAGTCTGATTGTGTATAAAAATATGTACTTATTTTAAATACTAGATCCTTTTGAACCTTTTTTGCAGTAGCCAATATTATACTGTAATAGAATTTTAAAATAATGACTTGCATATCCACAGTGCTTTCTGTAGCAGACTGGGATTTAGTAGGACTATAAATTGACATCACTATTCTCCATTGGCCAACCAGGATTCAGTTCTCTGACATACAGATATCGACAGTGATTACGCAGACCAATTGAACTTTCATAACGTAAAGTGCCTTTGCCACTGTTTACTTAAGTTGTATTTTTTTGCATTTTACATTATAGTTTATATGCATTTACCTGAAGGTGAAGGCTAACAGAATGACAGGCGCCCCCCGCGCCTAGGGGAGATGCACCCTTAGTAGCGCCACAGGGCTGAGCCTCCTCCGGGGCCCCTGGACCAAGAAGGGGGTTGGCTGGCCGAGGTGAAGTAGAAATGATCCTGTCGAGGCTGGATTATGGTAACGCGCTCTATCTGGGAGCTCCGATCTCAGTAACCCAGAAACTACAGGTGGTGCAGAACTCTGCCGCTAGATTGCTGATGAGCACCAACCATCGCTCCTCAGCTAAGCCAGCGCTGAGATCTCTCCACTGGTTACCCATAAAAGAACGGGTACATTTCAAAGCCCTCTGTATTGCCCATAAAAACCTCCATGGCAAAGGCCCCCCCATCCTGGCCAACTTGATTAAAACTCATAAAGCCTCCAGAAACCTTCGCTCGAATGACCAGAACCTGGCACAAGTCAGCAGAATCAACAAGGCCCGTTCAGGGGGTCGCCTATTCTCTTACAACACTTCAAGGTTGTGGAACTCCCTGCCCCCCTCCCTCCGACAGGAGCCCAACCATCTTTCTTTCCGTAAGAAAATAAAAACCTGGCTTTATCCTACAAACGAATTCTCTCCTCTCACCTTTCCGTCTGTAGCTGCAAGCGCTGGGATGCCTTCGGGTAGCCATGCGCTATATAAGAATTATTTTGATTTCATTTCATTTCATTTCATTCATTTCATTCATTTCATGAAACTTGCAGGAAATGAAACCTAGCAGGCTATTTATGGCTGTGCCAGGGGGGGTTCATTCTTAGTCCCCTTGGTGTACAGCCTGGATGTAAGGAGCATCATCGACCACCCACCCACCCGGCAGAAGAGTAAGGCGTTGCGGAGCGCTGACGGATGTATGACATTACAACGCATGCTTTTACATCGCATGCCTTTACAATGCAAGTATTACAACGCAGTCAATTACAACGCATAGTGCTTTGGGGTGCTGGATAGTGAATAGTTTAATTTACTATTCCAACTCCAGTCCCCGTGGACACTAGGGAAGGTTATTGGATAGTAAATTAACCTATTCCCTATCCTAGAGCGCCCCCCAGAGCAATGCGTTGTAATAGTTTGCGTTGTATTGGTTGCGTTGTAAAGGCTCTGTGATGTAAAAGTTGCGTTGTAAAGGTTGTTTACCGCGCTGACAGTTAACACAAAGACGGATGCACAACAATGGAGGTGCAGCCATTCCATGGACCCCAAGAGGGGGTAGATTCCACATTTGCAGTGGGTCGGCGGGGAGGAGGGACTGACCTGCCGGTAGTCCTGGACTGTACTGCACTAACCCACGACGTATGGACTGAGAACAATCTTGGGGAGGCTGCCTGTGGGCAGGTACCCCGGGGGGCGGTAGGTTATGCAGTGCCTTGGATCTCAAGTAGTGCAACTGTTGGCTTTAGCGCGTTGGGCCTGCCAGCACAATGGTCGCAGCAAAGTGGGACATTAGTGGCTGAGACTTCCAAGTTCAAATGTACTGCCAAGTACTAGTGTACGGTCGAGTTAAAAAGTTAAAGTGTAAAGTTCAAATGTACGGCCACGTTATTCTAGTGTACGGCCGAGTTAAAGTTAAAATGTAATGTCGTACTTCATTTCCTTACTGCCGTTAACATGTCGATGCAGTTAAAGTGTGATGCTGTGAATAATTTTTATATATCCAAGAAGGATAATTTCTTGGTAATGGTCTGTGGTTAATTCATTGGCTTGATGTGAATAAAAGGCTATGCCGTGGACAACCTACCTTGATTCTGAGAGTTCTTGGGCTAGTGGGGCTAAGGTGACAGAATTTGGGGAGGAGTGAATGTTGCGTTGGGTGCATACTATAGTTGGGGAATATTTTGTCCTTGTTAGCCTCATCTCTAGCCTTCCCAACACTCACTGACACCACCTCATTGCACCCAGGATCGCAATACTTGTTTTATGCATTCAATAGCTACTTGGGACGTTGCATTTTGGCCCTGTGGCATTGTGCGGAAGGAGGGGGAAAGGTGGAAATTACCTCTGTGAATTATTTCTTCCTAAACAGACTCAAGGGCCCCCTCTGGCACAGGGTGAACCCACCCTTTAAGGTCCCCCAACCATTATGGGGCCCCCATTCAGCCCAAGGCCAATGAATATTTCTGAGAAATGGAGATTCGGTGGCCCCTCATCACATTCTGCAAGGGGGGCCTATCATTTGGAGTTGCGCCACTGGTGCAAAAAGACACGAGCCATAAATATTAATTAGCTGAAGAAATAGTCTTGGCAGGCTTAGGCCCTCACTGTTTAACACAGGTATGTTATGGTATGTTAGTTTATATTTATAGAGCGCTAAATCACCAAGTTAAATAAATTCGTTTTTTATGGGGCACTCTCTACAGTTTCAAAGGACTGTCTTTGTTGGATCCCTTAAGGAAGGGGACTGTTGTGTACCGGTACTTTATTGTTGTGCCATGCCACCTGCCAAGTGTAACTCTTTGCAACTTATTTTCTTTCCAAGTGCATTTTTTAGGGTCGAGTCTGTGAGTGCATGCACTTCACATGCGTTTAGCTTTCGAGACTCTGTTGTATACAGTAAAGGGCATGGAACCCACCCATGCTTACCATTTGTGCATCTCAGCGTCACTCTTCTTTCCGGGCTCCTTAATTGGACATTGCATGCAAAATGTCATATCCAGTCATTTCTGTGGAGCAGGGACCAAGCAGATTGATTAAAATGAATCCATGCACATCCAACCCTCTCAACACGTTTGAGTTACTATTTCTTCTGCCCTCTAACCTCCCCAACCGGCTACTCTCTCCAAAGCACTTGCGGTTTTTATTCTCATTAATATTATGAAAATATCCATGTGAAATACAGTGCTAAATGTAGGCTTTTGAGTGTTATTAAAAGGCTGTGGTTAGTATTTATCAAATTAAATCCAGCGTCCCTTCAAGGGCGGCAATTGAACACACCAACATCCAGTGTTCTTTAATGTGCATCAAAAACAGACACCTATGAACATTCACCTTGTTAAATGTGTTTTCACCTCAAATCTGGATTCTTTCAGCCTGGGGATTCCTCTGCACTGCTCGGGGTGAAATCTGAGACAATGAAGGAGTCTGGGCACAGGGGCATGAGAGGCTCGTGCAAGAATAGTGTTTATACTTCCACGAGTTTTTAATGCAATGGACATCAGGCTGTGAGTGAGGGTGTAGAGCTGTTCTGGTTACAAACATGTCTATCAAATATGAACTTCTGGTATTAAGGGAAGAGAGTACACAAAAGGCTCCCTAGTGAAGGATGGGGCATTTATAGGACTGTGGTCTCTGTGTGTGCTATGAACAGTGCTCCATAAAACAACATGGTTGCTGTGAAAACTTGCACCTGTAAGGAGGTTACAAGGGTGCAGAGTGTTACCAATGCTGTTTCCATTTTTGGAAGATTGTTGCACTGTAGAAGTTAAGCCTGTCACTGAGTTGCGTAAGGAATAGCACTTTCATCTCTTTAATAAGAGCAGTCGGTTCTGTCGGGCCCTCGTCACTTGGTGCGCAGCGCCGTTACCGCTGCGCTAAATAACAGGACCCGGGACACCATAGCTGCATTCCGCGTGGTCCGGACCAACTTCCGTGGCCACGCCTCCTTTATTATATACCTCGCGCGGGGTGACGTATCACGCCCACGCCAGCGCACGGCTACGTGCGCATCAACTAGACTGCATGCCCGCAGTCTTAAAACATTACATTCCTTTTAACCTTTATTAAAACAAAATATAACAGTTCTCAACAAAAAAAACAGTCGCTTAGTCTCATCTGGCTGGGAGAAAAATAGAAGTGGCCAGCAGGCCAGTTACCAGTCTGATGATCAGGTGTTTCGATCTCAGCCTACTGCAAAGTCCGCCAGCTGCGAAGATGGGGCTGGGTTTCTTCTCAGTCCATAGCCCGCGGCCTCTCCCCGGAACAGGACCCTCCGTGGAGCTTCCTGTCGGGTCAGGGTCGGAGACAGCCCCTGCCCGGGCAGGTGGGGACTGACAGCACTGGGACTCTCGGAAGCTGGTGAACTCACCACTGACCTGTCCAATGGGGTTCCTTGCTCACCTCCCGAGGGGCTGCTGTGACACTCCGCTGGGCTTGACGGTGCTCTGTCAGGTTCTTGGCTGGAACGATCATCGGATGGGCCGGAGGCTCGCGTGAAGAAGGATACATTGCGTGTGACAGTTTCTCCATCGCGTTGGGCCGTTACCATGGTGCCGGATCGGCGTGTGACTGTCCAGGCTCTGGGTTCGAATGGAAGTCGGAATTTGCTCCCAGGGTATCGGTCTCTCACGTAGACTTGATCTTTTTTCCAGATGGACGATTCCTTGGCTCGGCGTCTGAAACTGGCGTAGTCATTTGAGCGCTTCCGATTGAGCAGGGTTTGTCGGGAGCTTGCTTCGTTTGGGGTCCAGGTATGATGGTGGGGTATCGTGTCTCTGACTACCCTTCCCATTGCCGATGGTCCCGGGGCCGCTGTGGTCGTGCGATGAGGCGTGAGCCGGTACTCCCTCAGGAACGTGTATATGGCTTTCTCCAGCGGTGCTTCTTCGGCGTGGGCGATACGGATGACTTTGTTGAGAGTCCGCATGAACCTCTCCACCTCTCCATTGGCTTGGGGCCATCTGGGGGTCACTTTCCGGTGCTGGATTCCCCACTCCTGGAGATAGTCGGCAAATTCTTGCCCCTGGAAAGGCGGTCCGTTGTCAGTCTTAACTTGCTCGAAGATACCGTGGGTGGCAATGACCTTCTCAAACTTTGCTATGACTTCTTTGGCAGCCAGTGAGGTTATTATTTCTACCTCTGGATATTTAGTAAAATCATCGATGATGGCGAGCATGTGGAGGCCATCCAGAAGGTGGCCGAAGTCCGCGCTCACTCGTTCCCATGGCTTCCCCGGGTTGTCTTCGGTAATGACTGGGGGTGGGGACTCGGGTGGTCCTGCTGCCTGGCACCATCGGCATTCCTTGACAGTCTGTTCTACTTTGGTGTCCATGTCCGGAAACCACACCTTGGCTATGAGTCTACTTTTGGTCTTCAGCATTCCCTGGTGGCCACGGTGAGCTAGTTCAACTGCTTGCTGGGTCAGACTTGTCGGCATCACGATTCTCGGTCCTCTCAGGAGGCACCCTTGGCAGTCTACTGACAGTTCATCTTTTACTTTGAGAATGGTTTCCAGGGCACGTCTTGCTTCCGGTGTCCTCTTGCTTAGTGATGCTTGTAGGGTCTTCCAATCGTTGGCTCGCAGGGCACTTACTATTAACTGGATGACCTCATCACTGCGAGTCGCCTCCACGATCATGTCGATGCCCATGGGCAGTGGTCGTGATCTTTCTAGGATCATTCTCACGTATTCCTCTGTTTCTTCGGCATCCTCTTTCTCCTTGTTTGTTGCTGCCCTGGGATGCCTGGAGAGGTAGTCTGCCGGGTTTGTTGCGCCAGGTTTGAATTCCAGTTTGTAGTCGTATTCCTGAAGTTGGAGGATCCACTTCTCTATTCTGGGTGGAGGTTTGGATACTGACCCTCTGAACAGCGGAATCAAAGGTTTATGATCGGTAGAAACGGTGAATGGATGCCCGTATACGTATACGTGGAAGTGTCTGCAGGCCCAATGGATTGCGATCGCCTCCCTCTTGATCTGAGAGTACTGTTGTTCGGTTTCGGGCAGGGACCGGCTGGCGTAGGCAATGGGTGCCCAGTCATCGTCCCCTCGGCTCTGTGTTAGCACCGCTCCTAATCCGTATGGGCTGGCGTCCACTGCTATGTTGGTTGCTGTAGCCGGGTCGAAGTACGATAGAGTCTTGTCGGCTGACAGCGCGGCTTTGGTGTCTTGGAACGCTAGCTCTTGTTCTTCTCCCCACTGCCAGGGGGTGGTGGACTTGGTGAGCTCCCGTAGTGGTCTGGTGAGGTTGGACAGGTCCGGGATGAACCGCCCACAGAAGTTGACCATCCCTAGGAAGCTCCGAACCTCCGATATGTTGGTCGGCGCTGGGGCTGCTTGCACGTCTCTCACCTTGTCCGGGTCTGGGGCCACTCCTTTGTCGGAGAACGTATATCCGAAAAAGCTGATTGTGTTCTGCAGGAACTGACACTTTTCCCGATGTAGCGTAAGGCCTGACTCCTTGATTCTTTGTAACACGCCTCTGAGCCTCTGGTGATGTTCCTCAACAGTATTGGCGTATATCAGCAGGTCGTCGCTGACGTTCAGGACTCCTGTGAGCCCGCTCAGGACCTCCCGAATCGTGTTTTGGAAGACTTCTGCGGCGCTCGATATCCCTAAGTTAAGTCGTCGATAGCGCCGGAGGCCCACGTGGGTGGAGAAAGTGGTGATGTACCTGGAGTCCGGGTGTAGGGGTAGTTGATGATATTTTGACCTCAGGTCCATTTTGGATAACCACTTCGCCCCGTGATGTCGTCTATGGTAGGGGTTAAGTGCCGTTCCCTTTTCACTGCTGCGTTGGGTAGGCGCATGTCGACACAGATACGGACCTGCCCTGGCTGTTTGGGCTTCTGCGCCACCACGATTGGCGACACCCACGGAGTGGGCCCGCTGACTTTCTCGATTATGCCTTGTTTCTCGAGGGTCTCAAGTTCATGCTCCACTTTCTTCCTTAGGTGGAATGCTATACGTCTATGTAGGAGGGCTACTGGCTGAATGGACGGGTCGATGTGGAGAGACACTTCTTTTCCTTTTAGACATCCAATGCCCTTGAAGGTGTCTTCAAACTCTTCGAGGATCGTGTCCAGTTCTTCTCCCAGCACTGCCATTGCGAAGGATATCAGGCGGAGGTCTTCGGCTGCTTGGCCGCTGAGCAGCATCCCACTGCCTTCCTTGGTGACGTAGATAGTCGACGGGGTCTTCCGGTCTTGGTGTTGTATCTCTGTCTGGAAACACCCAATCAACGGGATCGGTGTCTTTTGTCCATAGGCGAATACTCGGATTTTGGCCGCCTTCAGCACAGGTTTTTCTCGCAACTGGTTGTAGACATTTGCTGCCATGAGTTCGATTGACGCTCCGGTGTCGATTGTCGCTCTCACCTCTTGGTGAAGTATTTTTATTCTGCACTTCGGGAGTCGCCGTTTCTTCCTCTGTGGTGGGTCTATGACAAACATGTAGTGGACCGGGAAATTATTGGAGTCGTCGTCCATGTCCTCGCTGTCCGGGTCTTCTCTTACGGCATGGGCTGCTTCGGGTTTTTGCTTGGAGGATCTGTACACTGATGCAAAGTGGTTCATCCGCCCACACGACCCGCATTTTCTCCCACGCGCTGGGCAGTCTTGAGCCCGGTGTGGCGCGCCACCACAGTATCCGCATTCTTTCCGACGTTCTGGTGGTCTTCCTCTCCCGAACGGGCGTTGCTTCGGCCGGACGACATTGACTTGCTCGGCCACGTTAACTTGCTCCGTCTTGACAGGTCTGTGGAGTGCCGCTTCCATGTGCGAAGCTCTCGCCTGTGACAGTTCTTTGGAGCGGCCTAGCTTTAAAATGTCCGCTACCGGTTTTCCATCTTCTTGAAGGATCTTTACCCTCAGGTTGGAGGAGTAGCAGCCTTGAATGATTTGGCCACGTATTTCCTCTTGTTCGTCGCGGAAACCGCATGTGCTC
Source organism: Lissotriton helveticus (assembly GCF_964261635.1). Lineage (NCBI taxonomy): Eukaryota > Metazoa > Chordata > Amphibia > Caudata > Salamandridae > Lissotriton > Lissotriton helveticus. Next base: position 353,836,702 of record NC_136065.1, on the reverse strand, counting down.
ATCAGTTCTTTCAGCCTTCCATGGAATGCGTCGAGGGATTCTTCAGCCTCTTGACGCGCCTGCCTGAAGATGAAACGCTTGTAGTCCTTACTGGCCATCGGCTCGAAATGTGCGTTGAGCGCATTGAGGAGCGTGACATAAGTATGAGGGGTGGCTTCCACCAGGGTCTTATAAATCCGGTGAATGTCCTTCCCACCGAGATGGAGAAGTGCCCTGCGTCTTTCCCTCGCCGTGCCGGCGCCCTCAAAGTAAAACTGCAGCCGCTCCGTCCAGTTTTTCCACCGCGGCGCTAGGGACGATGGGGCACCGTCGACCACAAACGGTTCGATGGGCGGAATGGTCTCCATGGTGGTGTGTAGCGGCCAACCGTGTCACTGTGGGTACGCAGGGGCGACCGTCGTAGGCCTGGGGCTCCTCCCCGTCTGATTCGCCGCTCCGGCCGCTGAGAAATGCTGGGCAGTGCCACTGCCGGTGGAGACTACGCTGTTAGCCTCTGGGGTGTGCTCCCCTATGCCAAGACAGAGATGCTGTGGTCATGGAGGCCGATTGCGTGTTGTGCTGCGCAGGTACCTGGTTCAGAGTTAACAGGCACCGACTCCCCTTCCAAGCAGCGTGCCGTCGCTGCCCCCTCCGTGCAGTTATCGCCGCGAGGGCCGCCTGTGAAGCCGTCGTCATGCGCCGCCACACCCACGTGGGGCAGACAGCCGCAGTCAGGGCTGCAGCGTGCGAGGCTCGCCGAGGTCGGAGGCGCGTAAACACGCGGCAGCAGAGCAGACTAAAAAGTAAAGTTTGGCACAGCATGGGCTCGTCTAGCCCTCGTCGCCATTGTCGGGCCCTAGTCACTTGGTGCGCAGCGCTGTTACCGCTGCGCTAAATAACAAAAAAGGATATGTGTGACCGGAACTGATTACTCTTTGCTCCGAGGCCTCCCCCTGACTCAGAATCCGCCTGAGGCAACGACGGACAGAGCGGGGCCTTCTAAATTCCTGAGCACGGTCCAGGAGAGGTGAGGTCCGATCTCCGGTCTATCCGGGTGTGAGACTTTTTAGGATTGACACGGAGCAAAGAGTAATCAGTTCCGGTCACACATATCCTTTTTTGTATAAGTTTAACACTATTCCTTGTAGGCAAGTGAAATGTTTTTGTTACACATGCAGTAGCATTAAGAATGAAAGAACAGAGGCCCTGAAGAAAGCCTAGGGTATTTCCCTAAAGGCTGAAACATGTTGGCCCCCATGCAGTTATTTGTTTAAAACTGTCCTGATATGCACTGTTCCTGGTTTTTTAATTAGGAAGAGGTCAATCTTCATTAAAGGTTCTTCCTTTTGTCCTCTATCCTATTTTAAACTCACCACTTTAATACACCTTCCTTTTGGTTAATAGCACTGCACTTGTTCCCATCATATCAATGACTACATGGTCTCGGAGTGATTGTGGGTTAGAACCCAACTTCGACCGTGGGTATGGTAGAAACGTCTCAATGATCTAGAGACACACCATCCACGAGGGATGACCAGATGATAGTATTGATCACAACAAGACTTTGATGGGAATCCAATATTACTTTATCGGTTTCACCCACAATCACTGTTGGTTCTGTGTACATTGAATGCTTAATTTATTAGCAAAGATGCTTGGTATTCGATAGACTTACTGATATCGTTACCCCTAAATAAGAGGTTCCCCTTTTTCCTCATAGTTGAGACCCCTAGGTTTTCTTGTAGTATATATGAACATGCCAACTATGCATGACTGCTTGGCCATCCCTAGAGGGCCAGTCCAATCGTCATGCACATGTAGGGAGGAAGTGCAAACCACTCCTGCTCCCTCTGCGGCGAGCCAACCCTGCCCTTCATACCCGGAATCGCAAAAGAAAAGAAAATGATAATAACTTCTTGTTATTATCATTTTATTTTTATTTTCTGCTGCTCAACGAGCAGTGGGTGATGCTTCTCCGCCTTAGCGGAGGAGCCGCCACTGATTGTAGGGCTCTAAGAGTCTGCCTGGCTCAGGGTTATATCGGGACCACAGGTCTAACATGGTAGCAGAGGCCATGGCTTCTGCGACTCTGGTGGAGCACCATCCGCCATATTTAAAGATCCCCGTCTGCCTGGCAAAGATCTCCTGTTATGAAGGTATCCTCTGTTGCAGTGGCCCCTGCACAAAACTGCAGGGCAGCTGAGGTGGCCCCATGCTTGAAACACTCACTGCAAAATTGTTTCTTTAGGAAAAACAAACTCCCAAAGCAGGCGACAATGACTGTGACCCGTTGGCCCACTTCAGAGATCTACATTGGTGGACTCAGCAGGGCCTCTGCCAATGTAAACACAGTGCCTCCTCAATATAAATAGAGCAGGTGCCCCACAAGTTGGGTGGGGCAGGTGTACTGCTATTTTTAAGTCAAGCCTGTTTGAGTATGCGCTTGAGAATGTGCTATCGCTTGCGAGACTGTTGTTTTCAAAAAGGACTTTGATCCATTTTCACTGCTTACCACTTATTAACTCCAGTGTTGCTCCTCTTTGCTGCCTCCTAATTGGTCAGTGCAACCGATATGTCCCTTCCGGTCCTACCTAAGGAGCACGGACCAAGCAGAGATTAATTCTACTTGATCAGTGCCCGTCCGAGGCGACCAACACCCCCCCCATAGCCCTGCCTCTACCTGCCTGCCCTGCTCTCTTTCTCAATGCATGAATTCTTTGCTTTCACGCTATTGTAATTTTATTCCAAACCATTTTTAGGTGCCCGTTCGAGGCGACCAACACCCCCCCATAGCCCTGCCTCTACCTGCCTGCCCTGCTCTCTTTCTCAATGCATGCATTCTTTGCTTTCACGCTGTTGTAATTTTATTCCAACCCATTTTTAGGTCTCGGCCTGCCAATGCGCTTGCTGAGATTATAGTAATTGGGTAAAAGAACTGTCTATTCCAACGGCGGATAACACCCAGTTCATGTGAGTCAGGCGCGTGCACGAGGCCAGCCATGTCACAACCCACCATTTGGAGCCTCGCATCACACTTCAAAGGCTGCGTCTCCCCCGCCCCCTGGCATCAGACTTCAGAGAAATGCACTCGCACTCCCCCGCCCCCCCCCGCCAGAGCAATGCCGACAGCTTTTTTATGTTCTCATTCCCGCAAGCTTTTACCACGTCTCAAGGCCGCACTTTCACGCTGTGTCTCTTTCACGGCCAATGCTTGTTTACTTCGTCTCCCCCTAACCCCAACACTCCGAGATCGCTGTTATTTTTTATTTTTTTTAATTAGTAGATCCCGTGATTTGTGTATTTAAATTAGTAGTTTAGGGGATTTTCTAAGAATCACTTAACGTTGAGCCAACGCCTAGGCACGAACTCTGGTCTCCAGCTCTCTAGTCGGTGAAACTGTTTCAGCACAACAACAACAGCCACGTCACAACCCACCATTTTTCATTCCCGCAAGCTTTTACCACGTCTCAAGGCCACACTTTCATGGCCGTGTCTCCTTCATGGCCAATGCTTGTTATTTATTATGCAGCCCTCCACTTCCTGTAGGAACAGGGGCCACACTGCCAAAAGAGCACAAAGTGCTGCTGCACTCTATATAGCTACTTTTATAGTTGCATAGGCCACCCCGCAAACTTTGTAGAGCCTCTAACGGTGCCTATATGACCACATAAAAACCCTTTCCCACATATTTGGGAAGGCTTCCTTCCGCGTACTCTGGATGGCACACACTACAGTTTATAAAGACCCTGTGCGCTGTATTTAGATGCCCTCTGCCTGCAGGCACGGGCATAAACAGGGCATTTCAAACACTGCTGAAGAAGGGAACACAACCACACACACAACCACGCACACACAACCACACACACACAACCACACCCAACCACACACAAAACCACACACACACAACCACACACACAACCACACATGCACACACACAACCACACCCACACAACCACACACAACCACACACACACACAAAACCACACACACAACCACAACCACACATACAACCACACATACAACCACAGACACACAACCACACACAACCACACACAACCACACACAACCACACACACACAACCACACACAACCACACACACAACCACACACACTTCCACACACACACAAAACCACACACAACCACAACCACACATACAACCACACATACAACCACACACACAACCACACATACAACCACACACACAACCACACACAACCACACACACAACCACACACACACAACTACACACACACACAACCACACACACAACCACACACAGACAACCACACACACAACCACATACACAACCAGACACACAACACCTAACCACACATACACACAACCACACACCCAACCACACAACCAAACAAACAACCACACACACAAAGACACATGCAATCACACACACAACCACACACACAACCACACACACAACCACATACACACACACACAACACACACAACCACACACACAACCACACACACAACCACACACACAACCACACACACAACCACACACACAAACACACACACACAACCACACACACAACCACACACACAACCACACACAACTACACACACACAACCACACACACTACCACACATACAACCACATACACAACCACACACACAACACCTAACCACACATACACACAACCACACACCCAACCACACAACCAATCACACAACCACACACACAAAGACATACACAACAACACACACACAGCCACACACACAAAAACACACACAAACACGCACACACACACAACCACACACACACACAACCACAAGCACACACAACCACACACAACCCCACGCACACAACCACAAACACACAACCACACCCAACCACACACAAAACCACACACACAACCACACACACAACCACACATGCACACACACAACCACACACACACACAAAACCACACACACAACCAGAACCACACATACAACCACACATACAACCACAGACACACAACCACACACAACCATACACACAACCACACACACAACCCCACACAACCACACCCACAACCACACACAACCAAACACACACTATCCCACACACACACAACCACACACTCAACCACACACACATACACAACCACACACACAACCACACACAACCACACATACAACCACAAACACACACACAACCACACACACACAACCACACACACACAACCACACCCACACAACCACACACACAAACACACACCCACACACAACCACACACACAACTACAAACACAACACACACAAACAGAACAACACACACAACCCCACACACAACCACACACACAAGCAACCACAAAAACCACCACACACATACAACCACACACACAACCCCAAACAACCACAACCACACACAACCAAACACAACCAAACACACAACCACACACACAACCACACACAACCCCACACACACACTACCCCCCACACACACAACCACACACACTCAAGCACACATGCACACCACACACACAACCATACACACAACCACACACACAACCACACACACAACCACACAACCACACACACACAACCACACACATACACAACCACACACACAACCACACACACAACCACACACACAACCACACACAACCACACACACACAACCACACCGTCAGTGCACACTTTCACCAGACACAGACACCATCAGTCGTCAGTGCATGCTTTCAACGGGCACAAACACCACCAGCTGTCAGTGCACGCTTTCACCGGGCACAAACACCACCAGCTGTCAGTGCACGCTTTCACCAGGCACACACACATCACCAGCCGTCACCACCAGCCGCCAGTGCATGCTTTTTTACCAGGCACACACACCACCAGCCGGCAGTGCACACATCAATTGTTAATGCATCCACAATTAACTATTGTAGCAATCGCAGTATGGCGCACTTTACTTTTAAACATATTCATCTAAAGCACAGCATGCCACCATTGCTACAAAAATAAATACACATTTTTTTGGCCTACAATTTATAGACTTTTGTTGCAATTGATGTTGCAATATTTAGCAATGCCAATAGCTCAAACTTAATTAATGCGATACCTATTGCATTGCAAATGCTTGTTTAAGATTCTCAGGGGCCACTTACTGACTTTACAAGTGCAATCTTCCCAAGGGGATTGGAACTCTTTCCATGATCGCTGAATTACGTTAAACAAGAGCAGATTTATTTATTTTGGTGTTGCTGCTTTCCAACTTTTCTACCCTCCCATTGTTGTTTTGAATCCTCCTCACCTTCCAGTCGCTGCTTTTGATCCCCCTCATCTTCCAGTCATTGTTTTCAGTTCTCCTCCACCTTCTCACGGTTGCTTCAAATTTACTCCTCACCATCACAATGTTGCTTTCAATTCCGAAAAGCCCATGTCATTTCTTACAGCCCTACCACCTTCCCCTCTCACCAGAAAGAAAGCTTTGGCAATGGTTGTATTTATTATTATTTTTGCAGCTTTATATAGCGACAATTCGATCTGAAGGTATTGATCCGCTTTACCTCAACACCAGTTACACTGCACACGGTCCCTCTCACTCACTGCTTGTACTGAGGTTATGGAAAACTCAAGTTTTATTTTGGTGTGGTTGCTTTCAAATCTCCCTACCCACCCATTACTGTTTTCAATGCCACCACCCACCCTCCTATCATTGTTTTCAACCCCCCACCCTCCAATGCTATTTTCAATTCCCTCCCCCTCCCCCACCCCATTGCTTTAAATTCACCCCCACTCTTTGGTGTTGTTTTTAATTACCAAAATCCCTCATGTTGTTGCTTTCAGTCCTCCCACCTTACCAGGAAAAAATGTGTTGGCAATCTTTTGGCAATGCAGTTATTTAGTTTTAGGTTTTTTTGCAGCCTTACATAATGACAATTCTATACAACAGTATTGGACCAGTTTACAGCACCTCTTACATTGATTGGCTCTTCCACCTAAAAAGTGCCACGCAGTAGTCAAGGCTAGCTGATTTATAGTGCTTTTTGAATCATCGCCTTATCCACCCCCAAACACCCACCCTACCCTGCTAGCAACCAAGTCTGGTCATGCGATATCACAGCTGTATCCTCCCTTCTCTCAGTTTTTGTACATGGTGCAACGCATTACTGTCCCTAGAAAATTAGCCCGGCTGTCACTTCCCTGTGTGACTTTGGTTCGTATTTCTCAGTTCTCCAGTGTGGCTGTGATTGTTCCCATGAAATAAATGTTTCTTGGTCGACTTTGTCACTGACATTTACCTCACTTGTCATCACGCTATAAGTCCTCATGTACATCACTGAGGTTAATTTCCCCAAGTGATTTTAGCTCTTTTGCTTTTCGTTTGTGAAATGAATCCAAATATGTCCTAACGTAAAAACACTGATGTCAGCTTCTATGCCTGATGTTGCTACGTTTTTATTTGCCTCTGATGACCTATCCATTGACAGTTTACTCAAGTGCCATCAGCATTTCCTTATATATTATTTCGTATCTCTGCTGCCAGTTTACTTGTGTGATATTACTGATGTCAGATCGACCATGTAACATCATCTCTGTCAGTTCCTTCATGTGACATCACTGCTGGTAGTTCATTAATATGGCATCACCACTCTCTTTTAGGTGCCACATAAGTAAGTAAGTAAGTAATTTTTTTTTGCATAGTTAATTAAAACCATTGCAATTTCTCCTTTAAAACTCTATTACTACACACAATACATTATTCTACGCAGCCATAAAATTACATCTATAAAAAAATATATGTTACACATTTCCTATTAAAATCATGAGGTTAATACATTTTAAAAACATTGTTTAAGTAATAATAAGTCAATTTTTAAGGTTCTCTAAGAGTTTAGCAAAGGGTCGAGATTCTCCTTTCCGCCACCTTCATAAATTTGATACTTTTTAGACAACTGTTCAAAACTCTTCTTAATTTAATAGCCTCTAAAGTATAACGAAGGGTCAAGTTTTTGCATCTTTTTTTCTACCTCCTTCATAAACTTCACCAAGCTACAGTTCAACTGCGGGTCATTAGGTGCGAAACAGGCAAGAACTGCATTTCTTTGTGTGCGTATTACTCGCTGATTAAATTGGAATTTCAACAAGCGTTTCCTTTCCTCCATCAGATTGTCTCAGGAGCAGAGCAAATGTGGAATATCCTTAGGCTCCATGCCGCATAGACGACCGAGGGATCCCCCATTATCTTTAAGCCAGTGTGGTAGATGGCATACGCAAGGTAACAGGCCCAGTCTATATTTTAAAAACTTACATTTTGTAAATCTTAAATACCCGAAGTCAAGGTAGCTCTGTTGACCTTGTTTAGAGTAGGAGTTTAGGATAATCCACCCATGTGAACTCTTGGCAACACACGCCTTATCTTCTATCCATGAAAGGTGTTTTATTGTTTTCTTTACTAATCTTTTGATCGTAGTATGTTTAGTAGGGGTATTCCACAACTCCTGTAGCCCTAGGTTCGCCAGGCTGTTGTTCAAGTACTTGGCGGATGGCGAAGCTGGGTTCCGCTCTAGTTCTAACCATAAGTAGCTGTTTAAGGTACCCTTTTTTGCCTTCCGGATTTTGTCCCACGTAGTTACGTAGGCCCCCTGTCTTGCCAAAGACTGCTTCTGACCACCAAACTCTAGCCTAAGTTGGGCCGGGGAAGTATATTTTGGCAGGCTGAAGATAATCCTATATGCAGCTGTCACGGTTTTATCCAGAATCGCTTCATCTCTTCCTCTCTGTACTTCGCTCCCATAAGTAATTGTGGGCAGCAGCTTGGCTCTTATAACTTGTGCCAGGGGCAGGAGAGATGGGCTGAAAAGTCTGCTATTTAATTTTTTTTAAAGAAATTGATATTTCAATGCCTTTGCTTCTGATACTGGCTTTCTGAATGGTAAATTGACTGCTAATATCGATTTTGACTCCTAGATACTTGTACATTGTGGTATCTTCTATGCGGGTGTTGTTCCAAAACCAGCCATGTGGAGTTTTCCCTTTTTTGTTAATTGAAATAGTTTTTGTCTTCTCCAGATTTATCGTCAATTGATTCCTGTCAGAGTACCTCTGTGTGGCATCCACAAGACTTTGCAGCCCTATTTTTGTATGGCTGATTAGAACTATGTCATCCGCATATAATAACGTTGGCAGTATTTGACCTCTTAGTTTGGGTCCATAAGAATTGCAGTTGTTCAGGATTGGAATTAGGTCTCCTAGTAACAAATTAAAAAGCGTTGGGGCCTAAACACATCCCTGTTTAAGACCCTTATTGGTTGGGATGCGTCTGGACAGGTGGGAGCTGTCGCCCATCTTCACCTGTATCCATGTTTCACTATGCAGATTAATCAGCAGGTTTAGCAGTGGCCCCGGCATCCCCCACTTCTTCAATTTGGAACACAGAAGATTCCGATTGATATGGTCAAAAGCTGCTTTGTAGTCGATAAAGCACATATGGATTGGCATTTTGGTGGTTTTGGCTTCGTCAATTAGCAGGCCCATAGTCAAGATATTCGTTGTTGTCCCGACTGATTTAGCAAATCCTGTCTGATTAACAGGAATTAAGGAGTTTTCAGTAGCCCAGGATTGCAATTCCTCCAAGAGGATCCCAGCAAAATACTTTGCCTCATTGTCCATAAGGGCGACCAATCTATAATTGCATGGTAGATATTTGTCCCCTGGCTTGAATATTGGAGAGATAATCGAGCCCTTCCAGGAAGCAGGTAGTATATTAAACTCTTTAATCTCCTTGAATAATGGCTCGAGTGCTACAGCCTAATCGCTTTCATTCTGTTTGTAGAGGATGGAAGGGATACCGTTCGGGCCTGGCGCCCCCTCTCTTCTTCCCTTTTTAATTTGGCGCGCGATTATCTATTTTAGGTTTATCTCTCCTATATTTATAGTTGTAATACCACCTTCTCGTTTGTAAAGAGTTCCACACAGTGGACTTAATTTGTTGACCTCATTTTCAATCTCTAAAACGGAGTCTCTATGTTGTGTGAAGTGTTCTTTAAGATGGTTTGCCCATACCTCTTCGGTGATATTAGAGGATATTCCATCATGCCTAGGATTAATAAAGGAATTGATTGATTTCCAGAATTTTGACCCGTCATTCTGCTTGATGTCCGCATGTAGTTTGGCCCGCAAGCTATCCTCCATTGCTCTATTCGCTTCCCATTTGGTTTTTTTCAAACAAGTCTTCAATTCTCGTAGGAGGTCGTGTTTCGCTGTGTCTCTTGGGAAATACCTTAGTTGATGCATTGTCTGAAAGATGCATTTTTTTGTGCGTTTAATCTTCATTTTATGTTCTTTTGAAATGGAAGTCATGCTGTTATCAATCCTTCCCTTTTGGGATTTTGGAGTTGTGGAGTAGCCTGCCACTGTAGTTATAAAACTCTCCCATTTCTCGACTTCGCTTACTCCAATTCTTCCATCAAAATGCAACTTCGCCATTTCTTGCAAGCATCCCTCATTTGCTACCAAATACTTAATCCTTTTATAGTTTACAGTGTAAATTGAATCTGTAGGTACCAGAGAACGCTCAAATTTAGGCTTACTGATGTTCAGCGTAATTTCCTGAGGGCAGTGATCGCTATTAGCTTTTTCCCCTATTTGAAATGAGGCAATATGATGAAATAAGGATAGTGACATAAAGGTATATTCCACGATTTTACTGATCCTTGTTGAGTGAAACGTACACGCTGGTGGAGTATCTCCCACGAATCTCCCATTTAGTGCTCTGATATTATAGGACTCTAAATTCTCTCATGCCTGCTTATCTAACTTGGAATATTTGGATATTTCTGAAGTTACTTGGTGCGGTATATTCCAGGCTATATTTGGAAAGTGGTTCTCATCATCTGTTGAGGTTCCCATCAAGTTAAGATTGAAGTCTCCAGTAAGCATAACATCCATTGTCGGTGTTTCATTTATAATTCCCTCCAGGTAACTACATAATTCTTTTACTACATTTCCTTTCCTTTTCGGATGAACATAGGCATTTATTAAGATTAAATTTGAACCATTCTTGCCTGATTTCGAAGTGAGCAAGTTTATTATCTTCAGATAAGGAGTATTTGGACCAAGTTCCTTGATCTCATAGGCACTTCTTGCCGAGACGTAGATCACTAATCCCCCTTGAAGATGGCCATATTTTTTTTCTCTCACCGCACTTACGAAAAAACGTAAAAAGCCAAGTAATTGCGGGGGCTCTACTTGCCACGTTTCTTGAAAGATCAAAATATCAAATGATCTTATATAGCTGACAAATTCGGAATTGGTCATTTTAGAGGCAAGACTGTTGATATTCCACAAGCATATTCTGAAATTGTTATACCTGCTTGATTTGAAGGGGGGAGGTGTGGCGCCGCAGCCATGGCGACTGACGCTGGAATCTGGGGATCAGGGTTCGATCCCCGGCTCCGGCGGCAGATTAGCCCAGCACCATGTGACTCTGGGCAATAGCTTGCTTAATCTTCCCGACGGCCCCCAGCGCCTAGAGACCCTTACGGGTGATTGTGCGCTTTACAAATGTGGATTATTATTATTATTATTTAGGAAGATTATCTATTGGTCAATTTACTTTATTATTTATTGTTCTAGCGATCCATCTTAGATCAATTAGTCCAATTGGTCCTGTTGCTACACCCTCCAGAGCATGATCCCTGACTCTAACGTCTTCCACACTTCTTGCTCCGGCAATCCTTATTGCTCCATGGAGTACTGGTATTCCAGATCTATTACAGGGGTTCTGTTCTTCTTCTGTTATTGCTGGAGTTAGTAGATCAGGATGTTTTGGTTTCTCATAAGGGGCAATTGTTATTCCCCAGTTCTTGAAGGTTTGAATCTCTGCCAATATTTTATGTGCTGCTAAAGATGTTATCCATGTTGCTTTTGTTTTTTCCGTCTTTGCTCCGTCCTCTGCTATGAATTCAATAGAGACCAAATCCAGCATTGTCTCACCAGCCAGAGATGGAATGTGAGATAACAGCCGTAAAATATTCCCTCTATTCAATATGTCATGTCTTCCCTTCGAGATGTAATCCGGGATAAACCATACAATATTTGTTGTTGTACTGCTTGTATCTTCCCTACTCCAGTTATATTTGTTTCCGTCATTTCCTCCTTGTCCAAGTTCTTGTTCTTGCGGTACTCTTAATAGTGATAGATGCGTACAAGGTTCTACTTCATTTCTCCCTTCATGGTTGAGTACATGATTTCCTCCTGTGTTTGATTTTAGGTTTGTGTCCCCCTGACTGAGGACAACTCGTTCAGTTCCGCCTTCCTTTACGTGTACCTGGATGTCATTTCTCTGATTAGCACTTGATATTGTAGATATAGGGGTTTGTCTACTGACCGCCAGTTCGTTCTCATCCCCCCTCGTTATTTTGTATAGAGTATGCTGGTCGCTTTCTCTCCCGAGCTTTGCTTCATTTGTTTCGATAGGATTCCTTGTATATTCGATGATCGAGCGAATCACGAAGTTCTGTTTTGCTTGCTGGCTTTGAACTGGATCTTTGGGTTTATTTTTCAATAAAAGTGAAGAGTGTCTGCTAGTCCCCTCTTGATGTAAAACATCTCCTTCTTCGATCTTAAAGGTGTCCTTTTTGGACTCTCCTTCTTCATCATCATTTATGGTGTTAGTTGAGGGTTCGGATTCATCTTGATCAGACCGTGCCATTGACCTGAAGAGACGCTTAAATCCATCTCGGTCTAGATTTGTTTTTTGATTTCTGCCTTTGCGTTTTTTTGCCCGCCTTTGTTTTGCATTCACATGTATGTCAGCCTTTTCTTTCATTAAGACTGCTGGCTGTTGTTCACCTGATTTTATGGCCTCATTAACTTCTCCTTTCCCATTCTTGTAGATCTGTATATCATTTGCCTCAGGGTATGCGTTATCAATCATTGTAGGAATTCCTGTGTTTTTCATTTTATCGGTTTTGTTCACTGTACGGCTTTTGCGGGAATACTTGTATGTTTCAGCTTCTATTTGGCCATCACACAAGTGGCTCTCTTTTCCTCATGGGATCTGTTTTATTTGTGTGCATAAGTCACTAAACATAGATGGTAATGTGGCAAGTTTGTCAATTATTGGGCCACATCCACAACCGAGGAACTTACTTTAAGCCTGGTCTAGTTTGTTTTGTAGTAGTGTGTTGAATGTACCCAACTTCCCATCGATCGCAGCCACAAAAACAGCCAGCATGTCTAACAGCGTCAGTTGGGTGTCCATCTTATCTGACTGGTATTGAAGTGCTTCTACCAATAGTTGAACTGTTTTTAGCAAGCTAGGCCATGCCGATTCCTGGGTAGCATTTATTTTTGATTCACCTACACCAACTGGATTTGTTGTCTCGTTTCGATCTTCATTTTTGTTTCCTCCATCGTGTGATTTCAGATTATATTCAATTATGTTGTCCTGAATTACGGTGCTAAGTCCTCCCCTACTTTTGTCCTGGGTATAGGCGGCCATAAGGCCTTCCCATTCCTCCGTTCCAAGGTATGAGGAGATCTCTTTGTCTTCTGGGCTTGCAACTAAATTTGTCGCAGAGGTCAGTTCTTTGTTTCTTTCCCACCCACTATTTGGCTTTTTCTGCTCAATTGATGTTGCATTGATTAGGATTGGGGTGGTTGGTACCAGTTTGAAGCCAGTTCCTTCCCGTTCTTTCCCCTTCCTCTCTTGGTTGGAGTCAATAACCCCTTCCCGCTGTTTTTCCAGCAGGCTTATTGGGCTATGGATCTTTGATGTGTTGATGATAGCGCAGTTACTAATTCTGTTTTTATTATGTATTGGTCCGTTGTCGCCATTTAAATCAAAACTGGTTTCATGATATTCCCGATTTGTTTGCTTCATGTTGCCTATGAACTTGAACTACCTCGACGACTCCTGTCTGTGTATTGCCTGTAGTTTCCAGGCTCTTCCGTGTTTTGTTGTATTGAGGGGTTGATGTTGTTAGTATGGGACTGGTAACTGCTATACTATCATTTCTTTTTATGCCCGGGCTTCTCCTTTTATAAATTGCTTCCTGCTCTTCTATAGTTTGTAATGATTGATTTAATTGTAAAGGCTGAAGAGGCGATTGAAGACCTGGCATAACTCTTGTGTTTGAGAGTGTCACGGCTTATCTCCCAGCCTGTCTACTCCTGCTGTGCACAGAAAAGCCGCCAGCACCTCCAACCCGCTAGTCAACCACCGACCTCAAGCAACAACGTGGTACAAGGCAGTGCGGTGCGGGCAGAGATGCGGTGAGCGAACGAACGCTGGAGCAGCAGCCGTCAGGGAAGGGCAGCCATCGGCAGCGTTGCGGCAGTGCGGCAGTACGGCAGCCCGGTAGTAGGTGCCGGCAGCAACACGACAAGCTAGACCAGCTCGGCCAGGCCAGGCCAGGCTCGGCTCCGTTTATAGTTTTTCAGAGCTCAGAGCAGCTCACGGCTTGCGGCTTCCAACACGCTTTCCAACACGGCTCACAGCAGCGTAGCTCCTCCTCTTCTGATCACGGGCCAACACTAGGTGGCACTGTAGCTGCTTTCCGCAGAACGAACTTCACAAGTGCCACATGAGATTTCTTCACTCTGTTCCACATTGTGACACACACCACTCCATGGGAGTGCGCCTTTACCTGTTTTCTCGCTTGCGTGCTATGACAAAACTAGTAGGTCTGCTTTGGCATCCAAAAGGTGAGACCTATTGGCTTTATCAATGCTTGTTTAGCAAGGTCATGCCTCCTTCTGGCAGCGCCTCTGAATTAGAAAGCACTACTACAAGTTATCGACGATACCCTGTGAGTCCTCGACTCAGGCAACTTCTGGCTCCTGATGCTTCTAGACCTATCTGTAGCCTTTGACACTGTAAACCATAACACTCTTCTTAACACACTAAAACAAAGAATGGGATGTAAAGGCACAGTTCTCAAATGGCTTGAATGATGCCTCTCAGGCAGATCTCAGATGATTATAATAGCAAACTCTCTCTTTTCATCAAAGGCTGTGGATCAAGGCATCCCTCAAGGCTTGATCCTCGTGCCCACCCTCTTCAATCTTTACATGGATCCGCAGTGAAACCTTCTAAAAAAGTACGGGGTCCATTATCAACTCTATGCTGACGACACCCAACTGTCCCTAAAAGTGTCCTTCGCACAGAACATTTCAATTGTCGCCACCACCCTCAACTACATCCAAGAATGGATGATTTTTCATCATATAATTCTAAATCCCTCTAATACTGAATTCCTTCTTCTCTCAACCTCAAACTCTCCACTTCCTGTTCAATCATGGATGTATAATCTGAACATTCTTAACAACAATCCTACCATTGGTGACAGCGCCAAATCCCTAGGTGTCATCCTGGACAAAAGACTCAATTTACATTCCCAAAGCAACACCATGGCAAGGAACGCACACTGCCAACTGCGCCTTCTCTAGGGGTTCCTCGTTTCATTCCTGAGCAAGACCTGAAAACCCTGGTTCAATCTTTGGTACCTTCCAGATTGGACTACTGTAATGCCCTCCTTCCTGGTCTCCCCAAAACTCACCTATCCCCTCTAAAATTCATTCTCGATTCAGCAGCACATTTCGTCTATGGGGCCAAAAGAAATTATCCTATTACACTGATACTGAATTCTCTTCACTTGCTTCCCATTTAAGTTAGGTCAATATATAAGACTGCTTGCATCACCCACAAAGCAATACACACTTCCACCCCTCGCTACCTGGTCAACAAACTCAAAATATCAGGCGGCTTCAGACATTCACGCAATGCTGAAAATATACTGCTCAAACCTCCAACTTTCAAAAGGGCAAGATTTATGGCGCATTCCTTCTTCGGTAATGCTACAATTTTGGAACTCGCTACCTCCAAACTTTCGAACTACCGCCTCTTTCTGGCTTTTCAAAACAGATCTTAAAATTCTTCTCTTCCAAAGACACTTCCATCAATAATTCTCCTCGTCCAACTTCCCATCACGCAATGCTGAAAATATACTGCTCAAACCTCCAACTTTCAAAAGGGCAAGATTTATGGCGCATTCCTTCTTCGGTAATGCTACAATTTTGGAGCTCGCTACCTCCAAACTTTCGAACTACCGCCTCTTTCTGGCTTTTCAAAACAGATCTTAAAATTCTTCTCTTCCAAAGACACTTCCATCAATAATTCTCCTCGTCCAACTTCCCATCAGGCACACCGCCCATCACCCCAGGTCATGACTTTGATTGTTATGTCACTCATGAGAGCTACTACAAACCTCTGTCTAATTTTTGTTAATATGTATTCTGCACTTGTATAACCCTAATCGCTCCACCTTTTCTTATTACGGAATCTTGAGTGAATCTGTAATTTGTTAATCTGTAGCTCTCACCACGAGTAACTGTTGTACTTATAATTAGTTTTACCTACTTCCATTATAATCTTACTCCTTATGTAATTTACTTTGCTCTATTGTAAAGCACTATGGGGCATATTACCAAGGGTGGCGATAGGCAATTATCGCCGGTTTAGCGGCCGTTTTCGGCCGCTAAGCGGCGATAATTCTATCGCTCTATTAGCAAGCTGTCGCTAACTGATGTTAGCGACAGCTTTTAGGCAATAGCGAGCGGTTTGGGGCCCGCTTTGCATGTTAGCGATATTTATCGCCAATGACATGCAAAGTGGGCGTACCCAACCTGTTAGCGACTAGTCGCTACCGTCGCTATCGCCTATTAGCAAGGCAGGCGTAGCGATGGAAATATTTCCGCTATCGCCAAAAACCAACGCCTGCTCAGGCCAGTTCTTAGCCATGTTATTCAATGTGAGGTGGATAACACGGCTAAGAGCATTTCGTTGCTAATGCGTGAATATCGCTGTATTCTCAGCGATATTTACGCATTTCGCCGCTATCGCTGGATATTTTACCACAATGGAGAAAAACGTTGCTAAC
Organism: Lissotriton helveticus; assembly: GCF_964261635.1. NCBI lineage: Eukaryota > Metazoa > Chordata > Amphibia > Caudata > Salamandridae > Lissotriton > Lissotriton helveticus. The sequence goes on along the minus strand of NC_136065.1, from coordinate 353,819,834 downwards.
AGCATGTTTTCTCCGCTAACATATCCAGCGATAGGCAGCGATAAAAAAATCGTCGCTAAGCTTATTTAGCGATAGTTATCGCTACTTGTTGGTAATATGCCCCTATGACACCTTTGGGTAATTTTCGCGCTATATAAATAAGCATAATTAAATAAATACATAAATGGTGTCCCAGTCACACGTAGCTGACTGCCCTCTCTCGCTCTCCTATGGGGGGGTTGGGGGTGACATGTTGCCTGGCTGCAGTGCTACTCTAAGGTAAGGCCTGTGACGTCATACGGGCGGGGAGTAGACAGACATGCTTGAATGTTCCTGAACAAATACTTTTCACTAGAGCTCTGCCTCCCAGGATGTGAGGGATTGTGAAGTGCTGGCCCGTTGAAGTGCCTCTATTGTTCGGAAGCATCCATGGAATGCGCTCTGTTTGCTTGTAGAATAACGCGGCGAGTACAGTGTGGCCCTAACCTGTCCTCAGAGATCTCGGATTTCCTCATGCACAGAGTGTAAACATCTCACCAGTCAAGCTTCATTCGATAAATCCCTTACTGGCGACTTTGTGATTCCAGTTACCAAAGGGCGGAAACAAGTACTACGTTTTAAAAACTTAAGAAAAAAAAACATAAGGGTGATTGTTCTATACAGTTGTCATTTAATTTCGAATATTTGGCCAAAGGCGCAAGCCCCATAGCAGAGAAGATAGTAAACCTTTGGGGGTGGAAGGGGTAGGGTGGGAAGCTTGGGGGGAGGGGGTGGTGCGGTGGAGCGATGCCACCCCGGGTTTCCCTGTCAAACAAAATGGGCAGCATAGTTTTACCAATCACGGTCACCCCGGAAAAAATTAAACCAATCATTGCACATGCACATAATGATTCCCGATGAACTCTGGAGCTTCCCACAGAAAAAAGAAAGCTACTTATAATTAGTTCGGTTTTTTAATTTCAGTACAGCGCCAACTTGACCGGCCCAATGGTGATTTAGAACGCTTTACATGAACTTCGGATTACATTACACACGGGCAGCTTTTTTATTTACTTTTATAGGGAGAACAAAGTGATTTGCCCTGAATTATTAGATGTTAAGTAGACGCTGGGAAGCGAACCAGGCTCCCCAATTCAATAGTCGCCAAATCTTGCCATTAGGCAACATCGTCTTCCCTATGTGCTTATGATGTTTATTTAGGGTGACCAGATTTTGAAAGTCAAAACCAGGACAATTTGCAAAAATAGAAGGACTTAATTCAACATCAGAGAGGCACAGAATCAATGACAGCGCTCATCAATATAGAAACGAACATATATATATATATATATATATATATATATATATATATATATTCACTGAAAAAACCATAGGTTATACACCATATATAGTTAGGAATTAGCATTTAAAAAACCTTATTTTACTCACACAAAACCAATGAAATTCCATATATAGTTAGTTGTACTAACTATATATCGCGCACCCGCAATCCACTGCTGATCATGTCACATATTACATCATTCATGACATGGTCAGTGACATCACTGATGACATCACTGATGACATCTCAAATGACATCACTGATGACATCACTGATGACATTTCAAATGACATCACTGATGACATCTCAAATGACATCACTGATGACATCACTGATGACATCTCATTTGACATTACTGATCACATCACTGATGACATCATTCATGTGATAATACGATGAACCTCTTCAGACTCTAATATAACCTTAGATACACTCAGTGAAAACAGACACTCACAGACTGTCACTCATCCATGGAGTTACTCACACACCTAGTCAGTCATGCAAAGAATCAATCACACCTCCATTTCCTCAACTATACAGTTATACACACCTTACTTATTCAAACATATACTAACACATATTTACTCACTTATACAATCCTGGATACAAGTTCACAATGATTCATACAGCCACTCACACATTCACTGGCTCTTATGCTCAGTTATTTATATATGTCAACTCTCACATGTACTGTGTTTTACATATGTACTTACTTTGACATGTAGCACTGAGATATCCATTCACTCACCAATGCACTCATGCACTCAGTCAACCGCCCATACAGATGTTTCCACATGCACTTTTGAACCCATACACCTAGTGAATCAACTGCTCACACATCTATGCAGAGAGTCATACACCTCCCAGCCACCCATACACACTCTCAGTCTCCCATACAAATACTTGGGCAACCAATCAATAACCCATATAGTTAATCATATAGCTACTGATCAACACATGCAGCAGTTTACAGAACAACAGACATAATGATGCACAAATTAAGACAGTTTAGTCACTAACCCATGCACTCAGTGAGACACATTTAATCACTCACTCATACAGTCAGTCATGCACCTACTAAATCCTTTGTTCAGACACTTATACATCCACTCATTTTTCAATATGTAAGACATATTTTAACTTTACAGAAACATACAGTCACTGGATGTTGTCATCAGTGATGTCATCAGTGATGTCATTTGAGATGTCATCAGTGATGTCCTCAGTGATGTCATTTGAGATGTCATCAGTGATGTCATCAGTGATGTCACTTACCATGTCATGAATGATGTAATATGTGACATGATCAGCAGTGGATTGCGGGTGCGCGATATATAGTTAGTACAACTAACTATATATGGAATTTCATTGGTTTTGTGTGAGTAAAATAAGGTTTTTTAAATGCTAATTCCTAACTATATATGGTGTATAACCTATGGTTTTTTCAGTGAATTTTCAAGGTTTTGTAAATGCTAATTCCTAACTATATATGGTCTATAACCTATGGTTTTTTCAGTGAATTTCATTGGTTTTTTAAAAGCTAATATCTATAGCTGTAAAATGTATTCTTCTTTAAATCCAAAAATATATTTTATATGTTTATTAATAATTTTTTTTTAATATTTTTTTTTGTTTCGCTCCCGGTCCGCGAACCGGAAAGCTTTCCGTTAGCTCAAATTGATGCCGCGACCCGGTCCGCGAACCGGTAAGAAATCAACATAGTGACGGTATCGCGTTGCCGCGTAATGCGTCTTGTGACGTACCGCGTTAGCGCACCCGGAAGTGCCCCGGGGCGCGGACCGAGGCGCGAAACGCAGCTCCCCGGAAGCGATCCGCGGCGCGTCGCGAAAGCGCGACGTATCGCGTTGCCGCGTAATGCGTCTTGTGACGTACCGCGTTAGCGCACCCGGAAGTGCCCCGGGGCGCAGACCGAGGCGCGAAGCGCAGCGACCCGGAAGCTAACCGGGGCGCGTTCCACAGCGCGTAACATGAGCGTGAGAGGTCATGTGACTTGTTAATAAAACTTTTCATTGGTTCATTTCACTTTTGGTTTCATAATGATTTAAGGCTAGGTCAGGTGACCTAAAAATAACACTTTTCATTGGTTTAGAACTATTTTTTTTCCCAAATGATGAAAGCCCCCACCTTTTTTCTCACTCTGACTTTCAACTTTGAGAAAGGAAGACCTGATCATTTGCTCTGATTAAAAAATGGCTTCAATAGTAGCTTCAGCTTCTGCACCCCCACCACCACCACCACCATCTCCTCATAGGAAGAGAGGACCACCTGCACAGTTTATTGGAGACACAGAGGAGGAAGAGGAAGAACAAGACGGAGAGGAAGAAGAGGGACCACGATTTGTCAAAGAGTTACCCCGGGTATCTCATCGCAAAGTTAGCTTTATCTGGCAATTTTTTTCCATTCCACCAGGAGAGAAAAAAGTCAATGCACGCTATGCTACGTGCCTTATCTGCCAAGAAAAGTTATCCCGGGGCACTAATAAAAAATACAGTTATGGAAATCACACGATGCACCGACATATGCAGAGGTGGCATCCAAACAACTATAGTCGTGCAGAGATGCGTGAACTACAACAGAACCCCCCAACTTCGGTGACAAGAACATCTACTGATATCTCTCTCACATTTGGAGAGGCCAACGAAACAGTGCCAAATATTCAAAAAAATGTTGTCCATATGAAGCTGACATGCTTATATTGTGGCACTTTAATTTCATGCGCAAACATGAGTCTGAAATTAATTAATTTGGCTTTCGAGAAACACCGATGCTCCAAACGCAGCAAGTTTCAAATTTTTTTTTTGCTCCTGTTGAGCCTTTTTCAATGCCTCTTTCTGTTCTTTCCCTTTGAAAAAAAACAAAAAAAACAAATAAGTGTTCAAAAAATACAAAAAAAACAAATAATGTTCAAAAAAGAAAAAAAAATATAAAACAACAAAAATATTTATAAAAAGTTCTTTTCAGAACTACCTCCCCGTTATTAAAAAATTGCTAGAATGTTTAGCACTCTGGCAAGCTCTATTTCTTTTGGTTCGCTTCCCGGTTAGCTTCCCGGTACGCGGACCGGGAGCTAACCAAAAATTTTTTTTTTTTTAAAATAGAGTAAGTATAAGGAAAGTAAACAGAGAGTGATGTTAAAAGAAAGACAGCTATAGGGACTAAAGAAGAGATACTGTTTAATAGATCTATTTACCGAAGAAAAGACGGAAGAGGGTATAATTGTGAAAAACAAAATAGATAACGAAGTGAAAGAAAAAAAAAGAGAGTATAACATTAACAAAGAAGAGTTTCTTGGAGAATGTGAGTGAATGTTCAAAATAAGATTAAAACATGAAGAATAACAGAGAGAAAAAATAGAAAACAGAAAACAAAAAATAACAGAAAAAGATTAATTGAAACAGCAAAGAAATGTAAGTAACATAGAGCCATATCATCAACATATGCAATAAAAGTTTTGCAGCTTTTATTGGCAGAAATGTGTCGCTAAAGCTGCTTTTGCGGCAGAAAACTGCCACTAAAACCACTTTTGCACCAGTTTTCTGCGAATAAAAAGAGCAATAATTTTATTGGCTGTGTTCATAATATGCCCCTTAGTGTGCTTCAACTACACAGAGAAAGCATTATGAACAAGTAGTGAAAAAGTGATCAGTCAAAGACACTAAGAGTAATAGAGACGGAGTGAGTGAACAAGAGTGAGGAACTATGAGAAGAGAGGGACTGAGAAAAAGAGTGGAAGGAGTTGAGTAAGTAGGTAATAGAGAAAGGAATGAGGAAAGTAGCAAAGGCAGGAAACTGAAGGTTAAAGAAATGAAGCAGTGGAACTAATAGTAGGTGAATGTGATAGAAATGTAACAAAAAGAGTACAAAACATTTACCTTATAATTGTCGTTAACTTACTCACTTTTTGTTTTTATACTTTCAATCTGTGAAAGAGAGAACAAACATTTGAAAAATATTAAGGACATTTTACACCCTCATAGATTACAAGCTATGTTCAATGAAAATGACGACATTTCAGACAGTGAAATGTTAGAAATGTTATTAAATTTTGAAACACAATCACAATAATAAATAATTGCTTAAAAAATAAAAAAAATAAAAAATAATCAACAAAACCAACAATCAATTAACATACAGTATTTGAAAAGTCTATCATTCATTTTTCATTGCAGTACGCTGCCCAGAACGCTTCCCGGTTCGCGGACCGGGCGCTACCCACGCAAAAAAACCAAAAAAAAAAATTTTTTTTTTTGCCCCGCGGGGCCCTTTTAAAACCTCCACATTAAACCTAGGGGGTCAGGGAGGATCTAGTATGCCCCCTTATGGTTATTTCCCCCTTTGTTTTGGCCTCCTCTTGTCTCTCAATCCTACCGAGAGACAAGATGGCGGCCGCTCCGGACTGTTTAGAATGTTGACAGACACCGGAGAGCCAATCAGCTTCGCTACGCGAAGTTCCGGTACGCGTAAGGTCCGCGAACCGGGGCGCTGCCCAGTCCGCTGTTACAGATATATATCTTTTTTTAAACGTTAATTTCTCAAAATCCACTGGAGCACATATATTGAGACCTACAAAAGGCACATCGGGCTACCAGTCCCTACAATTTTGCCAAGTTTCGTGCAAATCCATTCAGCCGTTCGGGCTAAAAGTGAGGCCAACCGCCCTATGGAAAACTCAATGTTAAAAACACGTTTTGGGACCCCCTTTTTTCTCGGCCCCCCCTGGACGAAACCCCCCCAAATTTTCAGGGGCTGCTCAGAAACAAAATGTTCCATTTTCCAGAAAATTTCAGCCAATTCCGTCCACAAACGCCAAAGTTATTAGACATAGAATTTTCAAAAATCCCATAGGGAAAAAATCCTAACTATATATACCTACTGGCGACCGCCAGTAGGTAATGTATATATATATATATATATATGTATATATATATATATATACATAATATAGAATGGAAGTGAATAAGTCAGTTTTTAAACCCTTTATCATACATGTTATGTAAATAGCTTTTTAATAAGAGCTGCTAACTAGTACTGCTTTGTTGTAACACATCACATTGTTTTCAGTCCACCCTCACTGAAAACGGGGACCCAACCAAAAACCGCCGAAATCTGCCGGGAAAGCAGGTGAAAACCCGGGCTGTCCCAGTAAATCTGGAACGCCTGGTCACCCTATGTTTATTCTTCTCAGTAAATCTGTTTTTTTTTTCTTTTGCTGAAAAAGAGAAATCGGAAATCGACTTTCCCGGTTCACATTAGCAATCTGCTTTAAGCGCGTGTTAAAGTGTGCATTTAGCAGGCCATTTTTGGGCGAGTGTAAAGTGGAAGGACAAGATTTGTGGTGATCTTTACAAAGGGGTCATTAGCAAGCTGTCACACTTCCTGTGGTCGTCATCGCCATCGACACGCAGTGTAAAGGGCGAGTGTTAACTCCTCCCAACTCTCCAGGCTAGCTTGAGTTCGTGTTGACTGTTACTATGGCAACAGAGCACATGGCTGCTGCAGCAGCATCTCAGCTGACACAGCAGCCGGTGCCCAACACTGCACGTAGTAGCTGAGGAAAGTAGGCCGGCCGGACAGATCGCCTCCTTCACTGACTGACTGACTGACACTGGAGCACCCCAGTTAACATCTCTTCAGCCTGAACTCTCACTCTCTATGCAGAAGCCACTGGCATGGACACGACTTCCTGGAGGGGCTATTATGGCTAAACATCAACATACCCTACTCAGCAGACCGAAACTCACCTCTTGCACTAGACCGGCCGCTGTCCACGCAGGAGTAGCTGATGTAACCACGTGTCCTGCAGGGGCTATATACGCACATTCTTGAACAAAGCCTGACCTCCTCACGCATGAGCGGGTGACGCAGACACGACCTTTTGCAGTGGTGAGATACTTTCCTGCAAGTAGCAGACACTCTCCTTCCTGCAGCGGATTTATACTGACCCCCTCGCAAACAGGACCTGGCAATATCGATAAAACTTTCTGCAATATGCTCTAAATACTATCAATGAAAACCTGAAGGGAGATCTTTGGCAATAAAGACTGCAACTGACTAAACTGTGCAACAGCAACATAAATGCACTAAAGGACGCAGAAGAGACTGACTCACTTCCTGTGAGGGTAACACTGACCCACGTTCTTGCAGCTGCTGTTTAATATGACTTGCAGCAGAAGAGACTGAGCTGACTCGCACAGGTGTAGAAAAGGCTGAACTGCCTCACCTCCACGTAGAAGAGACTGAACTGACCCACCCACACGCTGAAGAGACTGAACTGCCCGACCTCTCCGCAGAAAGGACTGAACCGGCTCCCCTCCCTGTACCCAGAAGCAGAAAATGAATTGCCTCCCTGCAGCAGACATAGATCTGTCCCACGTCCCTGCAGCAGGGGCTAAGGGGTGACTGTCTCCCCCTACAGAAGGGAGTCTTCCCCCCTGCTATGAAAGAAAGCGTGACACTCCCTGCAGAATAGGTGACATTCGGATCCTTATAGCTTATGTCACCTGCTGAGACTGGCCTTCCTGAATGGTAAGGTTGCAACCCACTCACTACCCTTTACTGAAGAGCACAGGCCATGCCATAACATGTGAAACTGACACCTGCTGGACGGGGGACCCACTCCGTGCTTGATTAGCACCGCTCCACTCTGCTGGACCAACACCTCCGTCCAGCAAGGGGGTGCTCTCGTTGACCAGCGGTGTGATCCTGCAGTAGGGCCTGTCATGGGACTGGAAGCCCCTGCCGCGCATAGAACTCGACTGTAGTGCCCTCAAGGGGTGTGTTGGCAACCAAAGAAACAAACCGCGCTCCTCTCCCACAAGCACTGTCCGGCTCTCCCCCGAGACTGCCACCCGCAAACCACCCGGCAAAGACAAGACCCCGAGGAGGACCCTGAAGCATACGTCACTTCGCCACCAGTAAGACTCATTTGTTTTTCTCTGTTGAGCCTGTCTTCATCCGCACTTTAGAATTAACAGGACTCTCAAATGTATGTCTTTAGTGTACTGAATCTGGCTTGAGCAGGACCCTGTTTAATAGTGAAATATGTCTAGCCTCAGTAGACGTTTACCTTGACTTATCTAACAAGTTGTCACAGTCGATAGGTCTCGCCCTTGGGACTTAACCAGGGCTTAATTTGTAAAAGAATAAGTGCCTGGGCCAAAAGTGTTGTCCAGACACTACGACCTTTGCTACTGTTAGGGTTCGAATACTAAGCCTGTGTAGTCTTGATTCTCCCCATGTCTCTTCTGTCCAATCACAGGCACTCCCTGCCCTTTCATCTCACTATCGGTGTTCTTTTCATCCCTATTTTCTCCTTTGGCCATTGTTTTTCTCTTCCTCTTCCTTTCTTCCTTTTGTGTTTTTTTGCTTTTTCCTCTGGGTTAAAGTTGGATGAGGAAAAATAATTACCATTCCCCAAAAATAGTGCTGATGGGCCCCACTTGCAACCACCGGCTCAAATTAAGTACTGAGACGTGTTGGCTTTGCCAATGCCTTTTGTCGATTCTGTATGGCCTTGGAAGAAAGCTTTTGTTTGCTGCTGCTGTGCAGCATTGATAAAACAAAAAAGAAACAAAGATTGACCAAACCAATAGGTCTCACCTTTATGACCTATTAATGCCACATTGCCAATGTTTTTAGCCATGCCACACAGCATTCACTGTGCTGAGCAGCAGGACTTAAAGAAAGCCGTTGACATGGCCACCGCACAACTGGCTAATTCCTCAAATCTATTTTATCAGGCGTGGAAGAATCAAAGTTTGAATTAAAACCTGTAAGGATCCAAATATATACATTGCAGATAACAGGCAATACCTCTAATTCACATTTTGCTTCTCCCCACCACAGCATATAGCAATGGGGTGGCCAATTTCATCCTCTTGGCTTTCTTGCACATGGAATTATTGAGCTTTTGCGACAAGTGCACATTTGCCTAAAAAAAGGTGCACTTCAGTGCCAGGCCAGGTGGAACAATCCTTTTCTTTTCTGATGCTTTTCTTCTTTCCATTCTGTATCCTTATTATTTTGTTACCCTTGTGTGTTTAAACTGTGTCCTTAGGTTACAGTAAATCAAAGACAATAGTAACTTTTCTTTGCAGCAATGAGAATATTTCCCTGGTATGGCCATGAAAACTAAAAAGAGCTTCTACATCTGTTCTAAGAACATCTGCCTGAGAGGTATCACCCATTATGAAAAGAAAATGTATATTTAAATTAAAATATGTGATTGTATGCATATGGCAACTATGTTTAGGTTGCAGCATAGTTTGTACTTTTTCTTACATATGCTTGCAATATAAATAAAAATAATAATTAGATCTGCTTCCCAATGCAAGACCTATTGGCTTTGCCATTGCTTGCTATGAAAATGACTCTTGTACTTTTTCCTTCTTTACCTGCTGCTGATGTCTTCTTTTCTCTTTGGAGAGGTCTTAGCAGACCTCCGAGACCTCTGACCGTAGGCCACTAGCGAGAGGTCCTGAGACACCTCAAAATTCTGTCCAGCTTTTACTTATCCAACACATTATAGAGGTCGGGACATTTTGTCAGTAAAGAGCTTTAATCAGAACTTTATTCTGAACCCTCATAAAAGTCACATTCTCAATGTGGTCCTGTCAAATGTACCATGGTTAATCAGAGATAATTGATGGTTGCTTGAACTCGAGTAAACACTCAAAGCACCCATCAAGGGATGAAAAATAATAAACCTGATTTCACCCATCTGTTAACCTGGAAAGTAATTTACTTTAAGATCTCATCTGCCTCAATGTAAGGGAACAATGACCACAAATATAGCAGGGTTGTATGATAGAAGCACGCAAGGCTAAATCACGCATAACTCTACCATGCTGCCCCAACAATGAATGCGTCTTAACAACGCATTCCTTTACCACTCAAGGAATGGTTGGTAAAGGATTATGAGTGATAAAGATCACACCCCAGCCCCCATTCTCTTGAGCCCTAAAACCCAGCCCCATGTACTACAAACTACCCGACCCCAGACACACCCTGAGCCCTAAAAACTGCCCCCACATTCTAAAAGCTACCCTGACCACAGCCCCCACCCTGAGTCCTAAAAACAGACCCCCACCCCTGCAAACTACCCAGATCCCCCACCATGAGCCCTAAAACCCAGCCCCCTGCCCTATAAACAAACCCAACCCCCTGACCCTTAAAAACTACCCCACCCCTAAAAACGATCCCCACCCCACCAAAACCCGACCCCAGCCCCACTTACCAGACCGTGGCATCTCCTGATCCCTCCTCTTCCTGTGCCCACCCATTCGAACATCTAGACTGCGCACTGCCTTAACAAAGCATATGCGCGGTTAAGGCAAGTGTGGTTCCGCTTGCGGGAAAACAGCACACATGGCTTAGCCTACATTGTAAAGGCCGTTTCCCACATAGCAGACAATACAAACAGTTCTGTCTTGGAACTCAAAAAGTGTTAATTGCTATTGCCTAACTCATCCAAACTATTTTTTGAGGCTTGGAGGAATCAAATATTGAATTAAAAGCTGCAAGTGTTCAAACCTATGCCTTACAGACAACATCCAGCAGCTTGCAGCAAGCCTGTCAATGCCTCAGCTGTGTTATAAAAAAATGGGTCCATGTGGCCTGCACCGTACACAACGATCTCTGCAACATATTAATCTACCAAGCTATTTTACATAGTTCACATATCTATACATTTCAGGTTACGCACAATATTCTCCGGCAAGCACCTATCTTTCAAGAGACAAACCTGTGTAACTCGCTTTCGTGGTATCCCTGTAAGAGGAAGGGGAGGGGTGGGAATTGTTGAATGTCGTTGTTATGATGCAAATCATAATAAAGATATTTTACAGAATACAAAACGAAAAAGACACACACCTGTGACCTGAGATTGCACAATAAAGAGTGAGTACATAGATTAACCACCTGAGCCATCTTCGCAGTAGAAATCCCTATATGTGTTTAGAGAGTGCAGTAGAACCTCCAAGCTGATTTAAAATGTAGCCTTGTTTGTGAGCCTGTTTCAGAGAGGATGTGGAATAGCTTGTCTGTAATCACACAATGACCTAAAGCAGAATGGACTGGAATTGGTCCTCAGCCAGGCACCCTTAGTACGATTGTATGCTCAGGCATGGGAGCTATGGGTCACTGACTCTAGGAATCAAGTGGCCCAACAAAGTTGCATTAGATCTGAGATTGTGTGCACCCATTCAGGGGTCACCTGGCCTTGGGATGTACTGTTATGTGAAGCAGAGCCGAGACTGCTTTGCATGTGATTGATCCCTGTCTGTAGTGGTACAGTGGACAAATGCATGGGCTTAATTTGAGATGGAGGTTTCTGGTGCTCAGCATCAGCACTTTTCATGAGCACCAGTTAAGGATGCATTCATTTATGGGGAGTTTAAGTGATTTGCCCAGAATCTCAGAATGTTGAGCCAGTGCCCAGGCTCGAACCTGGTTCATCAGCATCAAAGTTGGCAGCTCTGGCCATTACACCACATCCTCTCCCCAATGTCATGGTTATTAGCTGGTTTTGTTTTAGGCGGTGCTAACAGAAGAAATGGGCTGGTGCAAGCTGCCTCCTGACGAGAGCCCCAACACATATTTTTTTGCAAATTAACCACTGGCAAAAACAAAATAAATAGGAATATGGCCCGAGTTATTGCCAGTGACTGAGATTAATTTAAGCATTACCCCAAACATTTTTTATTTCTCCGGCAAGCAGATATGGGTCCAAGCATATTCCACGCATACACATAGAAGCAGGAGTACTCTCTTTATCTGGCATTTTGCTGCTTACTGCAATACATTTACCCTGTGCTGTATGATTATGGTGCCTTTGAATTGGTCATCATGAAACTTACTCTCGCTTCTGAACGAACTATTACTTGTTTATCAGCCCTGAGGAAGTCGAGGTATTACTCACCTGTTGACGAAACACATGTTGGCTGAATTCTTCTCTCATTCAATTAGTGTTTGAACTTTCCATTGGTTATGTGAAAGTCAACGTTCTTTGATCTGAAGACTTTTGGATTACACCTCCTTTTGGCCTGAACATGGATGAACATGGACTTTGACTTTGGATGGACATTGAGTTTGTTCTTACATTTTGAGTGCTTGAATAATTTTGCTGCTACTGTTCATGGTAGTTTTGTTAAAGATGCGCCCTCAAGCCAAAAATTTACGCAACAATGCATTTGAGGCAAACATATAGTGCAAAATAATGGAATTACACATATTTTTGGGTAATTTTGACAGCATTTTGACAGCATTTAGTGTAATGACCCAAAAGCAAACTACGCACATTTTGCAAACCCCCAATCCACACAGGCCACATCACCCTGTTTTCCTCTGGGACTCTATTTTCTATAAATGTTTTGAGTTCGTAGGTTTTACTTGGTGCTGGACAACTGCTGCCCCAGTTTGCAGGGGTACAAAAAGCGACCGAACAGGTACAGAACCAAAAAATCCCAGTAGTGAAAGGGTTGATATGGCGTTATATCATCCATTTAAATTGGTCTACAATCTTCTTCAATCTTGAAATACAGTTTTATTATATCGCAGTGAGTGCCATGCCATTGAAAACATCCCAAGAATACAGAATTATCTTGCTTGTCAGTCAGGGATGTAACTATTAATGATGCAGCATGTAGTTGCAACAGGGCCCAAGGATGTGATGTGCCAACTGCATCCACCATTAGTAGAACTCTTTTAATATCCAGCCGATGCTCTTAACATACTTGCTACGTCCCTGTTGTCACTACCTGATCTTCACCCATAGGCCATGTGATTCGGGGTTAAATTTATCTTACCTTTTATTGGACTTCTGAACTAGTAAGGTTCAGTTAGTTGCTCTTGTGTAGCTCAGCTGGGCAGAACCCACAGTCCTGCTTCGAACAGCTTCAAAAGTACATCTTATTACTACCCATTTCAATCAAACATATTTTTTTGATCTTGGAATGGCAGTGGGCTGATTTGTTTGTACCACCAGACTCAAATTGTAGCTAGCTGCTTTGATTTCTGCGGCAGATGGCCGTTACAATGCAGCTTCAAGCGCATGTTCCATTTCACCGCAAGCTAAACAACACTTGCCTTAACCACAATATGCCTGAACCAAGCATATGCGTGGTTAAGGTTATTGGCTTTCTAAGTTACAAACCGAGAGAGGGGAGAGGAACCGGAAGGGAGGACCTGCATGAAGGGCGGGGAAGCAGTTAGGCCCTGTTGGGCGGGGAGGGGTGATTTTAAGGGAGGGGACAGTTTTAGGGCTCAGGGTGTGGGGGGGGGGGGGCAAGGGGTGTATGTATTATGGGAGGGGGCCAGTTTTAGGGCTCATGGTAGGGGGATACGGTCGGGGTAGGTTTTAAGGTAGCGGGCAGAGTTTTAGGGCTCAGGGCAGGGGGCAGTTTGTAGGGCTCAGGATAGGGGGTCAGGTATGTTCTACGGTAGGGGCAGAGTTTTAGGGGTCAGGGCAGGGGGAAGGGGCAGTTTTCAGGGCATAGGGAAACTTTTAGGGCTCCGGGCAGGGGGAGTCAGGATAGTTTAATGTTTATGGGCTGGGGTCGTTTTTAGGGCTCAGGTGGGCTGGTTATATTGCAGGGGGTAGGATTTTAGGACTCAGGGAGGAGGGGATGGGGTATGAACTTTACCACACATCCCTTGACCAAGCATGCCTTTACCACAAAATTTCATGGTAAAGGCATGCATGGTAAAGAAATGCATAGTTTAGACTCATTCATTGTTGTGGCGGTGTGGCAGAGGCCCGCGTGGTTGAGCCATGCGTGCCTCTGTCATACAACCGAATTCTGCAACAGATGCCAAGCCTACAGTTATAGTTTTTGAGCTTCTTGGGTGAAAATTAAAAGAGCTCCTCATCACTTGGTTGTTCATATCTCCAGGGCTTTTAGTGGGAAAAAAAATCTGGGGGTGCTCTAAAAAGGGGCAGGGCAAACCTCAAAGTGGTCTTGCCTATCTAAGTAGGGGCGGGGTCAAAATAAAGATAACTAGTGTAGCAGTAACCCCTGCTCTGACAAACAGGCAGCTTTAGGACTCCTCAGAGTGTCATTAGATTTGGAATTTCCCACACAGGCTTGCTCACTACCCTCCTAAGAAAATATGCCTCTGTCAGACACCCACCCAGCCCGTTCTTTAAAACATTTTTTTGCCGAAGCAGTGCTTTGCGGAAAGGCAATCTGCAAATGTGGGCAACTTTTCTTTTGCGTGCCCGTACGATTTTTTTATCCCAATCCAACCCTGCTGACCGGCAGTAAACTGTGTGGTGGAAAGGTCTATTTTCAAAACCGCTTTTAGGAAGCATCACTTTACCTGAAAGAAAACCTCAAGGGTAACACGTCCTCTTTCATCGTATATAGTACTTTAGAAGTTGTCAATTTGCTCAAAATAAACCCTACATTTTCTTGTGTGACACTATTATATATTTTTTAAATCTCAACTGATTTTGTGGTTTGGTGCTCAGACCAGACTAGTTCTGCAGTACTCCACACCGTCCTATCTGGTTATGTCTATCTTATAGTTCCAGTTCACACAACGTTTCCAAAAAGGTATCTTACCATTGGAATAAGGTGTTTTTGAAAAACATGGCGTCCAATGGCGTCCATTCAGTACTTACATAAACTGGAAAATCCGGACGGGGTGAACCCAAAGGCCAATATTGAGAGCTCTGCTGGCCTCAGGCATATGCGCGATACTCATCTCAGAAACTGACAATCAAAGAAGTACCTCAGAGCTGGAGGACTGGAGTGGACTTTAAAGGAAGACCTTATAATCGAGCTCAGGCGCACAATGCCCATTGGGTTCAAAGGGCTTCAGCCCCCCACCCCCCCATCGTGTGTGGCAGCCCGGACTGAGACAGCTTTCCGGGCACACACACAGCCGCACCCGAGTACTTCAGAGGTCTTTAAAATACCATTTGCATGTTAATGATTGTTTGTCGATTTTTCACCCCCTCTTAGAGCCCCTGCATCTCCACACTTCCTACTACTGGAATAATGAACCCCCCCTGAAATGTTTCCTTAGCCCCCGCCCCCCGCGAAATTTGGCTCTAGTTGCACCTCTGATCGAGCTGGTGTGGGGATCCCATGGGTACTGGGAGCGCATTTGCTTAAGTATGTCTGGAACAATAGTCCAAGAAAATAAAAAGGAAACAGACTACCTCTGCGAGGCCCGAAAATAGAGCCCGATAGAGACCCGTTTCGAGACCCCCTTAAAATGACTGCCGGTACTCAGACCTGGACAGACCCAGCCCACTTAAAGCCCTGCATGTCTCTAGAACCAAAGTTTGAAAAGTGTGGAAGATATGGTTACTAGCTCTGCAGGGCAGTACCTGGTGCCACGCCTCTTATACCATAACATTTATATGCGCATTTTAATACTGGAAACCAAAATCAGCCCTGGCAAAAAAATGTAGCTTACAATAATGTTCAAGGCCTCAACAAGAATGGGGTTGTATAGGAGACGGGGCCGGGTTTACAGTTTGACGGACAGAGTGTACTCAGTTGGGATGGCGGAGGACAATACCTCCACCATCCAGAGGGACCTTCACCCACCAAATTTAGAGTTGTCCAGTGACCCTGAGGGAAAGTTTTGTGGATGGTACCGTCCGCAATGACTGCCAGTTGTCAAACTTTTGAAACGTTTTTGTTTTTGAAAAAAAAACTTCCAAAGCAGGAGTTTGTGTTTCAAAAACAAAAGACTAATGGCCCCCCACAGCCTGGGAGTTTTCTCACAGGGCGTGGGGCCATTATTGTTTTTTTTTTCTGTTCCCAGTTAAGAGAATATTTTGTAGTGTTAGGAAGAGGTGGTTGGAAATGACTTTAGTGAAACCTTTTTGAAAAGGGAAGAACCCTCTTGCAGCGGACAGGCTGAAAGCCTGCTGACAGCCATGAGCAAGATAATGGTATGAATAAGTAACCCAATCGTATTTTTTATTGTGTGAAAAGATTTTTAAACAAACTTCACTAATCTATAACAAGGTACTTCATGGGCAGAATCAGTGAAGGCTTCACTAATATAAAGACCAGGTAAAGGATAGGGGGCAGCAGTGCATGTTACCGTCACACAAGCATACAAAACAAGTACAACAAAGGAATATTAGTAAATAGCTTCTCCCTCAGCCTCTCTCTTTCTATCTCTTTCTCTGTCTCACACACAAACACACACACACGCACATGAGTACAGGCTCTTGACAGTAATAGAGTGTAGCTTTACTATTATAACTCCTTTCATGCATTGATGTTGGGGTATATTATAAAACAGACCAAAGCAAAAATCACGGCCCTTTCAGTCTTTCGATACACTTGATCACAAGTACCTAAAAACACCACGGGGACCAGTCTTCGTAGCTCACCGGCCCCCAGAAGATGGTGTTTGTCTGGCTTTGTCAGGGTTTGCCAACAATGTGAGGACCTGTCTGCCCCCCAGAGTGTGATTTAAACATGCCACCACACCTCATCACACACACACTGTAGTGTAGTTCCTATCATCCCAATAGGCTCTGCGCATTGGAATAATACCTTCAATAGTATAGGCCTAGACCAGACGTTAACTAGGTCTACTACTGTCGATATTAGACTTAAAGTTTTGGGTTTGCCAGCTTAGCTCAGAGTTCACTAGAAACTTTCTCGAATGTTCAGGAAGGAATTAACTTCCCTGATTAGACAAGAAGGGATTTAGTTTCTGACAACCATAGAACATGACAACTTTGCTCTCCCCTAATCAAGAGTGTATCTCAAGAGTCGTGTGAACAAAAGGCAATTTATTTTACTCAGTCAGTACGTGCATTCTTAGTCTCATCAGATTGTAGAGAAAAGGAAGAGACGGGCGTGTTCAATAAAAGATGTCATTTATTGATCAGTCTCTTTTCTCATACAAGAGAAATGGATCGATATTATTGCAATACTTATAGTTAAGTAAAGTGCATACATAAAAAGCAGAAGTATAAAATAATACTGTAAAAACATTGATATGGTTTCTAAGCCATATGAAGGTTTAAAATGAATAAAATATATACATACACATATACATTTGACTAATCGTACTCAACTGGTGTTTCTAGCTACGCCTACCCCGTGTACCTGACCTAAGTCTAATGCATGGGCGGGAATAGAAAGTTACAGTTTAAGTTAAGTTTGTTTTGCCAAGTGACTGACTAAAGAATTCTCTGTGAGGGGTTATTCAGTTCTGTACCTGGAAGTTTAGGATGAATGAGGGATGGTATCTCTCTCTCTGGTCTCGATATTCCAGGCTGCCTGCGAGGGCTACCCGGAAGCGCTGGTGCTGGATCTCTCGGCAGGAGAAAGCAGCGCGTCTCGTTCTCAGCGCGTCAGGAAGGCGGGGCTGCGCCAGCGGGGTCTGCTCTGCTCTGGGCTTCGGCAAGTATGGCTGCTCCGTCTCGTCACCACCGCGTGTGTTTGCATAGGGCAATATCGGTAATATTTATACCTTTAAGGTGCCGAGATTGACGTAAGGATGGACATAGATACGTCAATAAGGATGTCATACGACTTGGTCGTTAGCACATTCTTTTGCTGAAGTTCTCGATGAAATCAAAACAATGGCTGCAGGGTTTTTCCAGGTTGTCATAGGTTTGATTTGTTTAGAGAACTCCGTATGCCTTATCAGGGGCTGGAGGAATATCGCTTGTCTAATTAGATCGCAAGCGTTATGACCTAATCAGATAACACGTTCCTGTGCCGTAGTGTGGCTTCGTCAGATAACGGTATCTGCATCATGGGGGTTTGCTGCCTCATGGGCTGACTGCTAGTTAACTTGTTGGTTTGTTAACCAGAATAGGGTGAGGAATAGGGGGATCGATTCAGAACCTATAGGAATACATCACACCCACTCCACGCTAACTATGGACATATTTACTAATCTATGCATAGCAAAACATACTATAGAGTAATGTGTATACCTTACCACCCCAAAATACATAAATGCATTTTGAAATTATCAAATATACGGAAAAATGCAGTCATATGTATAGTATGCACTCAAGCTGTAGAATATTGCTAAAGTAAGCACGCATTTGTATACATTATTGCTAATCGGTATATGAAAATTTACACATGAAATGGCTCTTAATACAGAAAAAAGGTTCGAGACCATTTCATCACAGAGTAAAATAATTATGAACATTCTTGCGGGCAGCTAATGTCTATAAGCTATCTAAAATTAGAAATTTTAGTTCTTTAAGAATAGTTCTTACTTTAAGCAGAAGATAGTGTCCCGAAAAATATGCAAAAATATTTTGGGGCTGCTGAAAAAATTGCTGTCCGTGAACTGGTGGGAAAATTGTTCATGTGACTCTATTATTAAAGTTGAAGGCCAAATTCAGGGAACGCCGTGTGCGAGCTTGCTCAAAAGTCTCTATTTCTGCTCTGGTGAGAACATCATATCATTTAGGCTTTCGAAAAAGCTGTCAACAGCTTCCTGGGAAAGTTCCACTAACTCGGAAAAAGGTGTAACCATGCATTCGTGCGCATGATTGTCTCCATTGACATTCTGATTTGGATTGCTGACAGAAGGTCGTACCTGATCGATGCTGCTTTCATCTTGAACTTCACTACCCCTTAATCGTAGTGGTGAAGCTTCCACGAATGCCGTCGTCAGGATTGGTAGCCGTTGAGGGCAGCACAAAGCATGAGCCTTGATTGGACTCAACAATGTTTCTGCATCCATTGGCGCATCCGATTGTAGCGTCAGACAGGTGTCTAACACGCATTCTTCTCCGCATAGCAGGCACCTTAATACAGGTAAAACACATCGTTGCCACATAGGTCGAAATGATAGAAACCAAGTCATGTTCAGGTCTCTAAGCCGGGATAGTCCCAGGATTTTTGATATCCGGTCCCGGTATCCAATGGCTAGGATTGTTTCTTCCCTTGTCGCAGGTGTTTTGTCTGTGACATGGTTTGCCATAACGAAAAATAAGGACTAGGAATAGGATTCCTGCAATCAGTCCTAAAATGAGGGGAAGTCCGCCAAAAATCGAATGGACGAAGTCTGGAAAAATACCCAGTATGGCTTTGAATGGTGTTAATGCCATCGAAAAAACTGTCTTAAATACCTTTGAGACCCCATTGGTATCAGAAATATTTAATATTTCGTTCAGGATTTCTGCGAAATGTATGGGGGAATTAGTTGATAACAACGAATGTATCTCTGCAGTCGTCCTTGCGACTTGTAGATCATACGTTTCTTTTGATGACGTTAGCCTGGTAGGCGTCTGAAGAAGCACTGTTTTCATTCTGCTTAAAGTGTCTATTTGAATAGAAGTAATTTTCAAGTTGGGCCATGCCCTTGCCTCCCTGTCTGGAAAGGAGCTGGGGAACAAAGAGTGTCCACAGCACTTGACCTTCGCAGTCGTAGTTACGAGATAAGGAGTCCCGGGCATAAGACTACAACATCTGCGGTCTACAATTAGGATGTAACTCCCATTATAGAGTCTTTGAAAGAATGGTTCTATCTCTGTTGCAGGTGCGCCTTGCTGGTGACATGAAAGGTTATTTGAGTTCCCTTCACAGGCTCCATGCAAACTAATTCCGTTACACAGAAGTGTGCCGCTTAGTGACATCGCACAATTATTGCCACTAAGAAACACTTTCTGTCCTTTATTACTGACACATGCATGTGAATAGGGCAGGTTCCATGTTGTTTTAATGTACCCTTTCTGCCAGCCTGTATATATTTTTGGCAGTATTGAAACCTGAAGGTTGATATTGGAATATTAATTATCCCATGTATTATCCATTCACTGACAGGTCGTTCTGACATTGTCACTGGTAATCTTTCGAGTTTCTCAATGCTCAGGATTGTATAATCAGCACCCTTCTGGGCCATACTGATTTGTCTATCAGTAAGGTTAAAGATATTGAATAGTGACGTTGTGTTGATTAAACGCCAAGGCACATAGCCTGAACGCAGATTTTGTAACGTCCAGCCAAGCTGTACAATAGAACGCAATTGAGACTGACCGTGTTGTAACAACAGTAAGTCTTGCGATATTATGTTGATTGCTGAAGACACAATGCTGTCCAGAGAAAAAATTCTGGAGGACAGAGTCATTAACCCATTGTCCACTACAGAAAGTGATTTTTCCAAATTAATACGGTCAATTTCCCGTATTCTCTCTGCTGTTTCAATTTGAGTCACCTTCCAGGCCTCGTTGTATGCTGCATATACAAAGGCTGCTATGAAACGTTTTTGACGCTGTTTGCGCGGTCCCATAATGAAATCACGCAAGTCAGCACCATCAGTAAGTAAAGTTAGGTGTTGCTTAATTTCTGCTAGTGTGGAAGTTTGTAGCCATTGAAGGCATAATTTGCCCACACTGTAGGTGGTTATTATCCCTGGGTGTTGTCTTTGAGGATATCTAGGGTCTGGCCTGGTCATTTTGAACCCCTGTGTTTTGTTCAGGAATCTGTTTTGACAGTTATTAGTATCTGTGGGCCAGATCAACCACTGTTTCCAATCTGGATGTGTTCTGTTTTGGTTTAATACATAGTTTACGTCTATCTCTTCATCTGTAGAGCTATTGCTGTTCATTGTCGGTTTAGGAATAGACGTTTTATTTAAGTCTTTGATTTTGGCTAGGCCAAGACAGGTGGTTTGTTGAACAGTGTCATTTAAAAATATAATTTGTTCTGGGATCATGCAGGCTCTAAACAAAGATTCTATACCCTGTACTTGCAATTCTTTCGTACCCCAAACACTTTTTACTTCAACATTTTTGTCCCAATAATCAAAACCAAAGTATTCATTTTTTCAAAGAATGAGTCTGAATATATCAATTTTGTGTTTGTTATCATGTTTTTTGTGCCTGTCTTGTTTGACAATTTGAAATAAAATGTTTCAGCATTACTTGTGTTAAAACCTGAAAAGTATGAATATTTGTCATAAAAGGTTCTTGAGCTTCCTTTTGGAGGTGTTGCACAATGTTCCCATTGATTATAATTTAAAACATTTCTAGGTTGTGCAGATCTATGTAAAAAATTGTTACCATAGTGGTTGTAGCAATACATACTATCATAATTTGTAGAACCCTGCAAATAATCATGTTTGGTAAATTTAGCAGACATTACTAAGTCAGACATCATATTATTAATGCTTTCGAAGTCCCAATCATCAGCAAATGAGTTTTGTTTTGCAAAGTCACTCAATGAGATCTTAATTTGGTGTGGATATTTCAGGATTTCAACCGGACCATAGATTTCGTAGTCAGTGTTGTCCCATGCTACCCCACCCGGTATAGGATTGGCTGTGAAGTTGACTGAAGAAAGTTCTCTTTTCTCGACGTGTGAAGATGTGTGTGGTTTGAGGATCAAGTTGATTTTCTGACTTGCTGTGTCCATTTTAGCATATTTTCCCTCAATGAAGCGTCCCAAAGTTAGTACCATGATGAGCCAAAGTATGAGGATAAATGCACCAGAACCCACCCAAAATTCAATCCATGGAGAAATTAGATATGTTTCTTTCAGTTGTTTCAAAAGTTCTTTAGCTTTATCTTTAAAGGTTTTTGTTGATGGCTGTGTTTTTGATTCACTGAAGTCTTCAGAGGAATCATCGAAGTTTATGAAGTAGCCGGATGCAGTTCTGTCAATTGTTCCAATTGCTTCAGGATTACTGTTTCTTGCATATTCACTTGGTACTTCATTGTAAGTTGGTGTGTCTCTGCTAAATGTTTTTATTTGGGTTTCCAGAGGTCTAAGTTCCATTGCATTGTTGCATAGTCCTTGTTGTTCTTCTGTAGGCGTTTCGAATGTGATGAGCCTCTTTGTTAGGACCTCTGTACTGGTAGCAAACCTTGGTGTTCTGCTACTTATTGGGAGTCCACTTGGCCTACTATTTGTTATCGGCCACATGATTGTGGTTTTACCAGGTCGATGGATACAACTCGGTTCTCCTTTTCACCAGCAAGCGGCGGTAGTACAACTGATCTTGTCCCGTTGACAGACAAGACAGGAACTGCTTTTCTGTAAGAAGGCCCAAATTCCTTCTTTACCGCGATCTTTTCTCTGACTAGATCCCCGACTTTTGGAATCCAGACAGGTCTTGCTGGGACAGGTGGTGGTTCTTCAGTGGTTGTTGGCTGCTGTTTCAACTTTATGTTGCTCAGGTCTTTTCTTGTTTTGTTTAAGTCCTGCAAAATAGCCAAACGGTCTTTGATATCAAAGCTTTTTTCTTTCACCACTGAAGTCTGACTATCAAGGTCAGAGATCAACATCCTAGTTCCAAATAATAATTCGTACGGACTGAATCCCTTCAGAGAATTTCTTGGCAAGTTATTTAGACTACGTTGGACACTTATTAGATGTTTGACCCACCCAACTCCCGAACCTAATACCTTCGCCGTTATAGATTGCTTTATGTCACGGTTTTTTCTTTCAACAATTCCGTTCCCCTCGGGGTGAAATGGACAAGAGTACCGCAATGTCACGCCCATGCTGACCATGGCCTCCTTATAAGCTCTAGAGCTAAAAGCAGGACCGTGGTCCGAATGCAGCATGCCAATTGCGTATGTGCCGATAAAGACTCGCAAATCTTTTATAACAGTTCTGGCGTCAGCCGTTCGCTGGGGCCACATCCATATGAATCTCGTGCATGAATCCACTGCGACCAAGATATATTTATAGTTACCATCCCTTTGTAAGGGACCACAGTGGTCTAGGTAAACACAGGCTAATGGTTTATCCGAGATTAGAAGGGGCGTCTGAGCTGGACGTCTCACCGTTGATACTTTCATTCTTTGACATATTTCACATTCTAGAACATAGTTCCTTGTTTGTCTTCTCATTTGTGGCCACCAGTATCTCTGTTTTAATAATGATACTGTGGCTGAGACGCCAGCATGTATAGAAGCAAGCCCTTCGTGTGCCGCTATTATTAGTCCTAACCTATGTTCCATGTTTGGAATTGCCCTATCCCCCACTCCAGGGATTCGAGCAAAAGGAACATTGTTTGCATCAGTTATGTATGAGTATTTTACTGGAAAGCCTTTCGGGAGTGTTTCTATCGAATCCTTTTCTGAAGCGCTGACAGCTTGTAATATTTCGCTGTCTATTTTTGTTTTTGACCGGGTGATGGCAGCTACGGAAGCCGTTTGTACAGCTGCCTTCGCGGCCTCATCAGCCAATGAATTCCCTGCAACGTGAACGCCATCACGTTGATGACTCAGTGTATGTATCACGTGAGTCTTTGGTAGTTCTTTTTGTAAAAGAACTACTTGTTCCCAGAGCATCTTATGCTTGATTGTGCCACCCTTCGCATCCTTGAAACCATTCTGAAGCCAGATCTGCAAGTATTCATTGTAAGACTGAACGCAATAATACGAATCGCACACTATGAGTGTGGGGAATTCTCGATCGGTATTTTCAAGCGCCATCTTAAATGCCAATAGTTCAGCTCCCTGAGCTGTACAATCTCCTAGCGATTGTGTTTTAGTGAGGGTTGGTTTAAATTTCCCTTCGTGCCAGCGACCTTTAACAATCGCGCACGCAGCACTGTATGCTTGTTTACCCCCCACTGCGGGTTGTGCTGATCCGTCTGTATATATTATACAGCCGTAATGTTCTAGAGGCAGAATTTCGGTCGGCGGAGGACATTCAAATTCATATTGGAGAAATTCTTGTGTTTTTAAGTTAGGATCAAATTCGTATGCCACGTCTGTTGCAGCAAGAGAATTAGCCCATTGTATCCATCTTGGATGGAGTGCTTTAGCATTTGGAATGCTTGCTTTTTTTACAGCCTCTAGGGCTGGTATTGTTTTTTTTTTTTTTTTGTCCTCATTAGCCATATAGTCGATCCAAATGTGCTCCTAGCCACAAGACACAAGACTCGACCCCCCCTGTAGCACCGAGGAGCCTATTGATTAGCTCCCAGTACCCAGGGAGTCAAAACTGGATGCCTCCGGTCAAAGCTTGGACGGACACTCTCCCTTCGGGCCAATTTGGCGTATAGTCCAACGACTGTGTGGCTTGGGGTGCCTCCCTTTGGACAAGGAGATTTTAAGGCCTAATCATCGGACCCGGGGAAAAAAAAAAAAAAACCCGGGTTGTCTAACTGGTCCTTCTCCATTCAATCAGAATGTCCCAAAAACTCAGTGATTGGGGGCTACATGTTCTAGTTAGGTCGATCTTCGATGTTACATATAGTGAAGACAGCCACTCTGCATG
This sequence comes from Lissotriton helveticus, assembly GCF_964261635.1. Classification (NCBI taxonomy): domain Eukaryota; kingdom Metazoa; phylum Chordata; class Amphibia; order Caudata; family Salamandridae; genus Lissotriton; species Lissotriton helveticus. Next base: position 353,795,330 of record NC_136065.1, on the reverse strand, counting down.
TGTCGGGGGGTTTATATTAGCCCAGTTTTTACAGATTTCTCTTCTTGCTAATAGTATAGCATAGAATAAGAACTTTCTTTCTAACCCCCTGATGCTGTTGTTTAGGCCAAAAATGATTAAAGGCCAAGACCACGGGATAGGTGTTCTGAGAATGGATTCGAGTGTTATCCTGATTTCTTGCCAAAAGATGGCAATGTTCGGGCATTCCCAGAACATATGGAGATCTGAGGCTGCTGGGTAGGAGCATTTACTGCAACATTTCCCGGGTTGAAATTTCGAGAGCCGCTTAGGGGAATAATATGCCCGATGTAGCGTGAAGAAGTGATTACGCCTCAGCCATGCTGGCTTGATGATTTTATAAAGGAGGGTAAAAGATTCCTCCCATATGTCTTCCATATGTGGGTCTCCCTCTACACCCCAAAGTTTTACCGGGAGATTGGAGTCGCTCTCTCCATCCTCTATGATATGCCAGTAGAAAAGGGCGACTTCCTTTCTTCCCGCGGGTCTCTCCACTAAGATGTTTTCTAAGGGGCTATAGTCACCCATCATTGCTTTTTTCTTTGTTTGAGATCGAAGCCAGCTGGCCAGTTGTAAATGTACTATCCACGCTAGTGGTGATGTTACCCTGAGTTTGAATGAAGCCCAGTCCATGAAGGATCTTTCCTCCAGCAAATCCCCCCATTGTGTTATGCCTGCATCGACAAGGACCCTTTTAACTGTAGTAGAGTCTTGTGGTGACAGCCCAGGTAAATCCCAGATCGGTGCATATTTAGATAAGTATCCTATCCCGGCCTTGGACTTAATTTGAGACCATTCTTTTATAGTGCCCAATAATGACTTTAGTCTGACTTTCTTGAAAAACTTCTGATGGCCAAACTTAAACATGAAGCCATTCAATGGAAGGTCCGAACCCAATAGCATTGCCTTATACATGAGGCCATTTGCATTTTCCCAGGGGATCTTAAGTAACATCCTGGAATGAGTCAGATGGAATGCCCAAGCGTAGCTTTCCAGGTCTGGTAATGCAAGCCCCCCTTTTTCTCTCCTCCTTCTCAGCTTTTTCCAAGCCAGTCTGCTGGATTTATATCCCCAAATAAATGAGTTAATGTTTTGTTGGCATTTTGCAAGTTGTTTGGGGTCAAAATTTAACGGAATAGTATTGAAAATAAAAGTATATTTCGGGAGAATGCTCATTTTTATTAGGCTGGTTCTCCCGTAGATGGTAATCGGGAGAAAAGACCAAGCTTTCATCAAAGATTGTGATTCGCGGGAGATCCAAGCTAAATTGTTTTGAGCCAAATGATCCAGGTCTCTAGTTATTGTAACTCCCAGATATCTCATTGAGGATTTTATCGGGAGTTGGAGATTGGAAATGTTCCAAGCCATGATTTCCGTTTTCCCGGCATTTATTTCGTATCCCGAAAATTTCCCAAAATCCTCCGCCTTCTTTATAACTGCAGGGAAAGCCAAAGCAGGGTCGGTAGTATAGATGAGTATATCATCGGCATATAAGCTGACCTTCTTTTCCCAGCCTGAAAAGATGAAATGTGGAATATTGGTGTCCTCCCTAATGGACTGTGCAAACGGTTCTACGTATAGATTAAAAAGGAGGGGGGATAGGGGACACCCCTGCCTTGTTCCTCTGCTAATTTTAAAAGGAGTTGTTTGCGTGCCGTTTATTAGTAGGGATGCTCTAGGGTTGTTGTATAGTAGTCCAATAGCTCTGCAGAATTTGGGACCAAGATGGAATTTCCCCATTATTATGTTTAGATATTCCCAGTTTACCCTATCAAACGCTTTGGTAGCGTCTAGTGTCATGATTGCCAGGGGTAATCCAAAAGTTGAGGCAATATCCGCGGCTCCTACCAAATCATAGGTTAAGTCGGCTAATTGCCGGCCTCTGATAAACCCCTTTTGGTCGGGGTGGATAATCGATCCAATCTCGCCTCCCAGTCGTGCTGCCAGTATTGACGCAAAGATTTTATAATCATTATTGAGAAGCGAGATTGGACGATATGATCCACATTCGGTTGGGTCTTTACCTGTTTTTAATATTAAAGCTATATTTGCTTCGCCCCAAGAGCTCGGTGGTGTCTCCCCTCTGATTAGTATGTTGTTAAAGAGGGTCGTAAGGACTGGAGTAAGGGAGGATTTAAGAGCCCTATATAATTCTCCTGGGAGACCATCTGGTCCCGCGGCCTTGCCCTGTGTTAGTTGTTTAATAGTATTATTAACTTCTATTTCCGGTATTTCTTCATCTAAGTTTTCACTTTGGGAGCTGTTCAATTCTGAGAGAGTTATACTATCTAGCCATTCACCCCTTTCGTCTGGACTGGCAGTGAGTTCTTCTGTATAGATATTCCGGAAGAACTCGCTAAAGGCTTCCCCAATTTCTGTGTCTGTTGTCCTGCTGATAGTTCCCCCAACCACCCTCACTTCTTTGATGAAATTTCTGGTCCGGTCAGCTTTTATTTTCCAGGCCAGCAATTTACCAGCTGATTCGCCATATTCAAAATGCGCGAGTTTGCTGGCCTGCCATCTTTTGTTTAACCTTCCTTGCAATAGGGTATCTAACTTGACTTTTAGTTCTGTTTTCTCCTCTTGGTTATCAGAGGGGGCTTGATCTGATGCCTCCAAACGGGTCAGTTCTTGCTCTATATGTAAGATCTCCTCCCCGTATTTCTTTTTCCTGTAAGAGGCCCTACTGGTAATGCAGCCCCTTATAAAAGCTTTCCAGGCCTCCCATACCGTGACCAGTGAGGCAGAGCCTATGTTCCGCTCTAAGAAGGAGACAGTTTCCTGTATCAAATGGTCTTTCTCCTCCTCCTCCAATAGTATTGTTCGATCGAAAGACCAAGATGAATGAATGGATTTCTGCTCTAGTTTTAACGAGAAAAAGATAGCGGAATGGTCTGAAAGATGCAGAGGTAAGTATGTTATATTTTGGATCTGGTCTTTGAGAGAAAGGCTAAAAAGGGCATAGTCGATTCTAGATTTATGACCGTATTTATAATTGTGAAAAGAGACTCCCATGGCTTTGCCAGCTCTTTGTCTCCAAAGATCATTTAAGCCAAGGTTAGACATGCATCTAAGGAGTGTATCCCTCATGTTGCTGTGAGCTATGGCTCTGGAAGTGGGAGATTTGTCCAGTTTTGGATTTAAGACAAGATTAAAATCGCCCATCCATATTATGGGGTCGGCACAAGAAATGAGGTGGTTCTGCAAAGTATTTAAATAAGAGGGATCGTCCTGATTAGGTCCATAATAGCTAGTAATAGTAAAACCCCTCGAATATAGTTGAGCGTTAACTATCAGCCATCTGCCGCTCACATCTGTTTTCCAGTCCGTAATCTGGGCCCCTGCTGCTTTTTTGAAGATAATGGCAGTTCCGCGAATACTAGCGTTATGGTCCGTACTCACAAATTTATCAACCCATTTGAGTTTTTTAAATATGTCTGTAATCTCTTGTTTGTTTAGATGCGTTTCCTGGATCGCCATGATCTGCGCGGGTGAGTCTCGAAGATACTGTAAGATTTTATTTCTCCTCGCCCTAACTCGCAGACCATTAACGTTCCAGGATAAAAATTTAATTTCTGACATCAATTAATAGCCTCTTTATCATGATTTTTCCAACCCTCGACTCTAATACCTTTTTGCCGGTTAGCTGTCTTTCATTTCCTGTGTCACTTTCTGTCTTGGCCATACAATAGCTATGAAGCATCATTGGATCGACACTCTTCATGGTTATAAGGTTCAGTTTATGAGGACTTTTATATTTTGCCACCCCTTTCCCACCCCTGGAAAACCCCCCCCAACTTACACTGGCAGGATGTGTTGCCAGCTTGTCGTCTCTGACGAACTCCTGTTTCATGCCCATATTATCGCTTTTATCGGTCACTATGCTTAGTGTCTTATATCTTATGTATGCAGTGGCGATTTAGCGGAAAGTTTAATTTTATTCTCTTATCTAGTATCAGTACTGGTATGTATTTTTAATTATTATTGCTTCTGATAGCCCTTAGATCACCAAGAGGGTTAATTATTTATTTATTTTTCCCCCCCTTTCCAACTTTCTCATCCCCTTTTTTTTTTTTTGTTTTTTTTTTTGGGCAGGGATCTTAGGAGTTAGAGATAAGCCTAATAAATCTTATAATAGCTCAAGGCTTCTAAATATTGAATTATTACCGGGGGTGAGGGTCTTACCTGTGCTAATATCCATGTGCTTGTTTATTTGCCCCCCAAAATGTTTTTTTTTTTTTTTTTTTTTGTTTTGTTGTTTTTTTTACTTCTTTTAATGATAAGTAATGATGAGTTTAATGGGTTTTTTTTTTGTGTTTTTTTTTTTAACATTTTTTTTTTATTTACTTATATTTTTTCCTTTTTAAATTTTTATTTTATTCACTCATCTATATTTTGCGTCTCCCTTTTTTTTTTTTTTTTATTATTTTTTTTTATCTCCACCCAAATACTCATTTTTTCTTCCTCTTTTTTATACGTGATCTGGAGGGTTTGCGTGTTGGCTAATAGTGGCTGCTAGCTCATCAGCTTCACAAGGGGACTTAACATTGTACATTTTATTATTGTACATTACCCTTAAAAAGGCAGGGAATCGCATTTGGACGGTGGCTCCTAGACTTCTAAACTTCTCCATCCGTTGGCCTAGTTCCCATTGCCTATCTAGCGTAGTTTTGGAGAGGTCAGACCTAACATCAAAAGAGAAGTCTAAGGCTTTCAGGGTCTTAGCTTTCAGGGCTAGATTGAGGATCTTCTCTTTAAATGAATACGTTAGAAAGTTCACCAGGATCTTTCTTGGTCTAGCTCTGCCGGATTTAAGGCGAAATGGGTCCCGGTGTACCCTCTGAATATCCAATTCTATTTCGGACAATGGTTCTTCCAGATTAAGAGAGTCTTTTAGTATGGTCGCTACAAAACTCTTTATCTCCCCACCTTCTTTCCCCTCCGGGATTTTTAGTAGCCTCAGGTTATTCCTTCTCGAAAAGTTTTCGAGAGACTCGACCCTCACTTTAACTGCATTGCCTTCTTGTCGTAGGGTCTGAATCCTAGTCTCCGCATGCTCCAGCTTTGCCTTAAGCTCGCCAACAGAATCCTCTAAGCTTCCAGTTCTTAATGAGAGACCGTCTACCTTAGTCTCTAAGCTTTCACACATAGCGCGGATCTCTGATTGGGTTTGTCTCGATTCCTCGAAACATCTTTTCGACTCCTCAAACCCACTTCTAATCTCCTTTCTCATGCTGAGAAGTATGGCTTTGAGGGTGTCGTCACTTTCAATTTCTTCGCTACTCCCACCACATTGATCCGACTCTTTAGTCCCCTTTTTTGATGCTGAAGTAGAGGGTTGATGTTCTATAAGAGACATTGTGTTGACAGCTTGCTCTATTGGGTCGCCCATCTTTGTGGCACAGACTGGTGCTTCTGCCCCTATTGCTTCCACTTCGATCGCCCCCAAGTAGCTGAGTGTAGTTTCAGGTGTAATTATAGATTCAAGGGCGTCATCCGATGTGGGTGCAGACTGCGTGTTAAGAAATTTTTGGGGCTTTGGATTTATGTCCAGAACCTGGGGCAGGACCTTGAAATATGACTTCAATGAAGGTGTAATTCGGGAAGTTTTACTAGCTGTTGTTTTGCAGTCCCCCTTGCTCTGATTCACCTTATGGGGTAACTCCTTCGGGCTGGTGTAACGTAGCTGGTAGCCTTTACCTCTTCTCGGGGCCCTTAAGGCTGGGGATTGTATTGTATCGGTTGCTGCCTCAAGCTCTGGGTCTGGCTCGGACTCTGTGAGGGACTGCCCCTCTGGGCGTCTTTTGGCTTCTTGTACTTGGCCTGTGTCTCTAAGTCCTGTAGGGACGGCTAAGCCCTTATCTTTGTTGCTCCCTTTTCCTTTCCCCTTAGCCTTCCGCTTCCCCAGGTTTCTGGCAGTATTTGTGTTCAGGGTCTCGCAAACTGCCCGGAAGGGGGCTTGTGAATGTGCCTTAAATCTAAAAACACTGGGTACAGGGGCCAAGTTCTGCGGAGGGCAGCAGTCTTTTTTATCTGTGGGCTGAGCTTCACCTCCCAAAACTCCCAACACTTTTTCACCCTGCTGGCCCCCCTTACCGCACCATATGTCTGTTGCAACTTTCCTTGCAGTGACGCCGTGAGCAGCTGCCCTTCTGCTTCTGCGAAGCTCCACGGCTGCGTCCCCCCAGCGGTAGGGTGCAGGGAGCAGATCTCGCCCCCAGCACATCGACAGCTCTATCCGCCGTTGTAACTAAAAAGCTCCGATGCTCCAGCTGCTCAGTCTGCCTCCACGCCCTCAGTCCTCAATCTCGCCACTCCACTCCACTCCCGGTACAACACAGCCCATCCGGACTCGGCGCTCAGCGCTTCCAAGATTCGCCGCCCGCCCACTCTCTGCTCACGGCAGATGCAGAGCGCCAGGCGCCAGGCGCCGTGCCGAGCTGTTCTCCGCCTAGTCTCCGCCTAGTCCGAGCTGATCTGCCCCGCAGCCAAGACGCTTAGCGGGTAAGGGGAAAAAAGTCTCGATAGCTGACAGCTAACAGACCCTTAATTCACAGCTTACTCCTCTCGCCGTCTATGGTGACCGGTGCGAGATAGTCATTTCGGGCATCCCAGCAGGAGCCTCCGCTGAAGACGAGCGTGCCGCGTTAACAAGCGGCCGCCATGTTTTCCTCTAGGGCTGGTATTGGTGTCACGATTATTATTCGTTTACCTTGTGCCAGGGCTCGTTCTTTTGCTATAGCTGTCTGTGTTGCAGTTAGAATTTTTTCCGTTGGGCTGAATTTCATTTCAGCTTTAGTGTACAAATGTGATTTGAATGCAATTGGTACCTTTTCTCCCTCATTAGAGGTCAGGTATGTGAATCCGCATCTTCCTGGGATGACTCGAATCACAAGATTGCGTGTGTTATCACGTGTTTCTAATTTTGTTTTAATTAGCATGTCTGTTTGTAAGGATCTCAGAATTTCTGTGTGTATTTGAGTCCAATTGGTTCTTTTAAAATCAGGTTTTATCAGATCATAAAGGGGTTTGACCCTTTCTGCGTAATTTGCAATGTATGTTCTTCCGAAATTTAGGAAGCCTAGAATTGACTGTAGGTTTTTTAGTGTTCTAGGTGCTTGGAGTACGGCACATTTCTCTAGGAAATTGTCAGCCAGGCTTTTGCCTTCACTTGATAATTTGTATCCTAAGAACAGGACTGTCAGATGGGCAATTCTGGATTTTTTAAAGTTGAATTTGTAACCCTCTGCTGCGAACCCAAGTATTATGGTGTTCACTCTCTTCAAGTGAGTATCCAAGTCATCATCTGTTAAGTATATGTCGTCGACATAAGATAATGCTTCGTCATCATATATTTGTAGTAATTCTGTTACTCTCGCTGAGAATACTCCCGGGCTGTTCTTGTACCCCTGGGCTAACCGACAGAATTGTTTTTGAGTGCCATTTATTGAGAACGCAGACAAATATCTGCTCTCCGGTGCTATGTTTTGACAAAAGAATCCATTAGATATGTCTAATGTTGTTTTGTATTTTTTGCGCACTATGTTATTCATTAGTGCAGCACTATGCGAATTTTGCACTGCAAAAGTTTTGCAACATGAGTTAAGGTGTCGGTAATCCAAAACTAGACGATATGAATTGTCTGGTTTGGAGACCGGAAACAAAGGGTTGTTCATTTGTGAGGTGCAAGTTTCAATCACCCCCTGGTATTCTAGCTGATCTAGTATTTCTTTTACCTGTTTTTTAGCTTCTTGCTTAATTGGGTACTGCCTTTGTGCAGTAGGTTGTGATTTTAACTGGATTTTGTGAGGAGGAGAGTCCTCATCCCATCCTACGTGATTTTTATATAAAGCAGGAGCCTGAGCTACTGCCCACTTTCTAGCAAGTGTGTATTTTTTATGAATTGGGATATGATTTGAGAAGGCAGGCATAATTATTTCTTCGCCATGAGGGCAGTCCCTGACAAACTCTGGTGGCCAGTCTTTTTCAGCTAGAAGGATGTCATAGCCCTTGGAGAGATTATCCCAAAATAGTCCCCTTATTTTTCTAGTCTTATCCCCCTCTATACGTAATGTTATTTCATATATTTTGTGAGGTTTGCTAACTCTGGTGTCTGCAGTTTCCACTTGAAGATATTCATTCGTGTCCACTGTCTCCAGATGATTCATAAGGACTTTGCGAGCTATGCTCACTTCTGCTGCGCTGTCTAGCACTGTCTGAGCCCATTCTCCGTTTTTCAGTTGTGTCCTCAGTATTCTCGGCATTGTTAACTATTTTAATGCTGGCTACCTTCTTTTTTTGGAAATTGTAATTTCTTTTTTAGATGAGCAGGTTCCTTGTCTTTGGACTTGGCGTGCTCTTCTCTTTGTTCTGATCGTCCTCTTCTTTCCGATTTCTGCGAGGAAGTCTGAAAAGATTGAGAGGGACGTGTATCAATGTCTTGATATCTATCAGGCTTCTTTATATTATCCCTATTTCTAAGGTTATATCTTTTCCCAGAGGGGTCACTCTGAGGTGACCTGTGTCTTTGGTTCGGAGATTTTTCTCTCCGCCTAGGGGACCTTCCTCTGGACTGGAATTTCTTTTCTTTAGGATTGGATTGTTTGTTTCCATCCCAGTTCTTTTTCTGTGATGTTGAATTATTTTTAAAAAATATTTTTTCAGGACTTTCAATCAGTTGTGGTTTACTGGTATTCCACCTAAACTATCTCTACCTAGTTCCTCATAGGACTTTTCTATGATTCTGGCAATTTCAGCTGGTTGGTCTGCTATATCTGTCTCTTTTAACCTCTGGCGGATCGCCACGTTTGCTGCTTCTCCCTTTATGTTGGCTAATAATATAGCCGAGACCTGCTTGAAGTCTTTCAGTAATTTCATACCAAGAGTTAAAGCGGGTTCTGGACCGTATTCGTCTTGAATTTGTTTTAGCACATCTGGTATTACCGAAATGGATGGAACACCGTGCGTTTTTGTGTAAATGGAAGCAAAGACTGTACCCCAAGTGTCACAGTCCTCAATGTGTGGAGCGATTCCCATTGGAAGACAGATAGTCAGAATCCTGTGTTTTTCTAACGGGGTGGTGTCTGGAAACACCGCCTCTATTTGGGTGATTTTTTGTGCTAGCCAGAATGGTATTTGTTCCCGTTTAGCCGGTACTTTACCTAGGCAGGACTGTATGTTCTGTGGTGTAATTTTGTGTTCCCCTGGTGAGGGGTCAGCTGTGGAATTTTAATTTCTGGTTGAATTGTTGAAGTCCGCATCACATACTGGACTAATTGTCTCTGTACTTTTATTAATTGCTTTAGCTGTGTTAAAAGCTCTGGTGCAGGCATTCTTTCGATGTCTGGATGTGGTGTGTATCCGGCTAGGACCGGCCACGTTGCTCCTGGTCTACCTAAAGGACCGAGCCTGGTGATGTGATTATTATGTTTTAGGGCGCCATCAAATAAGAGCAGGTGCTCTTGAAATTTGAGTGGTACTTCCACCTCCTCGAAAGGAGTGTACATTTCAGGAGGTTGCTCTATTTTGTAATAGTGGAAGTACTTTGTTACAGCATTTGCTGCTGGAAAATGTATCCATGAATAGTATACCTCTGTCTGCCGATATTCGTGGGCCTCAATTACGAATATGACTGTGCCACCTCTAGGTGTCAGTCCGTTTTTTATAAGCTTTAAGGTTATAGATTTCCTTTTGATGACCGGGATGAGTATTATATCCTGGTCTGCTTCTTGTAGCGCAGTATCAGCTGCTGCTATTTCAGTTGCTAATCTAACTGCCTCTCTTTCATCATCACTGTCTACCATTTTACCGACAGGATGGTTATTTCTTTTGTTTGCAGATCAGGTTTCTTATGGAAACAAAGATTAGATGCACAATATTTTGGAACTGTGTATCCTTCAACGTTGACTAAACCAAGAACCATACATAGGAGTTCCCTCCTGCGAGGTCTGGCGGATATGACCTTTCACCCACTCCAGACGTCTTTGGAGTATTATGGGAAAAAGGGGTCTGAGTGAGAAAGCACGACTGAGTTACTCTAAGGTGTCGATTCCGATCCGGTAAAATGCGCTCCGAATGGTCGTACGGAGAGTTTTTTCCCCGTACGAATCGTATCCGTAGACGTCCCGTACGTACGATGAAGTACGATCCGTACTAGGTGCCGAACTCCGTACGAGTCGTACAGGACTCCGTACGACTCAAATCTCCGTACGAATCACACTCGGAACCCGCTGTACGCGACATCGCGGCACGTTTTTACGACCCAGCAAGTACGATTCGTGTCGGGTACGCGCCGTACGACCCTTTTCCTACGGGAGCCGAAAACAGTCGTAAACGCAGAGTTCGCGCCAAAACAGGTACGGAACGCCCCCCCCGGGTACGGCACGTACCCCCCATGATTGCAGGGGTACGCGGCGTACCCCTGTGGTCATGCGGGGTACGTGCCGTACACCCAGCGTACATGGGGTACGTACCGTACCCCATGTACCGTGGGTGTACGGCACTTACCCCATGTACGCTGGGTGTACGGCACGTACCCCGCATGACCACAGGGGTACGCCGCGTACCCCTGCGATCATGGGGGGTACGCGCCGTACGGTGTGTAGGTGATCGTGCGCTTTTCCGTACAAATCGACGTGTACCGTATGAATCGCGTACGGGTCGGCCGATCGGGATCGGAATCGTCCGGTCGTACGGCGTCTGTACGAGTCGTACGGAAACGGCTCCGGATACGATTCGTACGCCGGATTATTTTACCGGATCGGAATCGACCCCTAAATGTCTTACGTTAGTTTTATCGCCCTTCCAAACGCGTTGGGCGCCATGTAGTGTAGTTCCTATCATCCCAATAGGCTCTGCGCATTGGAATAATACCTTCAATAGTATAGGCCTAGACCGGACGTTAACTAGGTCTACTACTGTCGATATTAGACTTAAAGTTTTGGGTTTGCCAGCTTAGCTCAGAGTTCACTAGAAACTTTCTCGAATGTTCAGGAAGGAATTAACTTCCCTGATTAGACAAGAAGGGATTTAGTTTCTGACAACCATAGAACATGACAACTTTGCTCTCCCCTAATCAAGAGTGTATCTCAAGAGTCGTGTGAACAAAAGGCAATTTATTTTACTCAGTCAGTACGTGCATTCTCAGTCTCATCAGATTGTAGAGAAAAGGAAGAGACGGGCGTGTTCAATAAAAGATGTCATTTATTGATCAGTCTCTTTTCTCATACAAGAGAAATGGATCGATATTATTGCAATACTTATAGTTAAGTAAAGTGCATACATAAAAAGCAGAAGTATAAAATAATACTGTAAAAACATTGATATGGTTTCTAAGCCATATGAAGGTTTAAAATGAATAAAATATAAACATACACATATACATTTGACTAATCGTACTCAACTGGTGTTTCTAGCTACGCCTACCCCGTGTACCTGACCTAAGTCTAATGCATGGGCGGGAATAGAAAGTTACAGTTTAAGTTAAGTTTGTTTTGCCAAGTGACTGACTAAAGAATTCTCTGTGAGGGGTTATTCAGTTCTGTACCTGGAAGTTTAGGATGAATGAGGGATGGTATCTCTCTCTCTGGTCTCGATATTCCAGGCTGCCTGCGAGGGCTACCCGGAAGCGCCGGTGCTGGATCTCTCGGCAGGAGAAAGCAGCGCGTCTCGTTCTCAGCGCGTCAGGAAGGCGGGGCTGCGCCAGCGGGGTCTGCTCTGCTCTGGGCTTCGGCAAGTATGGCTGCTCCGTCTCGTCACCACCGCGTGTGTTTGCATAGGGCAATATCGGTAATATTTATACCTTTAAGGTGCCGAGATTGACGTAAGGATGGACATAGATACGTCAATAAGGATGTCATACGACTTGGTCGTTAGCACATTCTTTTGCTGAAGTTCTCGATGAAATCAAAACAATGGCCGCAGGGTTTTTCCAGGTTGTCATAGGTTTGATTTGTTTAGAGAACTCCGTATGCCTTATCAGGGGCTGGAGGAATATCGCTTGTCTAATTAGATCGCAAGCGTTATGACCTAATCAGATAACACGTTCCTGTGCCGTAGTGTGGCTTCGTCAGATAACGGTATCTGCATCATGGGGGTTTGCTGCCTCATGGGCTGACTGCTAGTTAACTTGTTGGTTTGTTAACCAGAATAGGGTCAGGAATAGGGGGATCGATTCAGAACCTATAGGAATACATCACAACACGTGCAGTGCGAGGTAACTTGTGCACAAACAGTGGAATCTTCATCTAGGTATATAGAAGTAATGGCAAAAGCAACATCAGTCAACAAAGAAATAAAAGATTTCCCCTTTTCCTGGTTGTGGATGAAAGAGCGGACTGCAATATACAGCCCTTCTATCACTGCGTTTAATCGGCAGCTGGGGGTATGATCAGGTTTAAAGCGCACCACACAGTAATAAATTTACAGCGGAACTAATCAGTATGGATCATATTCCTTTCTTACTTAACATGCATAGTTATATGCTTTCTATGGTTAAAAACAATTTTGTATTTTATAAGGCAGGGGTTTGTATATCTTCTCTGCTGTTGAAGTTATTTCTCAAGTTGCTGGTTATTCATTATCAAATGTTAGCTTTGATTAGATAAACTTAGTCCTAGTTGGTATTTTTTCCTTTTTCTTTTTTGAGTTGAACAGAAAATTCCCCTTCTGTGTTAATTATTAAGATATTTATCTGTTCTGTTTTGGACTCTAGTACATTATTCTAGGGGTCTTTAACAGGTTGGGTGTGGTTTAAGCATCCAAAACAGAACAGATAAATATCTTAATACACAACACAGAAGGGGAATTTTCTGTTCAACTCAAAAAGAAAAAAGAAAAAATACCAACTAGGACTAAGTTTATCTAAATCAAAGCTAACATTTGATAATGAATAACCAGCAACTTGAGAAATAACTTCAACAGCAGAGAAGATATACAAGACCCTGCCTTATAAAATACAAAATTGTTTTTAACCATAGAAAGCATTGTCCTGAAGAAGGTGTTCAACTTGTTCACCGAAACGCCGCGTCGACAGTTTATTGTGCTTTTTCTTTTAATTATAATTTTTAATAGAAAATGTTTTATGACTATGCCTTTGTATAAAATGGATGATATTTTGTTTTTATGAAATGTTAATTAAATGTATAATATCAATTTTGTGATAAATAAATATACTGGCTTAAATCAACCTAACCTCCATTATTTGAGCATTACCTCTTGTCTTACCATTCATATATCCCTGATTTTTGTTATAACTATGCATGTTTAAGTAAGAAAGGAATATGATCCATACTGATTAGTTCCCCTGTAAATTTATTACTGTGCCGTGCGCTTTAAACCTGATCATAACCCCCAGCTGCCGATTAAACGCAGTGATAGAGCGGACTGCAATATACAGCCTTTCTATCATCCACAAGCAGGAAAAGGGAAAATCTTTTATTTCTTTGTTGACTATAAACCCAATCCCTTTTCACCATAAAGGGTGACTCCCTAATTATTTTGTATTGTTAAAAGCAACATCAGTGCAAGCTTCAATCATTCCGTGAATGTGTGTCTGTCTGTGTTTGAGTTTGCGTGCGTGCTTGACAGTGTTACTCTATATGTGTGGAGGTGGTCTTTGTGTAATTGTATGAGATTGTGTGATGTGTGCCGGAGAGATGAAGCGGAATGAATGCGTGTTGGTACAGTGTGTGCACAAGTGTGTTGTGATGTTATGTGTCCCTGTATGATGGTGGCGTGTGCGATATGAGCAGGGGTGTCGTGAACCCCCTCCCCCGCCCCGTATTAGCAGCTACAGCAGAGTTGGAGTTCTTTACTCGTCTACAGCTCGGCAGGCAAAGGCCCATAATCAATGTGAAAAGGTGGGTGGGTGAGTTAAAGGAAGGATAGAAGGATGGATGTGTGAGTGAAAGGGTGGATGGATGGGTGAGTGAAAGGGAGGATCAAGAGATGGCTCAATGAATAAGTGAAAGGATGGGTGTAAGAATGGATCAGTGAAAGAATGGATGGATGGGTGGATGGATGGGTGAAAGGATGGATGGATGAGTGAAAGGATGGATGGATGAAGGAGTGGGTGGGTGAACGGGTGGATCGATAGTGGGTGTTTGAGTGAAAGGGTGGATGTTTGAGTGAAAGTGTGGATGAATGGATAAGTGCGAGGGTAGATGGATGGGTGAATGGATAGATTGATGGATGAAAGGGTGGATGGATGGGTGAAAGGGTAGATGGATGGGTGAATATGTTGATGGAAGGCTGAGCAAAAGGGTAGATGGATGGGTGAAAGGGTAGGTGGATGGCTGAGTGAAAAGGTAGAATGGATGGATGAGTGGATAGGTGAATTGATGGGTGAGTGGATGGATGGGTGGATGGATGGATGGATGGGTGGATGGATGGACGGGAGAACGCATGGGAGGATGGATGGATGGATGATAGATGTTTAAGTGCAAGGGTGGATAGATGGATGATTGAAAGCGTGGATGGATGGATTAGTGAAAGGTGGATGGATGGATTAGTGAAGGGAATGATGGAAGGTGTGAAAATAAAGGAGGATGGATGATCAAAAGTGTAGATTGATAGCTGAAAGGATCAATGGAGAGACAGATGAGTCAAAGGGTAGATGGATGGAAATATAGGTATTATGGATAGGTTTGGACAGGGGAGTTATGAACCCCCACTTTAGTAGCTAAAGGGGGGGGTGGTGTTCTTGTCGGGCCTCAACAGACAAAGGCTCATAAATAACATGAACGTGTGGGTGGGTGAGTGAGCAAAAGGATGGATGGATGGATGTGTGAGTGAAAGGATGGATGGGTGAGTGGAAGGGTGGATGAGAGATGGCTGGATCAATGAGTGAAAGAATAGATGTAAGAATGGATGAGGGAATGAATGGATGTATGAGTGAAATGGATGATGGCTGGATGGATGAGTGTAACGGTGGATGGATAGATGGATGGATGGATGAATAATTGAAAAGATGGGTATAAAGATGGACAAGTGAAAGAATGGGTGGAAGAGTGAAAGGGAAGATGGATGGATCGATGGATGGATGGATGGATGGATGGGTGGATGGAAGGATGGGTGGATGGATGGATGGGTGAATGCATGGGAGGATGGATGGATGATAGATGTTTAAGTGCAAGGGTGGATAGATGGATGAGTGAAAGCGTGGATGGATGGATTAGTGAAAGGGTGGATGGATGGATTAGTGAAGGAGATGATGGAAGGTGTGAAAATGAAGGGGGATGGATGAGCAAAAGTGTAGATGGATGGATGGATGAATGATTGAAAAGATGGGTATAAAGATGGACAAGTGAAAGAATGGGTGGACGAGTGAAAGGGAAGATGGATGGATGGATGGATGGATGAAAAGGTGAATGTATGGATGAATAAAAGGGTGGATGGATGGATAAGTGAGTGAAAGGATGGATGAGTAAAAGGGTAAATGGATGGTAGATGAGTGGGTGGAATGGATGGAAGGATGGATGGATGAGTAAACAAATGGATGGCTGAGTGAAAGGTTGGGTGGATGAGGGAAAGGGAAGATGGATGAATGCAGTTAATGGGTGGGTGAACGAATGCGTGAAAGGATGGATGAGTGGGTCAATGGATGGAAGGGTAGATGAGTGAAAAGCTGGATGGCTCAGTGATAGGATGGATAGATGAGTGAAAGGGAGGATGGATGAATGCAGTGAATCAGTGGGTGAATGGATAAGTGAAAGGATAGATGAATGGGTGAATGGATGAATAGATGGAAGGGTGATGGATGGTAAAAGGATGGATGAGTGAAAGAATGGATGGATGAGTGAAAGGGAAGATGGATGAATGCAGTGAATGGGTGGGTGAATGAATGAGTGAAAGGATGGATGGATGGATGCTGGATGGATGAGTGAAAGTGTGGACGGAGGGATGGATGGCTGGATGGATAGATGGAATGGTTTGAAGATGGATGGGTATGTTTGAATATGAATGGGCCAACAGATGGATGGATGGACAGACAGAGTGGTGAAATACTGAATGATGGATGAAAGAATGAATGGATGACAGAATATAAAGGTGAAATGGTGGATATCAGTAGGTGGATGAAATATCAAAACATGATTTGATAGATGCTTGGATGGTAGAGACAAGAGATCTCTTCTGGGAAGGGTCGTGATTACTTACTTCACTTGCTCGGTGCCATAAGAGCTTTTGTTCAAAATGGGTTGTGTTTCATTTTCTGGCTACTCCCTCGGATGTGAGTATTGGTGCATGCACTGGTGTGTTAGCGGGTGTTTGTGTTTGTGGGTCAGCAAGGTGGATGAAGGAGTTAATAGTCACAACTGACATCTGTAGGTGAAACATCCGTTACAACGCAGGCATTACAACGCAACACCTTTACAACACGGTCAATACAGCACATGATCTATTATAATGTATGCCATTACAATGCATGCCATTACAACGCATATCCCTCACTGACCAGCACCTTCCCTGAGGTAAGCACCAGGCGGTGTTAGAATAGTAATTTTCATTGTAATGGAATATGCCTTGTAATGGCTTGCGTTGTAATGGCATGCATTGTAATACAACCTGCATTGTATTTACCGTGTTGTAAAGGTATGCGTTGTAATAGTTTTATTTGTAATGTCGTGCATTCCATCTGTAGTGATCATTCATAAGGCCACAAGATTGTATGCCTGGAAGATAAATTCAGTCTTCTGACCATCCAAGGGTGGTAAATTGAGTACTATTAAATGGGTAATAGTTACATTAGTGACTTGCATTTCTTAGAAATGACTGAAGTGTGGTGTGACATGCTCTTTTTAAATGTGCTTAACATTCTTTTTTTGTGGTTTTATGGTGTTATGTATGTCCAGGACATGAGCAGGGGGTATACGTGAGTAGACTGCATCACCCACCATTTTCGCAGAGTGGACCCTGTTCATCCTGTCAAGAAGTTGGGCCCACTAAAATATGCGAAACTCGTCCCAGTGTAATTTTCAGACATTGGGACACATTCAACAGTGCCTGCACATTGTCTGCTTTCATTTCATACAACAAAATGCAGGCAAAGGGAGGACTTTGTTATTTTAAATTCCAGCTGGGCACATAACACAGGTGAAGTTAAGGGTCCATTAGGCCTCCTTTTGTTTGAGTATCCTGACAGGAAGCTATTTTGAGCCTCACACCTAGATGCAAATGCAATGGAGGGAAACAAAGCCACACAGCTTGTTGTTACTTCACAAGTACTTAAGAGAGGCATGCTTTTGACTTTGTTCAGTCCCTGTATATAAGAGAAATGCATGCACTGTGAGAATGTCAGATGTGTTGGTCTGTCCCAGTATCTACACAGATAACAATTTAAATACCACTCTTTTATTTTACTTCTTTTATAGCTCAACTCATCCCAATGCAGGCTGTTAGAGAGCTTTCCATCACGTGTACACATTATATATTGACAATAAATCATATACGTGTTTAAATCTATGTAGAGGATGTGTTACATGGGTCGGTAAGGGTTACAGGGTGTAGGAATCACATGTCTTTCATAGCTCCTGGTGCTATATTAGAAGGATTACAATTTATGAACTGCAAGTGACAAAACAATCTCTGTGATAAAAGCAGTAACTCACTTACCTATCTTCATAAAATAAAAATCTTTCATCAGCATATTACATGATGTGCTTAGCAGGAGACACATAAACCCTCTATGCTACTTTGATGAAAAAAAAAATGGGACAAGACAAAACACAGATCTCTCCAGCAAATGTGTTAACCTCCAGAGTTATTTTACCATTATCATTATTGCCTGAGATTTGCTGGGTACACAAAGATCGCTGCAGCAGGTGTCTTAACCCCATAAGATATTTTTAAATGCAGATTTTGCAACCAACTAAGCAGAAAAAATTTACTGCCACATTTCCCCTTTTTGCCAATTTCTTTGTGGCAGAATTAAAAAAAAAATGTAAAAGTTGACGCCCAGATTTTGTGTCGGGGGGAGTTCCATCACTTATTTTTGGCACAATGCTGATGCAAAATCTCATTAGTTAAATCTTGGTATACACTCAAAGGTACTCATGATAGACCTGCTGAACATTTGTTTCAGTTGCTGAGATCTGATGTCTCTTTTTGTGAGGTCAAGGTTGTGATGCCACTTCCTGTGATATCACTTCCTTGAATGCCATGTGTGATGTCACGTGCTGTGATGCCACGTGACATGATGCCATCCGCCATGATGCCACGCACTATGATGCCACGTGCTGTAATGTTATGCGCTGTGAAGTCAATTGCATACTACCTAACTTGGATAATCTCCTTAAATCTTTTTTTAGGACTTGTGCCCTGTGTATGTCTATGTTTGGGTCAAAAATTATTTGTAGCCAAGTGCCCATTAACTGTCAAAGCAGCCCTAAATCTACAGGAGAAAATAAAAATACCCATGTTGTTGCTGCGGAGTTCATAATTCTGATATGTTTAGTAATTACCATTAACTTTCCTTACTCCAAGTCCTAATTTTCCTCATCACACTCCTTCCACTTGTGAGGTGAGGAGTCACCTCAGGTCCCAACAATTTTTAAAGGCTTGATTTTTCATTGTTTTTTGCTTTGAGCCCGAATGTTCTGAGTCTATTTTGTAAAAAAAAACATCCAATCTCTCTTTATCTGAAGAACAAAACTGATGTGCAAGAGAAAGTTACTCTCCAATCACTTTGAGGTGAAAGGAGCAGCACGTATTTCCCCAGTTACCTGGAGCGCTTGAAGTCTGGTTATGAAAGGCCGATGCCTCTGCTACTTTCCCAACCTCCCCCAAAATTAGCAGCAGGCCGAGGGAGGCAAAAAGAGAGAGAGGGGGGAGGAGGGGGACATTTAGAGAGAAAGTGATCAGAGAGGGGTAAGGGAGAAGGAAAGAAAGAGAGTGGATGGATGGATGGATGAAACAATAGAGATAGTGAGCGGAGAGGAAGGCTGTAGGGCTATTTCAAGCATTTTGTGCCGGGTCTGCTTTTGGTTGCCAAGTCATCAAGGCTGGACTGGCTATGCTGGGCATCGAGCATTTCTGCAGAAGGCTGGAAGGGTGGAACTGGTTTTGGTCCTGGGGGCTGGTTTTGTTACTGGGGCCAGTTTATCCCTGAGCCAGAGGGTACTGTGTTTAAAAATGACTTATGGTTTTACAAGCACCAGCTGCAGAGTTCCTTTTATATCTAGCAGTTTTCAGGCAACAATAAAAATGTCAAGATATCTCTGGTGATTAATGATCCCGCTGGAGAGGGATCAGAGTGTTTTCTACTGGCAGTTTTGGCTCATCTAAAGTAGTGCAGAGGGTAAACATGCCTGCTGCACAGAAAGTGTACCAAGCTGATCACAGAAAGATATTTTATGTGGATAGCTCAGCGGGTTATTGCTTTTGTCATAGAGAACCTTTTGTTACATGCAGTTCATAAGTTACAATTGCAATATAGCACAGTGAGCTATGAACTGCCATCAAAGAACTGCATGCAAACTCCATTACACAGGTCACAAAGTTATGTTTTTACAAGTCTTTCATTAGTCTAATGTTGCAAAAAATAATTTTTGGGGTAGAAATAAATTATTAATAGTAAAGCCAAACTCACCTTTTGTTACATTTTGAATCCTGAGTTTGTGCTTCTCCAGACCAAAAAAATGCTTACCAGTATGGATGGAATTTCAATCTTACATCTTGTAGTCTCCTTTATCATATGTAAAATGTTCTATGCTTTGATCTACACACTTATGATTCATTGTCTGTGTGTGTGTGTGTGTGTGTGTGTGTGTGTGTGAGACGTAAAGTGTTCCGACACCCTACAAGGGTATGAGAGGCACTATAAAACAAATTAAATATATGTGAGTGAGGGACTGTGGTGAGATGAAGGGCACTGTTGGAGAGTAATAGTGAGGCAATCTGTGGAGGAGGTTATTGGGAGGGTGCCCAAAAATATTGTCACACCGGGCACCTCCTGCAGTTAAGCCAGCCCTTCTGTGCCACTTATTGGCTTGGAGGATGCTAACATCCCTTGGAATGGTCTTTCTTTGTGTTCCCAGCTTCTTGGCTGTGCTTAATAGTGAAATTGTGCACTTATATTTAAATTCATCTTTCATGTTTCACATCCTATATTTTTGTGCTCTTCATAAGAATGTCTGTAAATATGACTGGGTATCCTGGTGCACTGTAAGGTCATCATTTCATATGCTTTAAAAGCTAATACAATTGAACATATAATGAAAAGTTTATTGTAGAATGCACCATTTTTGCAATTTTTTCCTAAATTTTCTTGGGAAGCAATCCCACAAAAAAAACCTGGTGGTGGTCAAGCTCGCTCAATGTGCTGACTCACGCACTGTATTGGGGCTGTGCTGCCAAAATGTATCCGAAGCTGCTTTAGGTTCCTAGTCGTGCCCTGCAAGTCAGGCCCCGAATAGCAGCGAGTTCTGACAGGACAGGTAAGTATTCTGATCTGGCTGATTTCGAGCAGCGAAAGAGAGATAGGATATTGTGGACCAAACCATCACTCCGCGGCGTGAACCACTTGCAATTGCAGTGCCACTGATAACAGTAACTCATCACCAAGTATCTGAACAGGGAAGCATCAATGAAAGATGTTTGCATCGAGATAAAGGCCGGTTTTTGAAGAGAGCCGCCTGTATCCGTGGAACCTGTCAGAAGCCCTGCTCCTGTTCGCGTGTGATAAGGCTATCTATTGAAAGCCAGCAAAGCTTACAGGCTCTGGGAGTTGCTAAGCAATGATGAATTGCTCGCCTCCTGTTTGAACTTAAAATTGATCGCACAAAGTTGATTGGAAAATTAACATCATATTTTTTTGTATATGATAAATCTTTATCTTTGACCAACTGGCCAGTTTTTTGGTTTAAACAAAAAGTTGGGACCTGCACACAAAAGTTGGCAACGTATATATTCATTCATTCAAAAGTGCTTTATTCGAGTGGTTACTCATAAAAGCAGACAAACAAACACATAATAAAATACAATTAAATTTCTAAGTCGACATGACTTTAAGCACAATACACATTAAAAAAGAGGTTTAAAATAACATTACATCCAGTTATTTACCATCAAGGTGCAAAGTTCATATTATAAAAACATATTAAAAAACAATCCAATTACATAGTTAAAAATTAATATAAAAATTTTACGTCAGATAGACACCTGGCATGGGAACAGAGAATAGATAAACTAGCAGTCTCTGATCAGCTAGGCAGAGAGTAGTCACCCTACTAGCAATCTCTGCCTAGTTACCCACGCCCACCCCAAGTACTTTGCGGTCGCTATGATAATCCAATTTAAGGAGGTAGTTTTAACAATACGTAGAGCAACCATGCTGCTTTTAGTACCCAAATTCCTACACATGGGGGCCAACCACACACGTCTAGGAACAGAATATGCATGACAAACAAACAAGAAGTGACCCAGCGTCTCATTGCCTTCCCCACAAACTGGGCAAGTTGCTGGACCTCCATTTCTCCATTTAGATGTTAAATTACCAAGAGGTAGAGAGCCAGCCCTCATTTGAAAAAACAGTTTCCTGTCCATGGATTTAGTTATAATGTCCCAGTACATTTCAAACCTTGGAAACAGTTTAGCTTCAAGGAAGGCAGTCGTCATAGACCCATTATTGTTGTTAAGGAGACTCTTGTTTTCAGCCTGTTCCCAATATAGGTTTTTTATAAACAGCTTTGATGGAAAGGATGACCCGGTTGGATCAGACCACAATTCACTTAACCCTAGTTCACTTAATGCAGTTCTCAATGATCTAAACCATTTAATTTCATGAAATCGATCTGCTTTGATCACATCAGCAAATCCTTCTGCATATTGTGACAACTCGGGGGTGGTCCAAATTCTACGCCAATATAATATCGGTCGAAGTTTACACATAGCCGAGATTTCCTTCCTGCCAAGATCATATCTGAGTGGCAAGAGGGGACTGCTCTGTGGGGTACCAGTTAGTTTTCGGAGGAAGCTATTCTCTGACCTCTGTAGCTCCTGGAGGTTTTCGTGCCCCCACAGCTCTGCCCCATATAGTGCAGACCCTATTGCTTTAGCCTCATATATGATTAGTGGCGGTTTAATTGGCTTAGTTAAAGATTTCGTGTGCTCCTTAATAATGGTACCAGCCAATTGTTTGTGTCTTAATACTGCCAGATTCAAGTGGTGGTTCCACCTGTTGTCATTTGAGATTTGTATCCCTAGATAGGTAAAAGAATTCACAACTTCAAGGCAGCGCCCACTCATGGTTATTTTGGATTTAAAATTCCTACAAGGATTAAAAACCATGAGTTTTGTTTTTGCTGCGTTTACCTCCAAACCATGATCACAACAAAATTTGTCAAAAATTACCAATGCCTTTTGCAGACCACTTGGGGATTTTGATAAAATTAAGGTGTCGTCTGCAAACATTAAAATAGGAACTTTTGCACCAGCAAGTGAGGGAGCATCTACGGGCTCAGCTTGCACGAGGGGAACAATTCCATTTATAAAAAGAGTAAACAATGTTGGTGCCATTGAACAACCCTGCCGAACCCCACGCTCGACAGGGAAGTCAATGGTATCGTTACCGTAGCCACCCCATTGGATCTTAGCATAAGTGCCCTCATGAAGTCTCATGATCAAGGTTAAAATAATCATCGGGACCCCCAGGGCTGCCAACACCTCCCACAACTTTGCCCTCGGCACCAGGTCGAATGCAGCCCGTAGGTCAACAAAAGCTGCATAGAGACTGCATCCGCCCAGGACCACTGTCCGCCATTGTATCAGTTGGAAGCGGAAGACCTGGTCTACAGTGCTAGTTGCTCTGCGAAAACCAGCCTGAAAAGGGGATAGGACGTTCTGCTCCTCAGCCCAATCAGGCAAATTATTAATAAGTACACGTCCTACCACTTTTTGGACCGTGTCTATTAAGCTGATTGGGCGATAATTACAGGGTTGGGCACGATCCCCCTTTTTATATACTGGTATAATGACAGCACCCCGCCAGGATACCGGGATTTCAGCCCCCCTGGCTATATGGTTTAATAAAAGGCAGATGTATTTACTCCACCTGTCGGTGTCATCTAAGAAAACATCCGCCGGGACTCCGTCATTACCCGGGGCTCTGCCCCTATGAACAGATTTCAGGGCAATCAGGATTTCACTTAGCGTAAAAATATCTTCATCTGCGAACAGATATATAAGGTTGGAATTACTACCAGGCTGATCTCTGGAAGAGTACTGCTCGCTGAAGAACTTAACCCAGGCATCATGAGGGACATTGTTGTTGGGAGGCTCTGGAGATCTATTATTGCCCCATTTGACAATATGCCAAAATTGTCTAGAATTTTTACTTTCACTAGCACATCTCAGTTTCTGCCAGTGGTCTTCGTCCCAGTCTCTTTTTGCCCTGGCGATACAAGTTTTATAGTGCTTCCTGGCAGACCGAGTGTCACTCAGATTATTGTTTTTGATTGCAGCTCCTAGTTTAAATCTTGCTGCCCTGCAATCTTGGTTATACCACTTTGCTGATTTAAATGGACAAGCCCTGTTGTTTCGTGCGGGTTTTAAGAAAAAGTTTTTGACTTCATCAAAGAGAGTCGTATGAACTTTATTAACATCTTCTTGTCCTTGTTCAAAAGCAGTAATATTTTCCAATGCCAGAATGGCCTTGTCTGCCGCTGCTCCTATCTTTTCCAGGGCCTGTTGGTCCGTCTTAACACCAGACCATCTTAACCTACGCATATTATTGGATTGCATGATCATTGGCGGCACAAGTAAGTCACAAGGGTTTGGAGTGATTACATTAGATGTCCACCAATTATGCGAGACACATAGCGGGTCGTGGTCACTTTCTATCCTGGCTGTAACTACCATGTCACTGAGAGATGGCCATATCGATGTACTACAGATGACATAGTCAATACGACTTTTGCTTCGCCCGTTATTAAACGTCATGGCGGGAACACGGTCTGATTGGGTTCGGCCGTTCAGGGCTCGTAACCCATGCTCCAAGCACATGGCGTTTAGACCTAGGATATCGGCCGTCCACCGAGTTATCGGGGGGGACTCTAGTGTGGGAATGTCCCAAAGCTTGTCTTCCTCCGATCCCAGAGGAGAATCACCAGTGATAAGAGGTTCGAATGTCCGATTCAAATCACCTGCAATTAAAATGTTTTTTCCTGCAGATTGGGTCTCAAGAAGTGTAAAAAGGCACATTAGAACCTCGGATCTACCTTTACTACCACCTCTAGCATAGATATTATATATATCCATGGAGAGGGGTAAATCACTGGTCAATCTGATAAGCTGGATATCTTTTTGGTCAAGTTCCACACATTTTACAGCAATTTTTAAAGACTGCCTAACCCATATAGTAAGGCCCCCCATCGGCCGCCCTTTAGGGCCCTTAATAGCAGGAACATAAAAGTTTACATACCCCTATGCAAAAGTAGGCTCACAGGCCCAAGTCTCTTGAAAAATGCAGAGGTCATACTTATTAATAAATTCAAACCAATCAGCACTGTCCATTTTGGAAGATATTCCAGCCACATTCCATGACAAAAGATTCCCTGAGATAGATGTCATAAGAATACCGGGGTTTGTAGTATGCGTGTTTAACACCCTACCCCCAGTAGCCTGGTCTATGGTTGTAACATTAGATAACCCAGGTAAATCAACAGTCAGAAGCCCCAGAGGGCTAGTTGTTGTAAAATTACAGGCTAAATCAGATGTACTTTTAGCACAAAGAGGCACGGCAACAGTATTACAGGTAAATGGTTGTCAATCGCAATCGCTTAAGTTAGACAATGCAGAAAAACGATTTTCCAACCCCAGACCCCAGTCCACTGAAGCAACATCCTTCCTCCCCCTCTTAGTCACAATGTTCCATTTGGTTCTTAAAATACTTGAGTTTGGTCCGCTTCCCTTTCTAGGATAAAAGAAGTCCAAAGTCAATGGAACAATTGAAGTTGTTCGCCTTTGTGGCGGTAAGATGTTTGGTAGGATGTTAGGCAAGACCCCGGGGTCGGAGAAGTGGAGAACGACACACTCCCCGTTGAACTTTTTCACCCTGTCCCCGATCCACTGTACCCTTCTCACTTTGACGAGCTCTTCAGAAAGTTGCTGCTTTCCCCATGGAGTAATTACCATGTTGGTGGTTAACCATGATAAAGATTTATTTCTTAGAGAAGATGTAGTTTCCCGCTCTCCTTGAGCCAAGGGAGGAACGTTGGCAAGGACAAGTACCAGTGGGGAAGCTTCAACCACAAGCTCGAAAGTCCCCTTTTCAATAAATGGGTCTTCAACAGCAGGAGCAGGGATCGAGGTAATATGGGAATCACCTGGTAGAGTGTTATTACTTGCCATTAGGGGGTTTGATACAGGGGCGGGGATGAGACCACTAACAGCTGTAGTTACTGATTTGTTTACGAATTCCTCTATCTTTGCAGAGACATTTTCCGGAAGTTTCCCTATCTCACCCATGGATTTTTGTAATAGACCTTCCAGTCGGTTAACCTCAGAAGTTAACTTATCTATTTTGCTAACCAGAGGTTTGACCACACCTTTAATTTTTGTGTCCATTAGAGCCAGTAGTTTATTAAATTGGGCATTCGAAAGTGTAACATACGCTTCATTAGTCAGGTCAAGCTCCTCTTCCTCAGAGTGTTTCCTCGGGAGGTTTACTACTTTATTCTTAGCTGACCTGAGACATTCCCGTTTACCCAGGACGGGTGCTGGAGGGGAGGTAGAATGATCATGACTAATAATTGTATCAGCCAATACCTCGTTGACGCTAAGGTCTTCAGCTCCAGCAACAATACCACTGGGCTGTATAGTGATAGTGTCTGGAAACAAATCAGGTGTAGCACTATTAGTGCTATTGTTGATTAGAAGGCCAAAGGGATCATCAGCCTCGATGTCAATGAAGGGAGATTGAACAGGTGAGACTATTCCCAAAGAGGCTCTTCTGCCGATGTTAATTTTTTCAACTACTTGCACCAGATAGTTCTCAATAGAGTTACTAGAAGTGGTTAACTTTTTTGGAGGCATCATATACTTTATATACAACCAAAGTCAGTGTAACTTACGTAGCAGTCTGCACGGCAGATGTCGATGCGCAGAAGCGTCAACTCCAGAGCAGTGAACCAAGAGACCAGGCCCAACCCAACCTTGGCCAACCTCGGACGGCCTCAGACGGCCCGCCCTTTGCCCGGGCTTCGCCCGGCGTCCCCCGAGACGGGGGTGATGCGCTATTTGAGCGCCTCCAGGCGCGCTGGTGACGCTGGTGACGCGGCGTGCGCCGCTTGGCCTTCTGGGAAATGTAGTTCCCTCGACCGCACTCCTCTCGGCCACCTCGTACTCCCAGATGGCAGTGGAGTCGGGCAACGCGAGGCGGGAGGCGGGAGGGCAAAGCAGCAGTAGATGAAGGTTTTCTCAGGTCTCCTACTTGTCTGGGCAGCAACAGCGTTTTCGCCAGTAAAAGTTCCCCCCCTCGACCGGGGTGATGCGCTATTTGAGCGCCTCCAGGCGCGCTGGTGACGCTGGTGACGCGGCGTGCGCCGCTTGGCCTTCTGGGAAATGTAGTTCCCTCGACCGCACTCCTCTCGGCCACCTCGTACTCCCAGATGGCAGTGGAGTCGGGCAACGCGAGGCGGGAGGCGGGAGGGCAAAGCAGCAGTAGATGAAGGTTTTCTCAGGTCTCCTACTTGTCTGGGCAGCAACAGCGTTTTCGCCAGTAAAAGTTCCCCCCCTCGACCGGGGTGATGCGCTATTTGAGCGCCTCCAGGCGCGCTGGTGACGCTGGTGACGCGGCGTGCGCCGCTTGGCCTTCTGGGAAATGTAGTTCCCTCGACCGCACTCCTCTCGGCCACCTCGTACTCCCAGATGGCAGTGGAGTCGGGCAACGCGAGGCGGGAGGCGGGAGGGCAAAGCAGCAGTAGATGAAGGTTTTCTCAGGTCTCCTACTTGTCTGGGCAGCAACAGCGTTTTCGCCAGTAAAAGTTCAGTTTTAATTGCTGCATCTGTGTTTGCAAGGTCTACTCTCCACCAATGTTCCCTCTAATTTTTTTCCTCTGTGTGCGGCAGTATAGGGTCTCTGTGCGCTGCAACTAAGGCTATGTGCGCCGGGAACCAGACCGCTTATGTGGGTGCAGCGCCAAATATCGCTCAAAACCTGTGCTTAAAGTGAAAAGAGAGTGCATTTCCACACATGCAGCGCCATATGAAGGGTCTTAAGGCAGGTTTTCAATTTAGATCTACACGCAATTACATGAATTGGTTACGCAGGCAAGTACACTTTGGGTTTAGAAAAGCACAGGACTCAAATGGTGGTACCATAATACGATTTTACTGAAGATCCTCAGCTCAAGGAGTGTTCATAGGGTGGGGAATGTTAGGAGCCGATACAAGATCACACATATACACAATTACATAACATATTTACAATTTGATGGGCAAGCTACGGAGTAATGTCTGGCTTTCCCGTTAGAGATAGTTTGTCACCAGTCCAAAAACTAGCCCCCTACAGCAAGTCGTCGTAACAACTTCTGGGTTAAAGTAACTTGTGGTAAAACACAGTCGGGGTAGTGAATGCTTTGCAAAGGCTGGTCGTTGTTGAGACTGCGAGGTAAAGGTTTCCCGTGATTAATCTTTCTGCTGGAGATGTTTGTCTGGTTGCAGTTTTGACTCATCATAAAGTAGTACAGAGGGTTAATATGCCTATTACAAAAATATGTACCATACACATAACAGAACTGTATTTTATGTGGATAGCTTAGTAGGTTACTGCTTTTGTTGTAGAAAACCTTTTGTTACTTACAGTTCATAAGTTACAATTATGATATAGGACAGTAACCTATGAAGTGTCAGAGCGGCGTGCAGACTGCATGGTATAGGTTAGAGTTACGTTTTTTTCCCTTATCTTTCACTATACTAAAGATGATAAATAGGGTTGGTTTGGGTAGAAATACATTCTTATTAGTAAAGACAACAGTATGTGGGGTCTTTATTTTCCTAATTGCGTTCAACGAAGGACCATCAAACGTATTGTCTTATTCATATCATTATAAAACAAGCATTTGCAAAGCCAATAGGTCTCGCCTTTAGGACCTTATAAATATTTAGTCATGCTGCATATTAACCTGAGTGCTACATCTACTGTTCTTTAATATAGAAGCTTTGACAATGATAGGTACATTATAGCACTGCATTGAGGAGTACTTAAAACGTTATTTGTGTATAACTGTTAGTTTGAACTCGGATATCTGGGAGTACTTTCATATGCGATAATGAAACAAAAAAGATTTTAGTGAAATAAGTAATATGCTTGATAACACAATTTAAGAGAGGAAGACACGATGTGTCCAGGTTTTTTGGTTTAAGTTTGTACAAATCAGTTAATAAATGGGTATCAATATGTCTTAACTGATTAATTCTGGCTCTATAAGTGAGTACAGTTGGCTCTGATCTGAGATTCTCCAAACACAGTCTGAACTCTTGCTCACTGAAAGTATAGCTTCATATACAAGGTCATGGGAGCTCCAGGGTGATAAATACACCAGATGCTGAGAGTGTTCTGGTTTTGCCCGCTGCTGGGGGTGCTCCGCAGTAGCTCCTGCTCCAGAAGGTGAAGTTGCTCCAGGGTGCACTGCTGCTTCAAGGGGCGAGGAATCTGGGATTTGTAGTTGCTTCAGGTTGGGCTGGTGATACAGGGGAACTTCTGCTGGTTCATAGAGGGGTTGCAAACAGAGGGACATGAAGAGGTCAGGAGAATAGAGACAGACCAAAGGATAGACATACAGGGGCATAAAGTGAAACAAAGAAGGTGGGACAGAAATCAAGATGAGGAGACAGACAAGAGCAAACCATGTGACAGAGAAAGTGGTATGGAGAGAGGCTGCAAAATCAAGATAGAAGGACAGAGGCAGGCAGTGTGACAGAGTTAAAGAAAGGAACAAAGAGCAGAAGGCAGAGGAACAGAAACAGGTAGAATGACAGAGGTCAACCGAACCACAGGATGAAAAAGAAAAATATGCTCTGGGCCAAAGTGGGACAGTCAGGCAGAGGTAGATGGTGCCCTGGAGATAAAGGCAAGGCAGGAAAATGCAAGGAGAAGAACAGGGGCATAGACAGTCAGAAGGACAGGACTGGGATAACACAGAAGGACAGGCCCAGAGAGAGGAACAGGCAAAAAGATGAACAAAGGTTTAATGTGACTGCCAGAGAAGACCACCTTTTTTTATGGTGATCTGTGTGATATGCCATATCTTCACTATAAGTCATAATAAAGATGTTAGTGAACAGACTGACACTGAGCAATAATGAACTATTAATGGGGGATCTGGCTCTGCAACAGAAAGCCCCAGAATACAAACATTACTTGGGATTAACTTTCTAGAAATGTCTTCTTTTTTAATTTATTATTAATATTTTTAAATATATAATTGTGCCATGTTAAAAATATGTGAAGATATTAAAGGACAGGGGAGACCACAAAATATAATTAAAAAGAAGACTTTGGAGCTTGGAAAATTAGAATTTAGGAATACATTGAACATTTTCTCAAAAATTAGGATGTGGTGTTTTTATTTCTTGACATTGTTACTTCTAGTCTCCTAATTATTCCTGTGGAAAAAAAGAGAAGTTACGTGCAGGATCATCAGCATACTTAGCCTTACGTGCAGGATCATCAGCATACTTAGCCTTCCCACCCCGCCGCTCACCTTTGTTCCTAATTGCCAGCAGAGCGTGTTTCCAGAAAGGCTGAACAAACACGCATTTAGAGAGGGAAGAGCTACAAGCATGGCGGTAGGAAGGGAGGTTCCTCTAAGGAATGGAGAGGGATGGGAGAGGAGGGGGCAACACAGGAAAAACAATGTGTTTGCCTCAAAGAAATGACCCAGTGGAGTTACGTGCGGAGTGCCAGCAAACTTTACCACCTCACCCCCTCTCAGCTATGTTCCTAATGCTGCCAGCAAAGCATGTTTATATTTTATTTATTTATAAAGAAAAGGCCGACCAAACAAGCATAGGGAGGGGAGGGGGAGGGGGGAGCTCATTCTTCCAGCAAGTAGGAAGTGTCGAGGTGCAGGGGCTCTAAGGAGGGGTGAAAAAATGACAAAGTTCATTAACGTGCAAATGGTCTTTTAAAGACCATAGAAGTACTCGGGGGCGGCTGTTGTATGTCCTGGAAGCTTTCTCAGCCGGGGTGGGGGGTCCACACACGACGTGGTGGGGTGGGGTGCGCGGGCTGAAACTGTCAGAGTCAGTCTCTGAAAGGTACCTGGTATTGTAAAATACTTATAGATCACGTTAAATGCGACTGGAGGGCAGGGTTTGTTGGGGTGAGAGAGGTGTGTGGCCAAGAAATTGTATTCTTTCATGTGTCTCGAAACTGGTTTTAAAGTTCGATCTTTTTAAAATTAACTTATTTTGTACATGTTGAGAGAAACCACAAATGTTGCCATTCCAACGGAGTTTAAATAACAGATGTTGCTGTGATCCGGTTTAATGACTTTCAATCTATCGGCCTAAGAATGATAAAAGGCGGAATGAATCATGCCCATTTTCCAACTTATCAATGGCTGGGCACAAACATCTCAGGTATCGCAGTGCGCTGGCGGGTGGTGGGGGGCAGTCTTTCCCATGCGAGAGGGCCCCCCTCAGATCACTCTGTACTGTGACGCTGTGGCATGGACAAGAATTAAACTCGATGTGAAGACTCCCTGTTTTCTACGAAGATGAAAGATCAAACTGCGACGCAGTTGCAAAGGGAGGGGGGGAGGGGGGTGCTCATTCTTCCAGCAAGTAGGAAGTGTCGAGGTGCAGGGGCTCTAAGGAGGGGTGAAAAAATGACTAAGTTCATTAACGTGCAAATGGTCTTTTAAACGACCATTGAAGTACTCGGGTGCGGCTGTTGTATGCCCTGGAAGCTTTCTCAGCCGGGGGGGGGGGGGGGAGGGGGGGGGTCCACACACGACGGGGGTGGGGTGGGGTGCGGGGGCTGAAACTGCAGCCCTTTGAGCACAATGGGCTTGGCACGCCTCCAACACCATGTCTCTTCCTCTCCTTCCAGCCTGGATTTCGCGACGCTCGCGTTTTAAAAGCAGCGTCTCATAGGGATGTCTCTGTCACAGTGTGCGCGCTAATTCCAGGCCACTGCGCGCTCCGGGTGACCATCGTGAGCGCGCGCCCACGCGCGCACCTTGGTGGGAACAGTGCTCTCCACCCTCATATTTTAAAATGTAGGAAAGTTCAAGAGAGATACTGGGGTCTACACCGGGTTAGGTTTTAACTTATATCATTCCATCCATCCATCCCTCCCTTTTCATACCTTCTCTCCCCCTCTTTCTTTTGATATGTCCAACCAAATACCAATCAACCCATCCAAACTCACCCATTCATCATTCATCCATCCTTCCATTTTACCATCTATCCTTCACTACCCAAGGAAATAATGTAAAGTGATGCTATAATCTAGAATGTTTCATTCTCCCAGTGGTTACCGGAGAAGTAGAATAAACTTAACATTGAGGCGGAAAATGTGTATATTAAAATTCCGCATTTAATTGTAATGCATTACTTTTGTAACACAGTTATAAGCAACTTCGATTCCCAGGCAGCCATTTGTTAGTGGAAATAATCCAATTGGCCATGGAACTAGTCCAAATCAACTAGTGAATAGATCTGATGGGGAAGCTTCGTAATATCTCCCCTAAACTACAGTAATATGATTCACACTGGCCTTGTAAAATAACTTATTACCAGACTACAAATGCTACAATACCAGGCTGTGCATTACATTTTTGAATGGGATCAACCAGGCCTCCCCTGAAATAACACCACTTATGACCAGCTGCAGTCAGAATTAAATTAAAGGTTCTCTGCAAATTTGATAGAGCCTACAGAGGAAAAGGCCCACAATACCTCCAAAAGTAGCTCCGTTCTATATTTCAGTCGCAAACCGCTCTGCATCAGTTGCTATCTTGCCCGCTCATGGTTTCGAAGTCGATGAAACACAGTGGAAGTGCCTTGTCTTTGCAAGCACATTTCCTGTGTGGAATGCCCTCCAGCCTGTCTTGAGATCTAAACCTCATTCCAACCGAGCACAGGGTTCAAATATCACCGAAAACCAGCTGAGGTTCACCCATCATCCCTTATCGGGGACTTTCTCTCTTCCAGTCGCTTTATTTGTTTCTGCTCTTCTGCTTTGAATTAGCCAAAACGTGATACACAGAACAGTAAATACAACAAATACATAAATAGACAAATAAGTATAAATCATCTTCTCAGAGTTTTTTTAGACTCGTTTCTGTTCTTATTTTACATTTTCCTAGGAATGGGATATACTCTCTACATCTTTGAAGCAGATTACCCACTTAGGGTATCGGTAGTCTTTCATGCGGTCCAGTCTTCAAAATCGCCTTCTGCATCTTCTTTTCCCTTTAGGTCTCTTTGCCAAGCCATTGTCAAATATCTCTAAATAATGTGGTTTAATTGCTGATTTTTAGAAAAACAATTGTTAACATTCCCTTGTGGCGCTTCACTCTTGTTTCTATTTGGTTGATAGTTGCTGGCACTCTTAACAAGCCTAAGCCAGCATTTAAAGCTGGCATGATCCCACACGGGAAGTAAAGACAAATATTGATGAATTAATATTCTTCCTAATAACTAATGCACTAGTATTAGCCACATCCTAAATGCCCCACTAAATGGAGTATGGATAAGCCCTTAAGGGGAGGGCATGAGTGAAAACATGCATATTGTAACGTTAATAGCCCTACTTCCTTTGAGAAACTGATCAACTCATTTTAGACCAGATGTAATGAGCTTTAGGCTCATTACAGAAAGCTTTTGACTGCTTCTAGAATATTGAAATAGACAGCCATTGCTGTGGCTCGCCTGAAAGTCTGTTTCACAAACAGGTGGCTAGCGATTTGTTAATAAAGCGCTGCACTAAATGATTTTGATAAATTAAACTGAGGGATTTAGTAGGGTTCAATTTTTCAATTTTCTTCTCCAGATGAAGAGAGATCATGAAAGAGGTCAAAGTTCATACATGCAGTTTTGAACATAACCAATCAATTTATAGGCACCTAATGCACAGGTAATCGTTCCCACTGCTCCAGCCCAAAGACAAGCAAGAAGAGGCATTTTGTGTAATTGGGAGGCAATGAAGGAGAAAGCTAGGCAAGCAAGCATAGAGAAAGAGTGACAATAGATTAACCTTGTATGTAAGAAGGCATATAGCATGGTAGCACTATCGTTTAATGAAAAAGGTAACTGGACCTACCATTTTGTACCTGTTCAAAACATTTTTGACTACTTTTTGGCCCACTGAGGCCCTACCTGAGTATTGTAATTAAAACATCATCTGACAAGAATATTGTGTCCTGTATTGTAAACAATATTTAGGACGCAATTTTTCTGTCAGACAATGTTTTTGCTAACAATTTCCTGACCTACAGCTCTCTCTGCAAACTAAACAACACACACACACGCATGCACTCACATGCATGCTCATACAGACACTCAAAACCAACATATATATGCACAGTTTGTATGTGTATGAGTGTGTATGTTCATTGCTCTATCTCGATGCTGCTGCCATACTAGTGGGATAAAAAACAGCCTGTCCATCTCCCCCTCCTCCATCCCTCCTATAGTGGTAAGTCTGGTCCTCAAATGCCCATGTTGGTGAGCCCTCCCTTTCCATTAGAAAGAAGTATTCGCACATCATTGTCCCTTCCAGATCCAACACCTACTTAGGAACCATGGAGGAAAGTCAACTGAGCAAGACTGCCATGTGTACTCATAAACACACGCGTTGTTTTACTCAAAGATTCTCAACTAGTTATTCAGTAAAAGATTTATGGATCATCTCTGGGAATGCCTCATCACGAGTACAATTGATTAAGGAAATGGATTATTACTAAAATGGTATGGCTGTACTTTCAACTAGCTCAGTACTGGTGATAGTACAATAAGGGAATCAATTACAATTCATGTGTGCACTCACATTTTATGTGGTTCTCAAATAGTACCTGATTCGCTTTATACTAGCCTACCCTGGTTTGATATCCATCTTCTGTTTCTTTTACAGGTGCCCAGGGAAATCTACCTTCTGCCTTTTGGACAACGATGTGAAGTTGAATGCTTTTGAAATGTCTGCTCAGGAGCTGATGGCTCGCTTGTGCCGAGATGGCGACCTGCATTTCGCTAAGGGAGATGTACTATCAGGTACAGCCTTTTACATGGCCGCATTCAGCTGCAATGCTCCTGTTGCCTTGCAGAAGACCAGATCCCTGGAGGACTTGCAATGGAAGGACGTCATTTCCACCTTGGAGAGCTGGTGCCTAGGTGACAGCGAAATACCGAAAATCAAGTGTGACGGAATGGCCATTGTCTCCCTCAACACTGGCATTGCTGCGGTTTTCCTATCAACCCTTTGCCCAAACAACTTTGCTGCATGCATCTACAAAATGAGCACTTTGCTGCATGGCAAGCGATATGAAGAAGTGGTGAGCAGGTGCAATTCCTTGTTAAACACCTACCCTCAGCATTCAGTGCCGCTGCTTCTCACCAGGGCTCTAGCATGGGTGTTGTCCCACACCCATTCCAGCAATGGTGTTGTGGACTACGTACAGGCCTTTGTCAAGCACAGACAAGACACCATGGAATATGTTAGTGGAAAACAGAAGGAATATCTCCCACAAATCATTGAGGCCTTTCACAGCTACATCTCCACGCACGATAAGGATGTGGACAATGGCTATCGTGACAGCCTTCTTGGGGACTGCCATCGCTTTCTTTCTTGCCTGGCACCTGATGATATGCGCATTTGTAAGACACAGACAGCATACTTGCTTGAGAACTGCAACTATGAAGAGTGTGTGGTTGTCTACTCCAAGGCAATCGATGCCTTATCCTTGGAGAGCAACCTCAAATCTGATAAAATTTGTTGTCTACTCGTGGACCGGGCAATGGCTTATTTTTCGTTGGGTGCCCATACTAAAGATATGCTCCAGGACTTAGCAGGAGCCTTCCAGAAAAGCCCCACCATGGCTCAACAACACTTTGAAGAGGTTTTCTCCACCGAGGATGCTGAAAGGGTTGAGCAGAAAGCTAAGAATGCTCTGGAATCTGAATTTTCAGACTTTAGGGAAGCGGTGCGCATGCGCCCAGATCTGAGGTCTAATACAGAAGCTCAGCTACTCCTGCCCATAATCCAGACCCTTCGGCTTCTAATCCTTGTATCTCCCAGCTCCAAGCGTGAAATGAGTGTCCGCCTTGCAGACTGCCAGTTGCTTGCTGGGGATTTCCGAGGGTCTTTGGACATCTGCAACCACTTGTTGGTGTCAGAGCAAAAAACCTATTACAACACGCTTTTGGTCCTGCGGGGCTTCTGTCAGCTCCACGCCAATGACCATCATGGGGCCCTGGAAGATTTCCAGCAGATTGTGGAGCATGACTCCCCTCACCCTAGCAGTTGTGTCAAAGCCCTCTGTGGGCGTGGGCTTATCCGCATGTTGGCAGGCAGTCCATACCTCACTGCCTTGGACTACATCACCGCCTGCAAGCTGAAAATGGAGGAAACCATACTCACAATAAAATCTTACGTCCCATGGAATCAAAGAGGACTGCTCTTCAAGGTTCTCCAGGAAGAAGGGCAGAAGATTCTGCAGAGGAAACCACCCAATCCAACTGGAAGCAGTGGTCTGCGGGTGAAAAAGGCGACTGGGCAGAATGGCATGCTATCTAAAGAAGGGTATGAGTAATGTCTGTTTGCATTCATTGAATTTCTTTTATATAAAGAGTTTAGACCTTAGATTGTTCCATTCTATCAATATATTTTTATAATTTCTCTGCCCTAAATTTACAGGGTTTTTTGCATCTAGATCGATTCTTTCTTTCCGATCTGTAACAATAATGTAAACTTGAGAATAGATGGCCGTCTACCGGGACTTCCATATGTGACCTTGTAGGAAACATTGGGGCATATTTACAAGCCCCTATCGCCACAGTAATGTCACTTTTAAAGACGTTCCTGTGACGATAGGGGCTTCACCTTATTTACAAGGTGGTGTTAAGCCACTTAACGTGGATTAATGCCGCCTTGTAAAAAAGGCACTTTTTCATGCTATACTTAGCGTGAAAGGGGTGGGCAGTAGGTGTTGCGGGGGGCATTTCGCCGCAACACCCATTCATTTTGACGCTGCCCCATATTTACAAGAGTGCCGTTGATATGGGCCTGTGCCAAAATTAAGACCAGGGAAAACCTGGTCTTAACCGGGAACAACAAGGAGAAATGCTTTATTTCTCCTCGCGTTTGCTGTTTTTATGTGTGCCGCATTGTGCCGCACACGTATGAACATCAAAATGTCATGCATGATTATTTATGAACAGGAAGATGTCCCTTCCTGCACATAAACAATCATTTAAAAAATGACGAGTTTCTACTTCTATCTATGCTGCACAAAGCAGCACACGTAAGGTGCAACCCTGCATTTCAGAAGTGGTGGAGTGCGGCGTTAAGGCAAGTAGGCTAACGCAGCACTCCGTCACTTCTTTGTAAACATGTCCCATAGTCCTTTTCCTGTGTTCACATTTCTTAAATAGTTTTTTTGGGCTTAAAATATGTCATATTCAGGAGTATGATAAGTTGCAGAGGCCTTGCCTTCATTAATTGCAGATTTCCTTTTAAACTGTGCCATTTTCGTAAACCCTGAACTTTTTTCAAATAGAGACATGAAGGCTTTTACTGCTGCCTAAGGCTGGCAGTAGGCCCCCTGGGAGGCAATTACCTTAAAAGGAGGTAATGTAGCACACCTTTCCAATCCCTACTGAGATATGCCCATGACAGGACTTCCTGCAGGAGGGAAAGGAGATGAGTTGAGCTACTGTGCTTCCCACATGATCTTACATTCATTTAGACTTAAGCTATTCTTTCCTTACATGTTGGTAAACCCAATCCCTTATAATTTGACTAAGGACTTCTCTGAGCTTTTAGTGGACCTTCACATACCCTTTCACAGAGAGTGGAAACTAGAAACGTCAATAGCTTTGACACAGAAAAGTTGGCGAAAAGTTTCTATGTCCTAGCTTTAGCAGCTTGTACACGAGAAGTACACTCTAATGCCAGTCAAGGGTCCATGACATGGGAGGCACTATTTGAGGGTTAGGACTCATTCCATCTGAGGAGAGTAGCAGGTCCAGGGCAGGTCCAGTGGAACTCGTCATCCAGGTAGTTGCAGGAAAATGCCTCTTGTGTTCCTGTAGCTCAAATGAGAGGTCAGCACACTGACCCTTGGAGTCCCTTCTTGAGTCCTGGTCTCAAAGAAAACAGGTCCAGAGTTCCTTCATGATTCCAACAGAAGGGAAATCCTTCTTCTAGTCATCACAGGTGGAGTTGTGTTCTGAGAGGAGATTTGTAGATTACACTTTTATGCCCCCTGAGAGAAATTGGGTTGTTGGTTAAGGGGAGTGAAAAGCTACTCACGCAACAGCCCCAATCCGAGCCAGGGTGGACCACAAAAGTAATTAAATTAATGTATGCTTAACCCGCTGGTAGCTTGGCACAAAAGCAGTTAGTCTTCACTTGGAAGCAATGTGTAAAGAATTTATGCAGCACATAAACAGTAATAAAGTGAAAACCAAACTCAAGGAAAATTCGAACCCAATTTCGAAAAAGGCAATAAATTATTTGACACCAAAATGACAAAAGTCCTCTCAGTATAATGGGAGATAGGCAATTTTGAAGATTTCTGGTAATTATAGCTCCTAAAGACACAGAAGCACTACTCATGGTTATCTGGTTGTGTGAAACCGGATGGAAGTCACAAGTTCATGCTGACCATGATGCAGTGCAGGCCTGATACAGGGACCAGGTTAGTCCTAATGAAAAAGTTACCTTCTAAAGTCCAGCACGAAGAGTTCTGTTTGAGCGAGGTAGGCTGCAAGGAGTATGGAAAGTGTTGAAGATGGTTGTCACCATAGTGTGAAGATCATGCCTGTTGTTGTGGGAAGTTGTCACTGTAGCACAAAGATCCTGTCGGACGTCATGGCCGATCGCTTCTAGAGATTCAAATTGGCATCATTGCAGGCTTTTGATGTTTTAGTGCAAAGTGCAGATCTCACTTTGCCAGTCTTTACTAGTGTTCACATTAGTGCACAGAGTCAGGTACACTGGAGCTTCGCGTTGGCGGGCACCAAGATCTTTAATGCAAACAGGCCTGTTTGCGGTCACAATGATCCCCCAACTTAATGATTTCTCCTTTTCTTCTAGGAGGAGCTCAGCTATGCCACACCATGGGTCCAGGACCTGGGAGGCCCCTCTTGGGGATCAGGAACTCACTCCACCAGAGGCCAGCAGGGTTTATGTAGGTCGGGTTGCAGGTGCAGGCAGGTTCGGTTGCAGCATGTCAGCTAGCAGTTGCAGAGAGGCCTCTGGAGCTTGTTTTGACCCCGTAGTTCAGAGCAGGAAGTCAGTTAGCTAATCTATGGAGTCACCTCACCTGGGCTAAAGGGAGCAGGTCTTCCGTCTCAGACTGCAAGACAGGCCTCAAGCAACAGGGTAGTCCTCTGGCAGCAGAACAGTCCTTCTTTGGTACTATTCAAAGGTCTAGTACTATACTGAAAGTTGGTCTGAGGGTCCCAGTTTTATACCTGGTGCCCCCTTTGAAGTGGGAGAAGCTTCTGCCTGGAATTTTCTGCCTCCCTGCCCTGGTGCTAGGCACAATAGGCTAGTGTGTAGCCATTTGTGAGTGTGCTGAGCCAGTGCCTCTGCTGTGCTAGTGTGGTAGGTGATAGCTCTGTCCCTACCATCAAGCCAGGATTGTCCATCCAGCCAACAACCACACCTTCTATTGTGTTACTGTATAGGAGGAATATACAAAGGCTACCTGCCAGCTACACCTACACATGTGATCCAGGAACAGACTGCAGGCCCCAAACGATTAAGACAAGAAAATGCCAACTTTATAAAAGTTACTTTTCCAGAATTGTCACTGAAAATCCAACTTTTCCTTGTCTAAAAAAAAATCTTTATTAGATTTTTTTTTAAAACATAGAAACCCCCACTCCCCCCACCCTACAGACTTGACCCATACCAGAACAAAGACACAATTTTGTTTTAATAATTCATCAAAATTACCCATGAGGTACAAAGGTGCAAAGCAGTTCATCATATATACAATACAGTTAAATCTATACTACTATTATAAAGCAAGAACTTTGAACCTTTGAGGCGGGTAAACTCGGGAACCACAGCGCCAATCCACACACTCGATACATCATTGTAATCGTCAGGGTGTGCAGATGGACATAGGCTATATAAACTATAAAAATATGCGTTACTTAAAAATGTACCTTAAAAAAAAAGTAGTCCCTTCGAATAGCGCCGGCCGCGACCTGCGTGCTGACGTCAGGAGCGCGGGGAGGAGCGGCGTCCAGGAGCGGCGGACATGGCGCGGGGGAGGAGCGGTGACGAGCGGCGGACAGGCGGTGAGGACCGGCGGACAGGCGGGAGGAGCGGTGACGAGCGGCAAGGAGCGGTGGAGCAGTGAACTGATGTGCGTGGGGGAAGAGCAGCGGCTCAGGTAAGGCCCCGGGGGACCCACGGTCAATGTCGGGGCAGGCCGGGGTCGGGGCAGGTGGGGGACGGGGCAGGCGGGGGCCCGGGCTGCTGGACAATGTCAAAGCGGGCGGGGGTCGGGGCGGGCGGGGTCCCGGGCTGCTGGACAATGTCGGGGCGGGGGGCGGGGAAGCCTGATTGCTCCCGGACAAGGTCGGGACGGGCTGCTAGTCTAATAATAATAGTTCTTGCTAGGCTGCCGTTTCTCATTGTGCAAGAGATCTAAAAAGAAAAGAAAAAAAATCAGTCCGTCCTAAATGTGGCTTTGTATCCATTGCAACAGTGGGTCCCAAATCATCATACCTCTTTTGCGTTTAATACGCCATTTTCTTTTCATATATGGCCACCTCTAGGCTGCATGTTGCCAACAAACGTGCTGTCCATTGCTGGAACACCAGTGGGTTCGGGTCTAACCATGCTGAGGCTATGCATAACCTTAAGATGGCCATTGCCACAAAGATCAATCCTTGCATATGTTTCGGCCGGCTGGCATTTGCTCTGCCCAACAGTATTTCCTCCGTTGTGATACTTACTCCTGTTTTAAATATTTCTGATAAAAAAACGGAAATTTCTGCTGTCAAATTTGACAATGCATTACATGAAGCAAACATATGCACGATATCAGCATCAAATAATGTGCAACAAGGACATGTTGTACCCTTTCCGGTCCCCCATTTTGTTATTTTGTTCGGAATGTAGTACAATGAGAAAAAAGTTTTATAGAATTGGGCTTGTAGTTTTATCGACATCGAGCAGGTCTGTGATAGTTCATAAGAGCGGAGGGGGGTTTGGGATGATACTCCTAATTTAGCCTGCCAAATAACCATCTGTTTTTCCATGTCATCCGGAAACGAAGAGTTCAAAGACTTCTATATCTCCCCGATGGTTAGGATAGATTTTTACTAAGGTTCTCTATAGTTTGAATTGCTTGAAATTTTACCATGCCCCCCATTTCTTCGTCAGGAAATCTCTCACCAGTAGGAATTTTAAAAAGTCCCTATGGCTAAGATCGTACTCAATACGTCATTCCTCAAAAGTCTTCAACCTAATCAACGAATAAAAGCAGCCAAGCTGCACAATCCCTGCCTGAATCCACCTATCCATACAGCTGAAAATCTCTGGGACGTCATCATTTTTACATACAGAAGTATATTGAGAGTAACACCCGAGTCCCTGTAGTTTTCGAGCATTACCCCAAACCTTGTATATACCGGAAATGGTCTTGAATTTAACCTTCTTCAAATAGCTGTCGTTAACATGTCGCAAGAGGCATTATTCACAGCCCTTTCCCAGTATAAGTTTTTGCGGAGTGGGTATATTATCGCTGTTAGGCTCTGTAGAGATGAGTACCACGCAATATCTTAATACGGTAGCCCGGTAGTACAATTTAAAATTGGGCATTGCCATTCCCCCTCTATCTTTTGGTAATGTAATGAATCAAAGGGCCCTGCGTGGCCTATTATATCCCCATATAAACCTGGAGAACATAGACAATAGATTGAAACAGTTGAGTAGGAAATTCCAAGCAGATTGACCTAAAAAAATATAAAAATCTGGGTAGAAAGAGCCTTTTGATCACATTACATCTGCCACCTTTAGTTAAATGCAAATTATTCAGTCGGACCAGTTCTTTATTGTATGATGGATCAATGGCTCCACATTATTACTAACTATATTTTCAAATTTTGCAGTTATGCTAACACCTAGGTATGTAGCTTTATCAATGACTCTGTCATCCCTCACCCTAATTTTGTCATTAAGAACAATCTGAGTTTTACCTTGATTTAAATTATATCCGGAGACTGCTCCAAAACTCAGGGCCTCCTCTTCTATCGCGTTTATTGCCGTAATAGGATCGCTGGTGACTAAAGCGATGTCATCCTCATATGCCAATGTTTTTGTATTGTAGTTGCGTGCCCATATTGGTGGTACTAGCATATTATTTTCTAGCCTGCGGATGAACGGGTCAATATAAATCGTGACTAGAAGAGGAGAGCAAGGGCACCCCTGCCGCGTCCCCCTAGTAATGGTAATTGTTTCCGATAATACCCCGTTAATCATCA
Organism: Lissotriton helveticus; assembly: GCF_964261635.1. Classification (NCBI taxonomy): domain Eukaryota; kingdom Metazoa; phylum Chordata; class Amphibia; order Caudata; family Salamandridae; genus Lissotriton; species Lissotriton helveticus. The sequence continues at coordinate 353,753,642 of NC_136065.1, read as the reverse complement.
TGCTGGCAACTGGTTCAGCGTATAGCATTTGAATAGCTTTTATAAATCCCTCACTAATCCCACTATGAGCATTGCAGCCCAAAGGTATTTCCAGGAGACCCTATCAAACGCTTTTTCAGCGTCAAGTAATATAAGTGCCATAGGTCTCCTGTCACCTCCGTAAAATCAGAGAGATATTACCCTTTGGACATGACCAGTTGTAGATCTCCCAGGGATAAACCCGTGCTGATGGTTAAATACGATTTTATGTATAATTGGTGCCAGTCGGCCCGCTAGTAGTTTGGAATACATTTTGGAATCTCCTTTTATCAACGTGATAGTGCGGTAAGACCCCAGTTCTGAAGGATCTTTATTTATTTATTTTTAAACCACAATTTTAGCAGATGACCATGAGGCTGGTGGCCTCCCCCCCCAGAAAAATATAAACAAATAATTCCAGTTTTTTCTTTTAGTTGGGCTGCAAATTTAACATAAAACTCCTCTGTTGGAATTCCATCTATACCAGCTGCTTTCCCTGTAGCCAGATTATTCATTGAGGGAAAGATCTCCTCCCAGTAAGGAGGATTATACAAGCTTTCTTGATCATCTTTCTCAAATCTAGCGGTATATTTAGATATGTCTCAGGTTTGCCCTGATGATTCTCTACTTCTTCATACAGAACCTGATAAAACTTGAAATGCAGCTTTTATTTTAGAGGATTCAGACTTTAGGCTGAGTTCTGGATCCTTGATTTTTTTTTACTATATTTGCTGAATTTTCTTCTCGGGTGCGAACTGTCAGTTGGTTGCCCACTTGTTCATTTAATTCATAGATTTTCTCTTTATGTGTTGTTGCCTTGGCTACCGCTTTCTCCGTTAATATATCAATAATGTAATTTTTAGCGATTGCCACCCGACTTAGGGCAATATGTAAGTAATTTTAATTTACCGATTCGAAAATACTGAATTTTACCGATTCGTTATTTCCGAATCGGTAAATGCAATGTAGGTAATCAATCAGTAAAAAATACAGAATCGTTAAGATTCGGTATTTACCGAATCGGTAATTACCGATTTGGTATTTGCCATTCATTCCTATGGGTCTGGAGGCCCATAGGAATGAATGTCAATTACCGAATCGGTAAATACCATTCGGTAAAATTGGGAAAAAGTCAAGGGTGGCAGGGTGTCACTTTGACACCCTGCTGCAAACCCTGATTAGTGCTTGTTTGCACATGTGGCACACATACATGCCCTAAGGGCATGTATGTCTGTCGCATGGCACAGGTGTAAAAGCACATATTTGCATTTACATAGGAATTCGTTAGTTACCACCAACTAATAGTTGGTGGTAAATAACGAATCCTTAAAGCCCAGAAGCACTGTTTACAGTGCTTCCTACATCTCATTTACCGATTCGGTAAATACCGAATCGGTAAATGATGATTCGGTAAATAACGAATCGGTAAATACCGATTAGTTATTTACCGAATCAGTAAAAATGCCTCCTACATAGGAAAAGTCTATTACCGGTCGGTAACGGCCGAATTCGGCCGTTACCGACCGGTAATAGCCTACCTACATCTGGCCCTTAATTCGCTATCAGTTACTCGCCCCTCCTGAATGGCTTTAATCAAATCTCCATCAGCCCTACCCAAATTATGCTGTAAAGTCACCATCTTTTGCTTGGCCTCTTTGTTAGAGCTAAGAGAGAATAGCAGCGACTCCCCTCTGATACTCGCCTTTAGAGCGTCCCACACCACATCAATTGCTGCACTACCCAGGTTATCCGCCAAGAAGCCCGGGATCCAGCTCCTCATATGCTGACAACATTTCTCATTACTCAGTAGTGCTCTTTCGAACGTCCATATGCTCGTGATGGACTTATTTATTCCACATTCTAGGTTTAATACTGGAGTGTTATGGTCCGATAAGACCCTTGGTAATTTTTCTATTATATTGGCGGAACTCAAGGAACTAGATATAAGCATATAGTCTAGCCACACATGCCGAGAATGCGGATAAGAGTAATACCTATATCCCGGATCCCCAGAGTGCTTTAATTGCCAGCCATCAATCAACCCATGTGACACACACATATCTTTCAGTGCCTGGAAGACTTTCAGTTTCCTACCTTGATATTTAAAACCTGGGTCCAAAGGCCAGTCCCCTGGCAAATGTAAATTGAGATCTCCACACACTATCAGCAGGAGGGGCCAGTGAGACAGTTCATTAGCCACGCTAAACAAAACAACACATCTGGGTCATCGCTGACATTGCCATAGATAGTACATAGTGTCATTTTACTTTCCCCATTTTCATAGTGGCATTCAGTGATCGCCCACCGTCCAAATTTATCAGCTAGTGAACGTGTAAATTGTAGATCACCCCCTTTTGCCAAAATGGCCACCCCCTAACTCAAATCCCCTGTGTCGTAGCTGTGATAAGCTGATACCTTAGTGACTTAAGCAAATATCATTGCGAGCCCTCGTTATGTGTCTCTTGTAGACATATGATATTAGCCCCGGTCATCTGTAATGCAACAGCTACTTTCTGTCTTTTCTTTACGTCATTAAGGCCACATATATTAACAGTCACAATTTTCAACCCAGCCATGATGGTGCTTGTTCACCCCATCCATCCTTAACTGTAGTAGTGTCTATTTTTGCACTGACCCCCCACCCTGCACCTATCAAGTACACCTTGTGTCTAGAAAACCCCTTCGTCTTACCCTCCCTCCTTCCCCACCCCCACTATTATCTAAGCTGCTAGGTTTAATTCTGAGCCTGGGTGATAGCGTCTAACAAACCTCACCCACTCTCCACACACCCCTTCCCTTATGTATACAAAAACTCCTCTTAGATATTTTCGCTCACCTGCCTTACCCACTCAACCCAGCTGCAACGAAAGAATAGCAAAATTACTCCAGACAAAAACATCCAATAATACAACATATCGAAAGAGACTATTGGTTACTCTCAAAAGCCCCAGATTTCCCTGCAATGATTTCCTTCAATGTCTGCTCAGCTTGTATCTCCTTGTGAGACTACTTTCAGTTTTGCAGGGTTCTGGAGGAAGGCCACTGCACCTGCTTTTTGAAATGGTGTGATCAGCTGTCGGAGCTTCCAGCGTCTCTCCACTGTGGCATGTGCAAAATTCAGTTTAGCAAAAAATTTAAAACTTTCCAAATTCCGTCTTTTATTCGGTCTTGCGAGATCGCACACCCCCTGTTGTAGCATAACATTTCCAAAATATATCAGAATGACTCTAGGAATTGATTGATCATTTTGGGGGTGCTTAGACATTGCCATCAGGAATCTGTGCACACGTTGAATTTCTTTGTCCCAGTCCCATTGTGTTAGTTCTGGAAACGCATTTTTGAACAGGTTAATAGTAAATGCACGAATATCGCTTCCTTTGCTATTCTCGGGGATCCCTAGAATCCGTAGATTATTCCGGCGTCGGCGGTTTTCTGCCTCCTCCAGTTTCCACTTAATGTCTCTCACTAAGCTCTCCTGTGAGGTCAACTGAGTTATTAAAGCGTCAACTGTGGTTTCCAGCACTTCTGTCCGATTTTCCACCATACTCATTCTTTCCCCTATTTCAGTGCAGGTCTTCCCGGTTTTGCACACTGAGCCCTGTAGTTTTTTTGCAGATGCTCGGGCTAGCCGATTTTCCCATTTAATCTAATTTTGGAATACACTTAACGATTGCAGGATCGTGGCTAATGTGGGTTCAGGTGTCTGCTCAGGGTCCCTATAGATCACTCTGCCCCCTTGGGATCTCTTGTCTAAGCTCACTGCTCTCTGTGAGCCCAATCAGGAGTGCGGCTGCGTGTCTGAATAGTCACACCCGAGCTCGGCCTCTTCCTCAGTTCTAGCCTTACGTGCCTGAGCTTCTTAGATTACATAGGCACCTTTCTACCCCCCGTTGGCTACAATATAAAATCCAACTTTTCCATTAAAGAAGATTTTAAATTACATTCCCCAGTCATCAACCATGACATTCCTACCTGCTCGTAATCGAAATTGATCACTTATTGAATGTAATAAGGTTATCCTATGGGAGAGTGTAGGAACTGGGGTCGCCAGTTCCCCGGGGGTAGCCTGGTACGAGCAGGTAGGCACCCGAAAGCTTAGGTGTTAAGTGACTACACAGCACACACCCACTGAGACAATAAAAGGCACGCAATGACTGATGCCACTCCAGTGTGTTTGATTAAAAATCAAAGAACTTTTATATAAGATTAAGGTTCAGGAGTGGAAAATCACAGTATCAGTTACTCATCAAAACATTTCATTGGAGGGGAGAACAGGGAGCAGTTCAATAATCACTGTAACATATGGCGAAAACCATTTCATGAAGGTATTAGCATTCCATTAGTTAACAATAAACTTTTCATGAAAGAATTAGCATTTCAACCAGCTCATCAGACAAGGATGAGCATAACCTGTAGCAAGTGTCCACCGGTCTTCAGGTAACTAACCTGTTCAGTAGGTAACGCAATTAACGTCTCACCAAGCAAGGGGGAAAAGTACCTAAAACTCTTTAGCAGGAATAAGTCGTGCATTAACTGGGGGATAAAACATTTCATTAAATGTAAAACATTTCATTAGGCATTAAATACCATCACATTACCTGGTGCCTGAATAAGCAGTGCCTTACTCAGCAATACCATTTCAATAGGCCTTAACCACCATTTCATTTACTATTGCATCAGACAGGAACATATAACCAGTTCATTTCTCAGCACTCCAGAGTAATCCTGTTGGAAGGTAGACGTTAGAACACTGGGGCAAGAAGAACAGTTGGTTCCGCATAGGTAAACCATCCCAATAGCATGGGGAACCTATTTCATGAAAGAGATAAGCGTGTCATTACCCAGCAATAAGCAGCTCACCAAGCAGAAGTAGAGCACTTCCCTGAGCAGAACTCACCATTCCATTGAGGGTAAAACATTGTATGAGTCAGGACTAATAAAATCCCTACACATCAGGCGTAATATTTCATGAGGAAATAACCGTTTCAGCGGTTAAGCCACCATTCCATTAAAGCAAGGAACACTTCACTCCATAACGATAGGCCTGTAGTTCGCCTTCCGGTAAGCAGGAATGAACATTTCACTAATCATGAATAAACATTTCAGTAATCCGGAATAAGCATATCATCGTTCCTGAATAAACATTTCACTAATGGTAACTCATTTCATTGAGATTAAGCAATTCTTTTGGAGGGCTAAACACTTCAGTGTAAATCAGGCCATATCTCACTAGACAAGTGAACAGTCATCCCATTAGGGCAATCAGCACTTCATCAGGTAGTATTATGAGGGCATCCTGCAGGAGTGTAACATTTCATTAGCCAGGTGAAGCATATAAAACTTTGGGCCAGGGGACCCATCAAACTGCCCAAAACATTGCTACCTTTAGGACCTGCCTAGGGGCAGGTAAGGACAACCAGTCCCCCAAAGTCATCTCTCAGGTCTCTGGGCACGTGCCAGTACGTTAACCGGCCAATTAGGGCCAATGGGGCCCCACAACAGTCTGCCCCAGGGGAGGGGCGAACTCAGGCCTACTCCGCCCTTCTGCCCTCCTCCCCGGGGGTTACCTTGGTCTTCGGGCCTCCTCGGCCCCTTGCAGCGGTCTCCTGGAAGGGAGGGCTTTCACTCGCCTCAGGGAGCCCACCGGTGACTTGCGCCGACTGAGAATCTCTTTTGACCCCACCGGGGCCGGCGCCAGCTGATGGGAGGCCCACCGGTGAAGAAATGCTCTGTTCCCGGGCCCGTGATGACGTGGGTGGCGCGGGAACCAATCAGCAGGTAGTTTGGGCGGGCGCGGCAGCGTCAGCCAATCGCTGTGCGGCGCCGGATGGGGGCGTGGCTAGGGACGCCGCGTCCCTCATCACGTGACGCAGGTGAAGGCTTCAGGCCTTCTCCGGCCTGACAGGAATCCGCGGCGGCCTACCTCAGACACCGGGGCCGCCGCGGGGGATCCTCCAATCTTGGGCCGGGCTGCGGCGGCGATGGTGGCCCCACAGAAGGCCCCAGCAGGCCCGGCGCGCAACGTCCTGGGACAGCTCTTCCCCTGGAGGGACAGCGCGATCGCGGCGGCCCTCTCCTGGCACTGAGGGCCGCCGGGGGCAAACCACAGCTCTCCACAGGGCAGCCCCGGCTGCACGGGCCACAGGGGCTGCGGCGGTGAGTACCCTTGCCGATTAGCGCCTCAGAAACAGCTCGCTCCAGGTCCGGTCGGCGTTTGCAGCGCCTCAGGGCAGTACAGCGCTTGGGGGCAAAATATAGCGCTTCGAGGAGGCGGCGCTCCCGGGCACACACGTAGCGCTGGGCAATGAGCAGGATACAGCGCTTGACAGGCCACAGCAGGGGAGTGCTGAGGAGCAGCGCAGTTTGGCTCAGTTTCAGTTAGGTTAGCAGCGCAGACACGGCAGGGCAAGCAACCCAAGCAGACAGGCCGTCCCGCAGTTCAGGGCTAGCACTAAGCAGAGATAGCGTTTAGAATTCGCTTCAGTGGGCACTTCTCTTAGGACAGCGATTCAGCCAATTCAGTCAGGGGGGGTTAGGCAGGACAGCGCAGGCCAATACCTGGTTGACTCCCCAGCAGTCCTGTGGTAATTAGAAGGTCTTTTTGGCGGTTGATGGTTTTTGCGCCCTTGTAAATACCAGTTTCTTGTTACTTGAAGGGGGGTTGAGTAGGTGGCTGCAGGCAGGCTTTCTCTGCAGGTCACTGTAGATGTCCCTGGGTTCCCCTCTCGCCGGGCCAGATCAGTGGGTAGTCCAGGGTACCTCACTCAACTTAAGAGGCAGCACCTAAGCCCTGTCACTCTCAGTGGCATAAGTCCCTGACTAGGCCCTACCGCCTAAATCTCCGGCGTGGGTTCCCCAGGTCAGTGATGCCCCAACTGACTGGAAAGTTTTCCCTCCCTTGCTTATATAGGCCCAGGTCAGGTGACCACCCTCTAAGGCGGCAAAACTAGGCTCCGCCCCTATTCTAGAAGGTGCCAGGAGCTTCCCTACTCTAACTGTGGGCAGGCTGGAATGGCAACAATGTTTGGAGTCCCTGCCAGCTCCTGGCAACTAGAATGTGCCTTAACAAGACCACGCTGCAGTAACGGGGGTCAGTGGCAGCCATGTTGAGGGAAGAGGGCACCTGCACCTAGCATTGATTTTAATAATGCACAGGGCATTTTAACCTCACAGGGCCTATACAATTACATTACAAAGGGGGACTTCCAGAATTAGGGGAAGCAAAAAGCAAAAAAAAATCAGTGAAAAGGGCCAAGTCCAACACAACTCCCCCCCAGCCAAAAGCCAGGGTAGACCAATCATCACAGTGATGGGCTTTCCCCGCTTGGGGCGGAAAAAGGTGGCCGCAGGCCCGTAACTTCAATGGCATCAGCCAGCTCATCACCATCCAAACCACCCCACTGGTGTTCCTTAGTGGGATGTGGCCAGGACTGGCCTCTAGACAGTCCAAAAGTCTCTGGCCCTAGCTCTCTCACCGAGTGGGGGGCAGTAGCCCCAGGCCCGTAGTACCATTTGACCACTCTTCTTCTCCTTGCAGCTCCAAACGGCCACTGGTCATCCCACCTGGAGTCCGAACCCTCAGGCTGACCAGCCACCAGGGGCGAGCCTCTCCTCCCCCTACCTCTCCTTCTGGGGTTCCACCCTTTCCTCCTAAGCGGGACACCCTCAGAACACCACTCTCTCCCCAACCTAGAGTCTAGACCCTTAGGTTGAACTGGTGCCAGGGGCGAGTCCTCCCTCCCCCTACACCCCCTCCCAGAGTTCTGCACCCTCCTAACTGGAGTAGTACCCCTGAGAGTCAAATCTGGGGGGACTCTGATCACAGATGTCCCACCCGCCAGGTCCGGCAAATCCTCAACCTGGCCACCCAACCCGGGATCTGCGCCCTGTGGCTGAGCCGGTGACGGAGGAGAGTCCTTCCTCCCTCCGCACCCCCTCCCAGAGTTCCGCACCCTCCCACCGGGAGAAGTACCCCTTGGAAGTCAATTCGGTAGGGACCTTAATTACAGGTACCCCACCCTCCAGGTCAGGCAACTCCTGAACCTGGAACCCCAGTCCAGGATCTAAACCCTGCGACTGGTCAGAACCCTGAACCACTGGAGCTCCGATTACTGATGCTCCGGGTTCTCCTGACACGAGGGGATCCCTTTTACTGGAAGGCACAACAGGACAGCCTAGGCTCCCAACCTGGGGTTCACTTACCAAACTCTCCAGGCCCTGTGACTGTGGTTGGGGCACCTCGGGACACCTCCCCATCTCACTCCCTCCTGTAGATGGGATGTGAGGCCCTACAACCCTCACACTATCCTGGGACCTAGCTGGGCTACTCCTCACCTCTTCCGCCTCGCTGGGTCGGAAGATCCCTGCACCACTCCCTTCAGGATCACTCCCCCGAACCTCGGATACGCTGCCATCATTAGAATTTCTTGGCGCACCTAACTGTAAGGCTCTCAGCTCCATTTCTTTGAGCTGAAGCTTGTGCGCCAACTTCCTTTCCTCCATAGCAAACTGTTTATCTTCCCTTTCTCTCTCCCTCTCGTGCTTTAGCTTGGCCAGCTCCAATCTCAATCGCCTCTCCTCCCTCCTGTCCTTATACACCTTCTACGAAGCACTCCTACTAGATACACTACTGTGTGTCCCGAAACGTCTTCCCGGCAACACATTTCCACTCATCACAGTGTTCAGTAGGTCTAGTCCTTCTGGAGCGCCTGCCTCTTCTTGTGTGACCTGCCCCTCCTGTTCCTCATCCCCTCTCCCCTCTGGGTGGGCCCTTACCCCTGCCCTCCAAGCGGTACCGAGCGCCTCCTTTGCGGCTCTCCGCCTAACCGGCACCCCATCCCCTGACAAAATTCCCATGGCAGTTTGGCCAGCTGGAACTCCATTTTGCAAGGTGGGGACCCAGATAAAATAAAGGAAAGATCCTAGGACGTGGGTAACAATTCTGGGTCAAACAGGTCTCTACACACAGGCTAGACAGTGGGGGCAATTACCTATGCTTGCAAGCACGATAGGTGTCCAGTCTAATTGCGGCACACTCCGTCTCACTGGAGGGTGCTGTATAGTCACAGGTCCTGAATCCCACCGCTCGCCAACAATGTAGGAACTGGGGTCGCCAGTTCCCCAGGGGTAGCCTGGCATGAGCAGGTAGGCACCCGAAAGCTTAGGTGTTAAGTGACTACACAGCACACACCCACTGAGACAATAAAAGGCACGCAATGACTGACGCCACTCCAGTGTGTTTGATTAAAAATCAAATAACTTTTATATGAGATTAAGGTTCAGGAGTGGAAAATCACAGTATCAGTTACTCATCAAAACATTTCATTGGAGGGGAGAACAGGGAGCAGTTCAATAATCACTGTAACATATGGCGAAAACCATTTCATGAAGGTATTAGAATTCCATTAGTTAACAATAAACTTTTCATGAAAGAATTAGCATTTCAAGCAGCTCATCAGGCAAGGATGAGCATAACCTGTAGCAAGTGTCCACAGGTCTTCAGGTAACTAACCTGTTCAGTAGGTAACGCAATTAACGTCTCACCAAGCAAGGGTGAAAAGTACCTAAAACTCTTTAGCAGGAATAAGTCGTGCATTAACTGGGGGATAAAACATTTCATTAAATGTAAAACATTTCATTAGGCATTAAATACCATCACATTACCTGGTGCCTGAATAGGCAGTGCCTTACTCAGCAATAACATTTCAATAGGCCTTAACCACCATTTCATTTACCATTGCATCAGACAGGAACATATAACCAGTTCATTTCTCAGCACTCCAGAGTAATCCTGTTGGAAGGTAGACGTTAGAACACTGGGGCAAGAAGAACAGTTGGTTCCGCATAGGCAAACCATCCCAATAGCATGGGGAACCTATTTCATGAAAGAGATAAGCGTGTCATTACCCAGCAATAAGCAGCTCACCAAGCAGAAGTAGAGCACTTCCCTGAGCAGAACTCACCATTCCATTGAGGGTAAAACATTGTATGAGTCAGGACTAATAAAATCCCTACACATCAGGCCTAATATTTCATGAGCAAATAACCGTTTCAGCGGTTAAGCAACCATTCCATTAAAGCAAGGTACACTTCACTCCATAACGATAGGCCTGTAGTTCGCCTTCCGGTAAGCAGGAATTAACATTTCACTAATCATGAATAAACATTTCAGTAATCCGGAATAAGCATATCATCGTTCCTGAATAAACATTTCACTAATGGTAACTCATTTCATTGAGATTAAGCAATTCTTTTGGAGGGCTAAACACTTCGGTGTAAATCAGGCCATATCTCCCTAGACAAGAGAACAGTCATCCCATTAGGGCAATCAGCACTTCATAGGTAGTATTATGAGGGCATCCTCATAATAACATTTCATTAGCCTGGTGAGGCATATAAAACTTTGGGCCAGGGGACCCATCAAACAGCCCAAAACATTGCTACCTTTAGGACCTGCCTAGGGGCAGGTAAGGACAACCAGTCCCCCAAAGTCATCTCTCAGGTCTCTGGGCACGTGCCAGTACGTTAACCGGCCAATTAGGGCCAATGGGGCCCCACAACAGTCTGCCCCAGGGGAGGGGCGAACTCGGGCCTACTCCGCCCTTCCGCCCTCCTCCCCGGGGGTTACCTTGGTCTTCGGGCCTCCTCGGCCCCTTGCGGCGGTCTCCTGGAAGGGAGGGCTTTCACTCGCCTCAGGGAGCTCTCCGGTGACTTGCGCCGCCTGAGAATCTCTATTGGCCCCACCGGGGCCGGCGCCAGCTGATGGGAGGCCCTCCGGTGAAGAAATGCTCTCTTCCCGGGCCCGTGATAACGTGGGCGGCCCGGGAACCAATCAGCAGGCAGTTTGGGCGGGCGCGGCAGCGTCAGCCAATCGCTGCGTGGTGCCGGATGGGGGCGTGGCTAGGGACGCCGCGTCCCTCGTCACGTGACGCAGGTGAAGGCCTTGTCCGGCCTGACAGGAATCCGCGGCGGCCTACCTCAGACACCGGGGCCGCCGCGGGGGATCCTCCAATCTTGGGCCGGGCTGCGGCGGCGATGGTGGCCCCACAGAAGGCCCCAGCAGGCCCGGCGCGCAACGTCCTGGGACAGCGCTTCCCCCGGAGGCACAGCGTAATCGCGGCAGCCCTCTCCTGGCACCGAGGGTCGCCGGGGGCAAACCACAGCTCTCCACAGGGCAGCCCTGGCCGCACGGGCCGCTGGGGCCGCGGCGGTGAGTACCCTCACCGATTAGTACCTCAGAAACAGCGCTCTCCAGGTCCGGTCGGCGTTTGCAGCGCTTCAGGGCAGTACAGCGCTTGGGGGCAAAATATAGCGCTTCGAGGAGGTGGCGCTCCCGGGCACACACGTAGCGCTGGGCAATGAGCAGGATACAGCGCTTGACAGGCCACAGCAGGGGAGCGCTGAGGAGCAGCGCAGTTTGGCTCAGTTTCAGTTAGGTTAGCAGTGCAGACACGGCAGGGCAAGCAGCCCAAGTAGACAGGCCGTCCCGCAGTTCAGGGCTAGCACTAAGCAAAGATAGTGTTTAGCATTCGCTTCAGTGGGCACTTCCCTTAGGACAGCGATTCAGCCAATTCAGTCAGGGGGGCTTAGGCAGGACAGCGCAGGCTAATACCTGGTTGACTCCCCAGCAGTCCTGTGGTAATTAGAAGGTCTTCTTGGCGGTTGATGGTTTTTGCGCCCTTGTAAATACCAGAGTCTTGTTACTTGAAGGGGGGTTGAGTAGGTGGCTGCAGGCAGGCATCCTCTGCAGGTCACTGTAGATGGTCCCTGGGTTCCCCTCTCGCCGGGCCAGATCAGTGGGTAGTCCAGGGTACCTCACTCAACTTAAGAGGCAGCACCTAAGCCCTGTCACTCTCAGTGGCCTAAGTCCCTGACTAGGCCCTACCGCCTAAATCTCCTGCGTGGGTTCCCCAGGTCAGTGATGCCCCAACTGACTGGAAAGTTTTCCCTCCCTTTCTTATATAGGCCCAGGTCAGGTGACCACCCTCTAAGGCGGCAAAACTAAGCTCCGCCCCTATTCTAGAAGGTGCCAGGAGCTTCCCTACTCTAACTGTGGGCAGGCAAGGCAGGCTGGAATGGCAACAATGTTTGGAGTCCCTGCCAGCTTCTGGCAACTAGAATGCGCCTTAACAAGACCACGCTGCAGTAACAGGGGTCAGTGGCAGCCATGTTGAGGGAAGAGGGCACCTGCACCTAGCATTTATTTTAATAATACACAGGGCATTTTAACCTCACAGGGCCTATACAAGTACATTACAAAGGGGGACTTCCAGAATTAGTGGAAGCAAAAAGCAAAAAAAAATCTGTGAAAAGGGCCAAGTCCAACAGAGAGGTATGCTTGCAATAATGAAAAATGAATTTAAGAGTTTTTCAGTAACAGGAAATGTAAAACTTAAAAGTTCAAGAGATGTATAGGGCTGGCAAAAGTTTTTTTTTACCAGGTCGAAATGGCAGTTTAACCCCTTGACCGCGGCGCAAATACTGCCGCGATGCTGGGGAAATAGAGAGTGGGGAGGGGGGGTTCGCCCATGCCCACTGTGACGCGTGACAGCTCCCGGCCGTCACACGCACGCAAGGGGTTAAGACTGCACATATAGGCTGCAATGGCAGGCTTGAGACATGCTTTTAAAAAGACTACTTAATTGGGAGGCACAATAAGTGCTGCAGGCCCACTAGTAGCATTTATTTTCAGGCCCTGGGTAGGTTTAGTACTACTTTCATAGAGATTTAAAAGTAAATTAAATGTGCCAATTGAATGAATGACAATTTTACCAGGTTTAAAGGAGAGAGCACAAACACTTTAGTACTGGTCAGCAGTGGCAAAGTGCGCAGAGTCCTAAGGCCAACACAAACAGATTCAGAAAACAAGAGGGGTGAAGGCAAAATGTTTGGGGGTGACCCTGTACAGCAGGCCAGGTCTAAAATGACCACCCACCAGCCTACAGCAAGAGTGGATTATTCAATATGTTGATGGGCTTCCTGCTTAGGTGATATAACATGGAGAATGCCCTACTTCTGCAGAGGCACATTTCAGTTCAATGCCCTTCTGAACTCAGTTGTATCCCTCTCTCTACACTCTTCTGAGCCACTGGACAGACCCATGGGGAGCCCTTTTCCTCACTTGTCGACCCTGTCTGTGATTCTTCTAACCTTAACTTGCTCAGAGATGGAACCCCATAGGCAGACAGTAAAAACATGGCAAACTAAATGATGTGGCCCATTCTGCCCCTTGTATCAGACTTCTGTCCCCAACACAAGGAAAATCTTGCCTATAAGGACAGTGGCAAACAGTGGCCACTAACAGCTGACAGTGTCAAGGACCAGGCCGTAGACCATACAGGGTTCTCTGACCTCTGAGGTGTCTCAGAGAGGGGTGCAAATGCCTCAGGTGATAGGCACACTTTTTCTACTTTCCTTTCCACCAGTCCAGAGATTGTAGCCTGAGACTGGTTCCCCAGCCCAGGGTCTGTATCAGGAGGCTGAACGGGTGGCAGGGATGAGTCCTTCCTTCCCCTACCCATGAGCTTTCATACACTCTGCATGGGAGTTGGACCCCCAGAAAACAGAGCTTTCAGGGCGCCATGGTTGGCCGCCCTACTAGCTCTCTGGACACTGGTGGTAATGAAGTGCCCAGAATGTGTTCAATGGCCATCTGGGGGCTACATACCCTTGTGAAGCTCACACTATGGGGTGCTCTTTTAGGAGAGATCAGGTTCCCTCGCTTGTGCCCCAACTAGGAGCATTCAAAGTACTGGGGATCGAAATGGGTGACTCTGAACCACTGCCCACCAGAACCTCCCCTCCTATTCGTAGAAGGGGTATGGGAACCCTTCCCCCCACACTATTCTCAGAGCTATCTGGGTCACTGCGTACCTATGTTGGGGCGAACCTAAACCATCCTTCTCAGGAGCACTTCCAGGTACTTTTCACAGAATCTTAGGTACTAACCAAGAGGTCTGCCTCCTTTGCAAGCTCCCTGGGGTCAGTGAGCTTGCAGTCAACCAATTGTTGGCGCAACTCTGTGAAATAGTTACCAAACATGTGTTTTCTCAAAATTAGATCATATAGCCCCTAATATCTATTAACTTGGTTGCCCTTCACCCAACCATTCAATGTCTTTCTGGAGAAGTCCAGAAAATCCACCCAAGACTGGTCCATCAGACTGTGACGGTGCCTAGACCTTATACCATATCTCTCTGGGGTGAGGCTAAACTTGGTGTTTAGGGTTGCTTTCATGGGGGTATAGGACATCTGGTCAGCCACCTCTAACACCAATAGGGTATCCTCCATACAGCTGACATGTTCCTCTGCAGACTGGCCCCCCAAAACTCCTCTGTGATCCTATGCAATCTAAGGCCTACCTCATAGGCTGTGAACCATCTATCAATATCATCCCCCATCTCAAAGCAGGACACCAAGTCTTTGGGTATGTGTACTCTGTGATCTCCATTGGACAGCGTGTTGTTGCTGTCATCATTTCTACTGGACTCTGACACATGTTTGGCATTTAAGACCTAATCTTTTAGACTCAGTTCATGAGTCCACAACATCCTTTTTTTCTGCCAAGGCCCTTTCAGCCACAGCCCTCTCATTTCTAAGGCCCTTTCTGCCTCAGCTTTTCTGTCTTCTGCAGCAAGTCAGTCTAGCTGCATCTTCAGGTCTCTCTCCACCTGTCTGACCTTCAACTCTTCTGGAGACAGGGTGTGGGTAGATACACTGCTTCCCGCATTGGATCCATCACGGGACTCCATCTCTGGGGGCCCTCCTCTCTCTTCTGGAGCTATTGCTAAGTCATTTCCCTCCTCCTCCTTATCATCCCTCTCAGGGCCATCACCCTCTTGTTCCTCTGTAGAAGTCTTCCACCAGGCAATAAATTAGACTCAAAATCAAGGTGAACTTATAAAAATAACACAGATTGTTATGTAATATTTCAGACCAACAACTTCATTCTACAATAGGTACTTTTTAAGTTATGAATTTTTCAAGTCCACAAAATGGAGTCAATTGGAAAAAAGAGAAAAATGCACATAAATTTGCACAGTTGGATTTCAAGGTTCACCTTGGGAATTTAAGTAGGTATCTAGGTCAGGCCCAATGTTCCACCAATAGGTGCTCAGGAGCATCTCAGATTTGGCTGAGAGCAGGGTGCTGAGGTAGTTAGTAGCTGGTGCGATAAAAAGAAGGATGCCACTTGAAAATACACTGCACAAAAGGACTTAAAGGTAGGTCCAAAGGGTCCCACTCCAGGGAGTCGGTCGCAAGGGCCTTAGGATCCCGAGAGCACATCTGGATCGTCGCTACCAAGGCTGGTCGGACCGAGTCCAGAGTACATAGGTCAACTGGGCGGCGCGCGTCAAGACATCCTCATGCTTGCTTCCTGGACAGTTGGAGTCCGGAATGGACTCTTTGTTTCATGGTATGCTGTAGGGGGTCTGGTACGCCGTTATTGGTGCGGCAAGGTTCCGGTAGATCCTGGTGTCTCCAAACTTGATGGGGAGACAGGATCTGATCCTCCGGAGCTGATGTACCACTATTGGTTTGAGTGTTGCATCGGAGTCCCCAGGGAGCAACAAGATGACAAACCGAACTTCGCTGGTTCGGTGCCTGCGGACTGCAGGGGAGTAGTACCTCTACTCCAAGGGAGCTGTTTGTTACTTGCAGAAGGTTGGCAGAGCTCCAGGGTTCTTCGAGGCTTCACAGCTGCAGAACGAGACAGCACACCATGAATGTTGAGTCCTTAATTCAGCCGGCAGGGTTTGGTGCCAATTTTCTGCAGCAGGGGAGACAGGTAGTAGCCGATATGTTCCTTACCTTGAGGGTGCCTATACCCTCTAAGTGATCACTTACTTTGGTAAGGGGCACTACCATAGCCCTGAAAGGTTGTTTTCCTACCGTCTCAAGATGGAGGATTTACAAAAGTGTGATCCACATCGCCATCGACACCTTAGGGGTGGTGCTGGCTGAATATGGACACACCTCCTCATCTAACCCTCAGTCCTCTCTTTTAAACTCTATCCTTGAGGCCACCCAAAAAAGTTCATGTGGACTCCTGGAGATAGTTTTACTTCTACCACATGTTCTTTGCACTCTGCCCCTCCTTCGCCTTCTCTTACCGCTCATCTTTGGGATAACACCTCATCTCCTCCCCACTGGGGAGTTTTAGCTCACACCTTGGACCTTGCCGTCCAGGTGTGAGGAGGGAACATAATGATGAAGCATGTCACCATATGGTAAATGAGGGTTCTCATCCTGAAAGGATTCCTTTCCTTTCCTTTCTTCCTTCCTGTTAGTTTTAATACAAAAAGTCAACCGCCAATATACAGACTTTATCTGTTTGACTTCACAAGCCAGACATACATTGTGTGAATTTGTTTATATATTAGGGATTGGTACGTTCTTGGCATTCCAGATCCCTTTAGATCCTTTGTGTGGAAATCAGTTTAAAACTGCACACAGAGGCTGCAAAGACAGGCCTGAATATTTCTTTTTAAAGGCTTCTTAAGTGGTGTCACAATAAGTGCTGCAAGCTTACTAGTAACATTTAATTTACAGGACCTGGGTTCACACAGTTCTACTTTACTAGGGACTTGCAAGTAAATGAAATGTGCCAATTGGGTATAAGGCAATTTGACCATGTTTAAAGGGGAGAGTACAAGCACTTTAGCACTGGTCAGCAGTGGTAAAGTGTGCAGAGTTCTAAGGCCAACAAAACGGGTTCAGAAAACAGGAGGAGGGAAGGCAGAAAGTTTGGGGGTGACCCTGAAGAGAAGGCCAGGTCCAACACACAATGCCAGCCTGTGAAAGTTTGGGGGTGACCCTGAAGAGAAGGCCAGGTCCAAAACACAATGCCAGCCTGGGAAAGCATTTGTCCACTTTTAAACAAGATCTTGTCCATTCCTGTACCTCAATTAGGTTTGGCGCCATCCTTGCCAGAGAGACAAAGCATAGGCTGACACAGTGTGAGCTGCATCAGCTAGTAACAGCGTAGATCTTCTTTAAAGTCAGGAAGGGGCTGGGCTCAACCTCCAGGCAATGTTTTGAAGCTCAAGCAAGGGGCTGCGTACAGCCCCAGGCCTTTCTGCACAGGAGAGGAACAACCCTTCCCACACCCAAGTCCCCTTTTCCACTATCTGGTAGCAATACACATAAAACTCCAGGGTAGCCATCAGGGATCTGGTGACACTGGACAATGGCAGGAAATAATATTTGGCTTAGGCAGGAAAATTACATCTTTCTAAAAGAGTAATTTCCAAAATATTAATATAAACTCTCACTTTACTATAAGTTAGATTTTAAATTGCTATTCAAATTAGTGCTGGAATCATTTTTCTAGCTGCACCCAAACTAAGGTTAAGCATTATAAATTGTTATAATGTAAGTGTTTTTCTATTGCAGAGTCAGTGAAAAACCACTTTTGTGCTTTTTCATTGCCAGCAATTAGCTTTTAGAGTCTACCTTAGGGGTGACATACAAGCCTTAAAAATGAAGTTTTATGCCTAATAAAACCTTTATTATACCATGTTGAAGTAGAAGTTTAAAACTTAGTTCTATATTTTAGCTTTCAATGTGTCCTCATTTCCATTTTTCATTCAAGGGCTCATTTTGCATTAAAAGTATTGTGAGAGAGACAATTGCTGCAAACAACAGCAACTTTTACTCTAGTTGTTTGGGTCAATCCTGTTCTCTCATGCTATAATTTGGCCACAAACATCTTGGTTATCATGCAATGTGGTGTATTGGTGTGATTTCCAGTATTTCACATGGCAAGTTGTTGGACTTGGCCCTTTTTGGCAGGTTCACCTCTACACTTTTTGCCGTTTCTGTGACCTGGTTTTAGGCCTCTGGGCATTTTAGCACTGTGGTCCAGTGTAAAGTGTGTGCGCTCTCTGTGTTACATTTGTAAAGTTGGCATGCCCTCCAATAGTAATTCCTGTTATGAAAGGAGCAGTGTGGTCAAGTCTGGTATGTATGAAATTGTGTGAATAAATGCTGCGCAATGGTGTGCGAGGATTTATTGTGTTATTTTAGAAATGACACTTTTGGAAGTTGGCATTTCTGTGTGCTATATGTCTGCCTGCCTGATGTGAATTGCATGTCTGGCTTGTGAGTGACAGGAGCTGGCAGGTGTGTATGGCTCCAGGAGGGGCAGGATGAGTCAGCGCTGGGCTGAATGGGACATCTGGGCTGAGAGTAGTGGGAGGGTAATCCCCTGACTCTGAATAGGGTGGTACCTTCCCAAGCAAATGCTGGCTCCGCCCCCTGTGGTGTGTCTGATCACCTAGCCCCCACCTGACAAAGGAGAAGAGGAGCTTGAAAAACAAAGTGCTCCAAATCCCACCTGAACCAGTTGCACCTGGTGCCCCCATGCCCTGCACTAACAGACAAAGAGAATCTGGGTATAAATGTAGGGGCTATGCCCCCATGAGGGGGGGACTGCTATGACCGGCATGGACCCTGCATGGCCCCTTGATCTCCATGGACTTATTCCTTTCTAGGATAGTACAGGACCTTCTGGGCTTTGTGTGGCATCCTGTGCCCTGTGTGCGATTTATTTTTAAATTTCCCCTGGAGAAGTGAAGCATGGGCTGTACAGCGCTGAGCTGCAGTCCTTGGTGAGGGAATCCCCCTCAAAGGGATTCTCCCATGATCCATAATTACGGGTGCCCCCCCCCCACGTTTTTCTTTAATTGCGGGTGCCCACCCCGCATTTGGATTTTCTTATGGCCTTTAGGTTTTGGAGAGTGGGTGCCCACCCCGCTCTCCCGCTATTTTTAATGGCGGGTGCCCACCCCGCATGTTGCCTTGTTTTTAAAATTGAAATAGCGCGTGCCCACCCCGCTTGATGCTTTTGTTGACGGGCGGGTGCTCACTCCGCACTTTGCCGAGTGGAGGAGAGCCGCCGCCATCGCCCAGACGAGCGTCGGGCCGGGAGTCAGGCCGCTGCTGCGCCCAACTGTCGATTGGGCTCAGAGGCCGTCCTGAGAGAGCAGGAAGTGAGGAAAGGTCTTGGAGGCAGGGCTCCCGCAGCCATGGTGTGAGCCCTGTCTGTGGTGACCGGACGAGTCCCACGGGAGCCTACCCCGTAGTGAGGAGAGTCCCGAGAGGTTCCCAGTGCAGCCAGAGGAAAGTTGGAGCCTCGCCGGTTCCCAAAAAACTGGAGAGCAGCGACCAAGAGCCCGGTGAGTGGGGCTGCCTTCCAGCCTTGTTGGTGCAAGAGATGCACTAAAGGTGCCCCGGTGAAGGGGGCACTTTGATTGATAGAGTCCCGATGCAGGGGGACTCGTGGGGCACTTCAGGGCCAAGGCAGAATTCCTTCTTGGGGCCATCTTTGAAGGAGCCCCCGAATGGAGCTCCCCAGGCACAAAGAGTGCCAGTTCCTTGCAGGGCACATTGGAATGCCTCATTTGTTTTGGGGGCAATTTTGTGTAAAGAAGCCCGGGCCCCTTCATGTTCCTCGTTCTCAGCTGCACCGTTCCAGCGCGGGCAGCTGCAATGTTTTGCGCTCATTTGGACAGGAGGGTACTGTGGTGCCAGGCATACGATTCTTCACAGTTGCGCAGCACATAGTGCCAGCTGCCACGTTTAGGCCGTCATTCCTTTTGGGGCATTTTATGAGATAGGAGTGAGGGGAAACAACCTTTACGACACAACTTTTACAACGCACTACCTTTACAACTAAACTTTTACAATGCAACATCCATTACATCGCATGCCATTACAATGCAACCATTACAACGCATGACACTACAACGCATACCACTACAACGCATGTCATTACAACGCATAACATTACAACGCATAACATTACAATGCATAGTACCCTTACACTATCTAACACTTACCCTACTGTTGCACCCCCTGGAGTTAAAATAGTAATTTTTACCCCTACACTATCCAACACTTACCCTACTGTTGCACCCCCTGGAGTTAGAATAGTAATTTGTACCCCCTACACTATCCAATACTTACCATACATGCAATGTAATGTTATGCGTTGTAATGGTATGCGTTGTAAAGGTAGTATGCGTTGTGATGGAATGCGTTGTAAAGGTAGTTTTTAAAATTAGCTGCAATGGCATGCGTTGTAATGGAATGCGTTGTAATGGATGTTGCGTTGTAAAAAATGCGTTGTAAAGGTATGCGTTGTGAAAGTATGCGTTGTAACATCATACATCCGGAGTGAGAGATACTCCTCTGCCCCAGCGCAGCTGCAGGCTTTTGGAGATTCTGCTGCATTGGCAGCAGCCCTGACATTTTGAACACAAGGCATTTGATCCCCTTTGAGAAGGCCAGGGGACTGTTAGGTTAATAGGGCGCCAGGCCCTAATGTGATGCTAGGAAATGTGATTTATGTAGTATGATTTACGCATCCTGATTTATGCCTCTAGATGTGGTTTTATGATTATGAGGTTTTGCATACTGTGTTTATGTTTGAGTTATTTGCCTACAATAGTTTATGCTAGTGAGATTATTTCCTAACGTGAGTTATGTTTAGGAGGTTATGGTCTAATATGTTTAGGCTTATGAGGTTGGCGCAGCATATATTCCACGCATAATATGGTTTATGTTGCAGGATGATGCTGAGTACAGTACTTGCCAGTAACTACTGGTTGTGTTCTATGTTCATTATATGTTCTACATTTACTATCTTCACTAAGTGATGGTTCTGACAGTTGTCCAAATGGGGCTGTCATGTGTATATAAACCCTTGTACATATTTC
The DNA here is from genome assembly GCF_964261635.1 of Lissotriton helveticus. NCBI lineage: Eukaryota > Metazoa > Chordata > Amphibia > Caudata > Salamandridae > Lissotriton > Lissotriton helveticus. The sequence goes on along the minus strand of NC_136065.1, from coordinate 353,732,904 downwards.
CCTATGCCAGTTGGCACAGTGTATATTGTGTGATTACTATTCTAATGTGTTTTATGATAATACAAAGGCTATTTTTTATATAACCTTGTGTGGAGTTCCTTTTGTAGTGTCCCTAGTGTGTTGTTGCTGTGTGCGTGTTGCGCAAATGCTTTACACATTGCCTCCAGGATAGGCCTGAATGCTCATGCCAAGCTACCAAGGGGGTGAGCAGGGGTTATCTTTGGCGTGTAACTCCCTTGCCCTGACTAGAGTGATGGTCTCTGCCTGGCTTTGGCGCAAGCCTTAGCCAACTAGAGAACCCATTTCTAACAGAAGTGTAACACAAATGTTCCCAAATTACATGAATTACTGCTGCATAATTTACATTTTGGCCAGGCCTAGATCTAACTGCTATTAACACTTTGTTTAGAGTACTCTCTTCTAGGAAGGGTACAGCTTATTTAAATAATATTCTGGGTAACTTACACATAGCCCCTAAACCCACTTACATCACTGCCAGAGTAACATAATTCTATATAGAAATCTCAGATGAATCCTGGCTGTTCTAGAGCTGCAACTTTGTCAATATGTTTATAGTATAAAGAGCATAGTTACAAATACATTATGAGATGGTATTTAACTCCTGTCCTGGTCGGCTGAGTACATGAGGTACATGTGAGAGCCCTGCAAAACCATGCAAATTTCTTGGAAGGACATACTGTCCCTGATCATCGCAGTGATTGAAAAGAAATTAGACCCTCTGCCCTTATTGTTTGGCGGTACAGGAGATAGCTCAGGGTACCCATTTATCATCTTAAGCGTCGTTCTCACGAGTCATACACTTGTTTCCACAGGGCTCAGTATTGCATAAATGATTAAAAATCCACTCACACGGACTATGAAGTGGCAGGTTGTGGTCAATTTTTGTAATGGAAAGGTTGACCCCAGTAGTAGGACTGGGAAAGATTTCAATTACGCCTGTGTTATTTGCATAATTTCAGGAATTTCATATCATGCTTATTAAGCAAAATTACCAAAACAATGCCATTATGCTACTTCACATAATTATGCGTCATTATAACCAATGCACAGGAGCAACATTACGCTCTGGTTGCATGTCTGTGGTGTTGCATAGAGCATGTTTATGCTGGCCCAGTTCTCCTTCTGAGTCCTCATCAACAAATGATTGATTTCTCTTACTGTTGAACTGAGGTGGATGATCTGTAATCCCTCTCCCATTGAGAGTTCATGGCGTAAACCTCTAATGTCATACATGTCCTCTATATTGTTTTGTACTCCCCTATGGTAAATAAGCTGTATAAAACAACTGTGATTAATTACAACACATACATGCATAGGTGTGACTTGCTCCTGTACCACCAAAACGTTACTAAAGGTCTAAAAATGAATTGATCGAGGTTCTTTTCAACATCGTCACAAAGTTCATTCCCCTTCCTCTGTCTCTCTCTTGATATCTTAAACACCAAATAACACAGTTTGAAAGTGTCCTGCATCTTGAATGACAAAACTAAACAATTAACTTTATCTGTGATGCATCCATAAAGATGTATACCACATAAGACTTTGGGCCATACGTATGAAACTTTGGTTTTGCGATTCTCAAATAGCGATTCTTAGAGATTATCAAAGGATGACCAGTCCAAAGCAGCATACAAAATGTGTCCCCAACAGCAAAGAGCCTATAAGCAGAAAATAAGGAAAAGGGTTTGATGACTAGACTAATGGTTTTGATCCTTCTCCCAGTAAATGTAAAAAATTGCAACATCCTACACTAAACTAAGGATAGGTGAAACCCTGTCAAATCAAGGAAGCAAGAAAGGTGTCAGCATCAGAAACTCTGTAGAAGTTCTATAGGTAAGGAGTCATGTTTATTATGAAGCCACAAAATCAGAGATGTCAAGAGGAGTCTGTACCTCTCCAGATCTTAAGGGAATCTGCCTAACTCCAAGGTGTGTTCACCAATTAAAATGCACAAAGAACATCTAAGAAATATGACCTCATATGCATTACAGTACTTTTCCAGTTCTCAGAAACAAACTTGGATATTGCCTTCGTTCCTCATTAAAATTATTTGACCTTCCCAGTTCTTCCTCGCCTCAGTATCTCTGAAATACAATGTGCATTTCACTAACTAACAAATGACTTTGGTATGCACCTACAGAGGAGAAAACATGCAGAAAAATAACTTTGTTGTATTCTACCTATTGCATATTCCCATGTATGCCTTAACCCACTTAATGCCCTTCTTGTGGAATGTCTCTGCACTGTGATGCACTACGGAATGTTGGGTGCTGGTTGAAGATAAGCACAGTTATGATGGGGCTGAGCTGACTGCAGGCTGCTCCTGGTGGGGCTTATTCCAGGATACTTAACATCTTACAATAAATCTTCATGAAATACCTCAACCAGCTTGGAGTCAATTACTACATTTTGATGGCGACTATTTGATCTTACCTACGTGTTCAACTCAAGAAATCAAGCTTCAAGAAGGCAAGTCTTTCAAAATCTTTATCTATCTTCCAACTTCAAACAAAGACTCTGGCACCAAGCCCCACCAGTGACCATTTCACCGGTCGCCCCCAACTTCTTCGTGCCAGATTCCTGTTCACATGTCTCAATAATTGGACTTTTCAACCATATCACATAACCAGTTTGGCTCTATGGATTAGCTGTTGAATGGGCCTGCCATATGTTGTATGATATTCAAGCTCTGTTCCTTTCAATCTCAAACAAATCCAAAAATGGGAGTTCATCCTGCTTACGTCTCCCTTCTACCTCGCACTGCCAGCTAAGTGATGTTGCGCAAGGACACCTGTTTATGTCAAAACCCCATCCATCAATAAGGCCCTAATGGTTTGGTGTTTAATTGAGACGCAGACTTTACAATTCCTGCTGCCTTCTAGTACCTACTACTCATACAATATCTCCAGAGGGATGGTAAAGGCAAGGATTCATTTCTACAACCTACGGTGTATTTTCAAAACTGCTGTGGCTGTTTTCAACATTTAAACTTCTGCTGCTTTCTACGTGCCATGTTGTTTGAAACAAGTGTAATCAAGATTTAAGTGCAGTGCTGGAGTGGCAGTGTTTCCACAGTATCTCAAGATTGTAACAGATTTCATCCAGTTGTTATGCCTTCAAGTGGTTTAAGACGTTTCACAAGCCTGGTGATAATCAATGGTTCAGTCACACCATACATCTCTTCAAACTTGGCTGACATCCCTGTTATTGAATCTCATACTTCTTGCCATTTCCTGCCACCTCCTGCTGCACTCACAGTACCTCAACTATGATGTTAAACTGCCTCAAAAATCAAGAGTTGCCAGCTCCTGCTTCCACGACGTCTAGCTGTGTGCGCTACAAAAGAGTACCTACATGACATTTTCAAGTGCTCTTTGCGTCTAAAGTAGGAACAAAAATTTCTACATAGGATCCTGCAATAAAAGGACCTGTCAAAATACTGTCAACTGTGAACATATTCGACTAAGTAAACATCGCACGAAGCAGAGCTGTACACATTTACAACGTTGATACTTCAAATCAAGCAAGTATGCAGCTACCCAGTTATGAACTTATGGGGTAAGTCTAATTTTTCTCAATTGTGGCCCAGTCCTCTCCTCGACTTTTGGGCAGTTCAAGCAGTCTGAAGAAATAGCAATATCTTTTTTGTAAAAGTCCCAACCTTCAAGATGTCTCTACAAACTACCTAGTTCATTTGATCTACAGTAGCATCCGGATTTGTTGAGACATATTTTTGTCTTTTACGGTCTCAAGCACTTGAAATATTGTACATGTCAACCGCTGTGCATATTTTTGAATTCAAGCACGAGTCTCACCCGGCACGTGCACACTCACCGGCATTTTTTTCATGCTCAGCTATTCCAGTCTGATCACTGTTCTCGAGGCTCCGTTGCTACAGAACCTGGAGCTCTGTAATAGACGCATTGCAGCACGCCTTCACCAGGAGCCATCCGGCGCAACGTACAATGCGTTCGGCACACTGTGATTGGCAACGTGCTCCTCTTGTGCCTCTGCCGTTTTCATTCTATTTACCAATCACATGCAAGGTACACACCTTCAATTATTGTTGTTTGGGAATCACCTGTCATTCCCCAGTGTAGATGCTCCCCAGTGAAGAGACGTATCTACCCGAACGTTACTTCAATAATTCAAAGGTACTTTTCAATTTCCACGCGCTAAGTTATCTTTGGGACCCTTCAAGATCTCCTCTTGTGTTTTCTATTGAAACTGTTTCTAGTGCTATATAAATGACGTTCTGCAAAACACTGGGGGAAATAATTCTCTTTGAGCACAGAGACTTGTCAGTTGTCAAAGCTTCACAGGAAAGCACAGTCAAGTCAAAACAAAGTCTCTTAATTTATTGTTAACAGCGACACTTGGTGGATATTGGTAGTATTTTGAGTGCTTCCATTTCTCAATATGGATTTCTTTCCAAAGGCAAGCAGAACGAATCTCTTGAAATAATTAATTGAGGATAATAAAACCTTCTGTCGCACCTCTAATAACTGCCAAAATGTCGGAAAAAGTATATCTGAACAGGCTGATACATTAATTAAACACCAAAGGGAGTTCATCCGTCTGATGGTGGTTGAATGCATAGCAGCAAAACCAATCACATTTTAGAATTATATTCTCAATGTATGGTAGACTGTGAACTCCATTTTAAATTAATGTACATACTCCTTGTTGGAGTTCTTGGAATTTTTTTTATTTTTTCCAGTAAAGGGACGCCTCGACTCGAAATCAACTACAAAGACCACGTTTTGCTGTCTTGAAAGGTACTTTTGGAAGTCATGCCATCTTCAGGTCCTATCAAATTTCAAGTTATTCTCAATTGTCAAATACCATATTACTCAAATTACATGCTCTCAAGATTTCTATTACTCTACATTCTCAATGTATTTTATTTATCAATGTACTTGCATACTTTCAATTCATCAATTATATCAATAGACATGCATGTGATAGTTCTATTACTCCATGGTTTAAGTGTATTTGCATGCATGTTTACAAGTTTCTCTATTTGGGATTGCGCATTTCAAATTGTCTATTTCTATGTGCACGGGTGTCTGTTGCATTTTCTAGTTGGACTGTAAATTTCAATTGTTCATTTATCAATGTGCATGCATGTGTTCATTTACTCAAGTACGAGGTTCAATTCTATTCTTGTTTTCAAGTTGTGCAGTATTTTTCTGCCAAGGTCTGTACAGTTCAATTCTCAATTCATATACTCAAGGACGGGGTACAATTCTATTCTTGTTTTCAAGTTGTGCAGTATTTTTCTGCCAAGGTCTGTACAGTTCAATTTTCAATCCATTTACTCAAGGACGGGGTTCAATTCTATTCTTGTTTTCAAGTTGTGCAGTATTTTTCTGCCAAAGTCTTTATGGCTCAATTTTCAAGTTGTTCAGTAGCTCCCGCCTTCCAGAATCAAAGCCTATTGAATAAAATTTTTCACTTCCTTGTCCCAGCTACTCTAGAAGTTCCATCTCTATTTCACCTGTCAAGTGTGTCAATTCAACCTGTGCTATGCCTTTGGTGAGGGCAAGCATGTCTCGAAGTGCTCCTGCACACATCCATTGTACCTGCCTACCAGTTAGTTTTACAGTGCATCAAGAATATACTATTCTTCCCATTTTGCAGTACCTCCTCCCGTCTATCAACCAGTGCTCCAAGTTTTGACATAGGACTTTAGATCAACTAGATTAAAGACACGTTGGGGACACGCACCTTAACTTGTACTTTAAATGTGCCTGGGAGGGTGACGACTCTATTTGTAGACATATTTTATACAGTGGGTAGACAGAGCCATGAACTTTTACGACGCAGATGTTTCATTTCAAGCACATTTGCTGCAGTGAGTCAATTTTAAGAAGTTTTGGTGTGTGGTTGACCTTACAGCCACCCGGCACATCAGTTCGGTAATGTGTCGCCATCTCAGTATTGGCGCCTCACATCAAGATTTTGGTCCTCTTTCTCATTCAGGATGTTCACCATCGGTGATGGCAGTGTTGAACACGAGTTCTATCTCGTGTTTCTAGCCCTAATCCAAGGAAATATTTTACGTGCCTTACTTTCTTCTATGTCGTTGTGGTGCATGTCAAGTCCACTGGTCATGCGTGTTTACATGAGCACGACTTTGACTCCCTGGAATTAATTTTGCCTCAACATTTACTCTATTTCTCTTCATGTGCCTTTAAAAAAAAAAAATAATAATAATTCTCACGTGTCTGACAGTGTGTCTAGGACATGCTTTACAAGCCAGGGTGTTTACCTCATGCTCTTCCACACCGGCAAAGTTTTGTTTTCCTGCCATGATGTTCTTGTTAACTGTATCTACCTTGGACTTCAATGCTTCACTATGTGCAGTGTGGTGGTATACTTCTTAATTTCAAAATGCTATTATTTGCTAATGTATGGTTTCAAATGTTACTGTAAATTATTCTACTGTTATTTTTGTGTTTTTAATTCACATGCATGCCTGGACTTGACTTTAATTTTTCAAGTCAAATGTTTTCTCAAATTGTTTTCTTACAAGGTTGCATGTGTGTAATTTTGTTCAAATTCAATGGTATATTTCCACTTGAGGTTGTCCAGGTTGCACTTTACTCAATCCTTTATATTTTTCGATTTGTGCATGTCAGGTGACCTCTGCTTGAAGTTTTCCAGGTTTGCACATTCTCAAACTTATACATTTTCAAAAGTACTATTACATACTGTTTAATGCCTTCATCCCTCTCATTCTTTAGCATGCCTTTATCCTCTATTTTCTATTTGTGCAACGCTTCTCAATTAGCCTAGCATTTTCACGAAGTATTGCAAAGCTCAACTCCTCGATGTTTTCAATTTCTATTTGTGCCGTTTTCTCTATCTATAATTGCACATTTCAATGTATGTCTTGTTGGGAACGTTTGTCAAGTTTTTATTGTTTATTTTGCTCAAGGTTTTCCAGTTTGTACATTCTCAAAAGTCTTAATATCAATTTTACAGTATTCACTTGGTGGGATTGCAGTTCAATCTAGTTTCTAGTCTATTGTATGAGTTCTCGCTTATCTAGTCTTGTTATTTTACATCGTTGTTTACAGGAAAGGAATGGGTCAATTTATATTATTTATTCATTTCCTTCTCTGTATCACTATGAGTTTTGTACTCTTAAAGTCAAGTTGTTTTACATTATATTTAATTTAGTTTCAATGCTCCTCTGTTAATTGTTTTGTTTTGGAAGAAAAGGAGGTATGTTGTATTCTACCTATTGCATATTCCCATGTATGCCTTAACCCACTTAATGCCCTTCTTGTGGAATGTCTCTGCACTGTGATGCACTACGGAATGTTGGGTGCTGGTTGAAGATAAGCACAGTTATGATGGGGCTGAGCTGACTGCAGGCTGCTCCTGGTGGGGCTTATTCCAGGATACTTAACATCTTACAATAAATCTTCATGAAATACCTCAACCAGCTTGGAGTCAATTACTACAAACTTTCACGCTGGTATTGACTGTCTAGACTGTAAGCTTAATGCCCACTATCAAGCTAACTTAACAGTTTTCTTTAAATGCATATTACATCTACAGCCTACATATAGTCCAATAAAGGAAATGTTTAAAGAAGGAATCAAACTACCTTATTTTGTATTCTTATATGTGACACAATAAACTAATACAGGTATTATTAAACAAAAAACAACAACTGGTCACAATGTATAAAGAAAGCATTGAACACACATATGATTCATTCTCAATAATCTCTGGTGAATGCACTGCATAAAATGCATTTTATCGCATCACCTTACAATCTAAAGCTGTGGATTAATATCAGCAATCCAGATGTTTCTGAAAAAGAAAACATTAATATGTACACACATATATGTCAAAACACACAATTGATGAACTTTCTATGCCTTTGGTGCGCCATATCTCATTGGTATTATTGCGTCACATGAGGACACAAGGCCAAATTTAAATATATATGTGGCCTAGGCAAACGTAAAGGGATAGAGCCAAGAATGAAGCCACTACACCATGTTCTCCAAAATTTCCAATGAGTTCCAGACCTGCACTTTAAACATTGTGAATGTCTTGCCTGAATCCTGAGAAGCAAGCAACACGTTGAAGCTGGCTTGTATGTTCACAACGCTATTCGTTTGGGAGGATTAGCAAACGAATATACCATCAACCCAGCTGTTAGAACAAATTCCTTGCACCAGAAGTTTAAGAAAGAGTTTTTAAGTCTTTCTTTTCCAGCATCACAGACTATTGTTGCCGGGAGCAAGCCAGTCGCAATGGAGGCCATGATGTAGGTGATCAGGAAGAAACTCTGTATCAGGAAAACTGTATTGTTGTATCAATGTTATACTGAAGGTGGTGAACCCACAGACTACCTCAATGAATCTCCTCGAAGCTCATAAGACACCAGTCTTTCCTTATAGCTGCTGGTTCCCCCTTTACTATCACTCTTACCTTGTAATATTCACCAGTATTGTAATACTCTTTGTAACTTTTCCTCCGTATTTTATTCTACCTTATACTCCTATGTCAAGTGCTCTACAGTTTTGATGGCCATGGTTCATTCTCAATAAAACTGCAGTAAATATATAAATAGCTTTCATACATGTCATTGAGTTATTATGGTACCAACACTTTGAAAGATTGCCAGTTATTTTGGATGACTTTCAAATCAGCACAGATATATGCTAGGCCATCTTCTACAGCAGTAGCAATGTGTTTGGAAAATTCAATAATATTGTGGCCTAAGTAATTGAGATGTTCTATATCTGGTGACATTTTGATAGGCATCAATTGAGCGAGCCCAACTTTACCAATTGGTGAGGAGAAGGGACTTTTTATAGTGGGCCCTGATATCTAAGCAGTAATTGCTTGCTCCTGTAGTGAATTAGTGATCTTAGCCGACGCGAGGAAATGATGGATGGAGCTCTGACACTTTTCAGACACTCACCGCCAGTCACTATTAGAACTGGGTTGAATCCATCATCATTCTTTAGTTCACTTCACCACCCAATTTCAGATCCAGACATATGCAAATCAATCATGACCCTGTTCCTTATTGGAACAGTCCAGCCAGAACTGCCAAGCCAGGTCTTCCCAGGACCGGAAACAAGCATCCTGGGATCAGTTTCGAAGTAACACCACTCATCAGCCGGGCTAGCTTGAATCCAGTGGCGAAGTGAGCAAGGGACCCATAAAAAGGCATACCCTGCCAACTTAGGGCAAACAAAACAAACACAAAGGATGATGTCTGGAGCGCTGAAATGTTTCAGACACTCACTCTGAGTCACTATTAGATTTGGGCTGAATCCATCATCGTTCTTTAGCTCACTTCGCCACCCCAGTTCAGACCTAGCCATATGGAAATCAGTCTTGATCCTCTTCCTCATGGGAAAATTCTGACCCGAACTGCCAAGCCAGGTCTTCCCTGGACCAGAAACAAGCATCTTGGAACCGGTTTTGGGATAATACCACTCATCAGCCAGGCTAGCTTGAATCCAGTTGCAAAGTGAGCAAGGGACTCACGTCTGGGCATTCCCTGCCAATTTAGGTTGAATTAAGTAATCACAAGGTGATGATGGACGGAGTGCTGAAAAATTTCAGACACTTACCCCCAGTCACTATTAGATTTGTGTTGAATCCATCATTGTTCTTTAGCTCACTTCGCCACCCCAGTTCAGACCCAGCCATATGCAAATCAGTCTTGACCCTGTTCCTCATGTGAACATTCCAACCTGAACTGCCTAGCAAGGTCTTCCCTGAACCGGGAACAAGTATCCTGGTAGTGGTTTCAGGGTAACACCCCTCATCAGCCAGGCTAGCTTGAATCCAGTGGGAAAGTGAACAAGGGTCCCATGCCTGGGCATACCCTGCCAACTTAGGGCTAACAAAGCAAATACAAGGAGATGATGGACGGAGCCCTGAAACTTTTCAGACACCCACCCCCAGTCACTATTAGATCTGGGTAGAATCCATCATTGAATTAGTGATCTTCTCCAGAAACATCATCCTCTTTCTATGTTTTAGGTGTCTTCAGATATATTATTATTTGTATTTGGAGAAGACAGAGCTCTGGGTGTGTACAGATAGTACTTGGCTGACTGTCTGTAGAAGCAGACTTTAATACCCCTCATCCCTTTTTAGACTTGCACCTCCGGTGCCAACTTTTCATTTGCAATCCTCAATATTTTGGGGTGTTTGAGAGGATGTGGCTAAAGCTGGGGTGTTTCGACAGTAGCTTCTGCTTGCAATTCACATTACCGAACTCAAAAACCTATGTTTCTCGCACTGTATATTTATTGCTATGTAAAAATAATGTTTAGACCATCAAACCCATATCTAGAAACACTTCCCCCTTCCTGAAACCTGGATACATTATCATTGAAAATCTTCCCAGAGCAGCCATCTGTAGTTTTCTTTTGCATTCATTGAACAAAAGAGATTAGAACATCGGATGATGGTCTGGGGAGGAATATCCCACATGTGGGGACATTAATACCCTGCCCAACGCTGCGATCGTCATGTTCTGCGCAGATCTCTCCTGGAGTTAAGCAACCCACCAAGTTACTATCTAGTAAAAGACTGCAATCTTCTTGTGAGCACCAGATTTGTAATGCCTTTTAATGCTGAAAGGTGGGATGAGCTTACAGGGAATTTGAATGAATCTGGTATTAGTAGGTGGTTGTAGTGGTTATCTTCAAAGAACTCTAAGGATTTGTTAGAAGTCTATGCTCGAACTTTGTTAATGTACATTTGTTTTGCCAAAGATTTGAGATGTAGTGGACATTTTTTTCACATGGAACTAATCCAGGTTTGCATTCTTGACTGAAGATTGTACTACTGAATATCAACAGCAACAATATTGTGTTATACTAATATCAAGTACAGAATACCAAAAGGTAAGTGCATATAGTGAAGGATATATTTACTATTACCAACTACTCATCCTGATGATATATGTACTGCACAGGTACATATGTGTGGAGATAGGTGTGGGAAATCTAGACTTACTTACCAGTCAATAATTTATTTTCGATTTTCTGTCCTTGATATTCTGTCAAACCAATATTATTGATTCAATATTCAGGGGGAACACCTTGGCTTCACTATGTAAACCTGGAAACTTCATTTTATGTTACTGTTACTTCAGTCAGTTCCCATATCTGAACAAAAAATTGGAAGTGCTTAAAAAAAAGCTTCATTCTAGTTGAAAACTTTTTGAATACCTAAAAAATCCTATGACATTGACTCTCCCTCATTCCAATTCCTGCTTCACCCTCCATCATTTTAGCAGCCCAGTATCAGTTCCTTAGTGTACTATTGCCCTACCGCTGGTTATACTAGCATTTTGACAAATCCCAAAACACCCACAAAGCTCTTTCCTCCTTTCTATCTTGTCCTTTCTTTTTTCTCTCCTGGCTCCTCTTTCCATTGATCCTGCCTTCTCATCACCGAGAGGCTTTAAAGTGCTGTACAAGTGTACAAGCAAAATCGTTAAGATAACCACCCCAATTATTTGCGATTGCCCGATGTGCTGGGAAGCACTGTTAAGGAGATATTCACCCACTGCCAAGGAGGAGATACTCACCCTCTGCCTTGTATAATTGGGGCTTTCAAAGTGGCCTTAAGGACAGTGGCTGCCAGAATTTGTAGTCAGTATTTTAACCACTACTGGCACTCATTGTGTGTCTCCCCGTAGACACTCATTACAAGTTAGCCATTAAATTCCATTATGTGAGGTAACTGAGTGCATCTTCTACATTACATTCATATCTCTTGCACAGCTAAAAATAGATCTTTCATCCCCTCCAACCCATCCGATTCAAACAAAAGTATAACGTGCACATCAAAAGACATGTTTTTGACCTTTTCACAGGCACCGTTCTGTTTCGGTGTCTATCACGCTCAAAGGGGTACTACAATATTTTCCCTTTCTTATTACATTTAATTGGCAACTTCAATGGTCATTAGTAACAACCAATTATTAGCTTTTCTCTCTGGTCCCATATACTTCCTGATTAATGGAAGAGTTATATGCTGCAGTGGTGCCATTGCCTCCCTTGTGCTGCTCTCTGTGCTCCCTGCCACTCTCAACCCCTCTTCCATTCATCCTCCAACATTTACCATCAATATTCAAGCTTACAATTTACCCCCCCCAGCCAGTTGTCCTACCATCCATGCAGTTTCCATGCCTACATCCAACCTTTGAACAAACTATTCTTTTGTTCACGACTTACTATCCATCCACACTCCGCTACCCTTCACCCATCCACCAGGATTTCCCACCTACCTTCCTTTTATCCCTCATCCATTTACCCATTCATCTATTAACCACTTGCCATTCATCCACAAACTAAACATCAGTCAATCTGCATACCCATTGTGCATTTGCATACCATCCATCGAAGGACACACGCAATATCCACTCACCCATATATATAATGACTAACCAGACAAACAATTCACACATACACCACCATTTGTCTATCCATCACATTTGACCACTCCACACAACATCCATCTACTCACACATGATCACCATCTCTCTACCCCATGCAGACTCCCCCCACCCACATCATTTTCATTCATACAAAGCATGACCATCCATTATTAGGCAAAAATGTAAGAGAAAAAAAAAAAAATTCTACTAAAATTTTGTAATTTTGTGTAGAATACTTTTAACTTACTTATGCCCCACCCATACATTGTTTGGTTACTATCTTCTCTACGTCAATTGGTTCTCTATTAAAAGTTAATCCTTTAACCATTTAATAGTAATTTCTTCATCAGCAATTCACAATTCATATATTTATTTATTCAATATCCAACTATTAATTCACAGTTTCCATTGCAGGGTTTCTTAAACCTCGATCTATTAGGAAAATCATCAAAGATAATCTTCCACTGGTTGTGTGGACCTTTGATTGTCGACTTGAAGTGTGAGAAAGGAGATATCTGCATTACATTTCAGATACAGTGAAACCAATGTGGCTCTCCAATAATGACAGGGAAAATTATGTTTAAACCCTCAGGGTTTTATTAACAAATTTAGTTCAGGTTACAAGTTAAGTCAATCAGGAAATTTGAAAGAAAGAAAAATATTGTAAGGGCTATACATATTTATATGATCATGCAGTCTGAATATGTATATTATCAGAAAGAATATGCAAAATAGAATAACATACAGCAAACAAAATATCACCCAAACATGTTCTATAAAGGGACGTCATATAATCTAAATAATATATTGAAAGTAGAAAGGGAAATTCTTTGGATAAGATGCCAGCATCAGATAAACCAAGTTTAAGGTTCAAAGGGGAAGTAAACATTTGCAAGGATGAAGCTCTACACTCTGGGCAGGAGAAATCAGCTGAGATGAGAAGAAGGCGCCTCTCAGTATCGTCAGGACAGGGTCTGCTCTACTGTTCTAAAGGTAACACAATTAATGTATGGAGGAGGATTCAAGAGGGCTTCTACTAATCCGTTTTCGCCAATCAAACCAACCCAAAGACAGTATTCTCTGGGTGCAGGTAGAGTCCATGGTTCCCAGCTCTCAATCAAAGGAATACCCATCCGGCAGCCTTGTACTTAATATCGGTACAGTCTGCCCAATACAGATGTGTCTCTCCCACCATCTCCATCTTTATATCCAAGGCCAATTTCTAATTTAAAAATGTAGTTGTCTACTAATCTAATACAATTCACAATGAACTTATTCTCACTTAACAAGCATGTCGAAAAGACAGCTGCGAAGGAGAGAAAACAAAAAAAACACTTGCAAAACATTTTATGAAAATACAATGTGTGCACTCAGGTCTACTTACAAGTTAGGCCAACATTAAGGCGCCGATTATGATCGCGGACGGACTTGAGTCCGTCCGCGACCCCTGAGGAGGAGGGAACGTCCATAATGGCTGCCGCGTTCCCTCCGAGCAGATTAGGATGTGACCGCCAAGGTGGCGGTCACATCCTCTATTTTTAACATTGCGGCGGGTGCAGCTTCAAGCTGCACCCGCGGCAAGGTAAAAAATGCATGCATCGCATTTGCATGCGCAAAGTGGCAGGCACCGCGCAGTGCCTGCTGCTTTGTGCACGCAAATGCAGGGGGGTACCATAGGTACCCCCCATGTGCACCCCCCACTCCCCCTTCACCCAGGGGGCCCGCAACAGGCCCCCAAAGCGAAAGTCCGTATGCTTTTCCATGGCGGAAAAGCCGCCGCGGAAAAGCATGTCTTTCACTCTATCCTAATATGGCTGGCGGTGTCTGATAGACACCGCCAGCCATGTAAGAGCTTTTCCGCTGCGGAAAGAAGGCGACCGCGGCAGAAAAGCTGCGGACGGAATTCCACACCCACCAGCCATCCTAATATGGCGGTGGGTCTTTGGAGGCTCTGCAGAGGTTTTTCCGCATCCTCCGGGCCGGCGGTGGCTTCCGCCAGCCCGGAGGATGCGGAAAAACGGCAATCATAATCTGGCCCTAGGTTCAGAATTGACTCTAAACAAGTATGAATAACATAAGTGATTATATAAGAAAGGATATACATTCCCTTTTACGATAATTGCTTTTATTATACTTCTACTAAATATATGGCTGTACCTCATCGAAATGGGTACACAGCCCGTCACTACAATTGATTAATAAAGTGCATACATATGAATTAAGTTAAACACACGCTGAGTATAATATTTTATATTAAAGTGGTGGGGCAGTAAATTATGCTACTCTACATTAAAACCCCACTATCTGCAAAAAAAGATCTTTTGGTATCCATCAATAATCAACCAACCCAGAAGCTCTAATAAATATCCAATGTACTACTGCTCAATATTGTAAAGAACCATTGTAGTTCAACAATATAAGTAACATAATACCATGATAGTCACAGTTTAGCTGAAACAAAAAATTGTCAACCCATTTTTAAAGATGACCCCTTAGTTCTGATGCATTATCCTCTGAACCCAAAACTCCTACATACTGACCTAATTCTGGAAACAGCAGTAAATGATCAACTACACAAACAAGTTTAACTATAGCAACTACTGCGCATCTTCTAATCTGAGTCCTGATGTGCAAGGTGTGGTGTGGTACACAATATTATTCTCAGAATATCTTCTGGCATAACTATTGTGTTCTAAATATTGATTCCAACAATATAGCCCCATTGACATTAACAATAGACAATCTACTTCCAGGGGCTCAATTTTGTAAATAATATTTTGGATAACATGTTTATGTTGGATAATTATTCCGTGTGTGATATTCTTACAATCCAAGAGGAGCTGAGTCTGTTTGGGCAGACTGTGTAGTGGCTCGCCTCATCACATATGATGAAGGCAAGAAAACTGCTCTGATTTTCCTTTATCTTTCTGTAGTTAACATCACCTACTACTATGACATACTGCTGGCCAGATAAAACGGTTTGGGGGTTTCGGGAAGAGCTTTACATTGAATTAGTTAATTTAAAAACTCATAAATTGTACATGGGATCTTCATAATTATAAATAAGGCTCCCAGTTTTCCATTTGTATGTATTTTTACAGAACACTACCAAGAGAATACACTCTCCTCTTTATTTATTAAATATGGAAAACTAAAGATAATAGATCTTCTTTTGAGTGATCTTTAATGCTGCTAGACCAATAGCTGTGTAGACTAATACACAAGGGGGGAGATTCACTAAGATTTGCGCTGTGTTTGTGTCACAAAAGTGACGCAAAATGCGCAAAATCTTTTTTTCCTAATTAACTTTCCAGCGCTAAACATGTTTAGTGCTGAAAATAACGTAAAATTATTTGCCAAACAGCGCATTGCCTTGCTTCGCATTACTGTGCTCCATGGGGACATACAAAGGGTTGTGCATGGGCATTCCCATGCAACCATCCAAGGTTTCTCATGCTAAATCCACAAGCAAGGAGAACTGCTTTCATTTCTCCTTCCTTTTCCGACTTTGCATGCATGCTGCACTGTGCAGCACGTATGCAAAGTGGGAAAAGCTTTCCCTCATGTCTAGCACAGTATTTTGTACAGAAAGGCTGCCCTTCCTGTACAAAACCTATGCTACACTCATGACCAAACCATGGCGAAACGGTGCTAAGGTGTGTGCATGGCGCACGGAAGCTGAAATCAGCGCCAGGGAAAGGGAAAGGGGAGGGAGAGCCATATCTTCGAAAATATGGCGCTCTCCTGCTCCTTCTCTGTTGTTCACCATCGTGGGGGGCTGCGCTGCATTGCGTTGAGATTTTGTAAATCTCCCCACCAGGAGTTATAAAAAGGACACGGTTTCCTAGTGAAGCTTTAATCAGTTACAGATGTGCATGTGTTCTAAAATGCTAATGTCAATTAGTGCATTGCAAATGAGTAATGCTTAATATATGTCTTTTTATAGCAATAAAACCTAAGAGGCATCCAACTTCAAGTGTACTTTGATCAGCTAAATAAATATAGAAATATACTTGTTGCATGTTACTTTTTCATAAAGCACAGACTAAACATGGATAAATACGGATTAGAATAGTAAAAAATAAAAACAAATAATTACAGGCAGAAATGTCTAAAAAATAAATACCATAAAACTGTGATCACTAATTATAATCGCTGTGCTGTGTTCCCAAAGATACATCACTCTCCGATTCACTAATAAATTGTCCCATGACCCCCTTTCCTCAATTACTAGTCCAGTAGGAGAAGTATTACAATATGTCTGTCTAAGACTCTCAAATCAGTGTCGCTCAAGTACATAGCCTCCATTGCCTCCCTGTAGCTCAGCGAATCATGTTTAAGGCTTTAGTTCTTGCTTTCCGAGCTATCCATCAGCTCGGACCTTTGTATCTGAGAAGACATTTCTCTTTTTATGTCCCTAATCGCTGCCTCCGATCTGCCAATCAGTGCAAGATGGTGGTGCCCAGATTTAAGTTTGCCAGGCTGGGAGGTCAGTCTATCTCTGTGAGGGCTGCCAGAGCCTGGAATGCACTCCCGCTCCACCTCCGTGCAGCCCAGTCTATCACCTGTTTTAAGAAAGGGTTAAAAACCCATCTGTTTAATGCAGCCATTTAACTGCCCTTCTTTCTCTCCCAGCTGTCTTTTCTCTTTCTTTGTTTTGCAATCTTGCCACATTCTTCTCCACCGCGCCAGGATACTAGCTAGTAATAGAGCGCGTTATAAAACCCTTTAAAACTAAAACTAAACTAAACATACCTCAGTGTCTTGGGATGTAAACGACTGCTGATATGTTATCTAACATTGGATGAAACAGAACGTTTCTTCTGTCCAAAGCAAAAGAAGAAAGACCCCTTAAATTCCAGTTCAGTCAGAGCTACCCTCACAGGTGAGTTGTGCGCTACACAGGTACACATAACATAACACAATATGAACTAGGGCTTTAAGTAGGATTAAAAAAGTGCGTGGGGAGGTCTCTCTAAGATATAATTTTACAAAACTTCAACATAAAACTGCATACTTTAGAGTCATTTAATGCGAGGACTCCAAGATACCCTGGGCTAAAGAAGATTGCAATGCAACGCTTGCTGGACTTAGTCGGTTTTACTGAAAAAAACACAACCCAAAATAAATTTTATTGAAAGTACTTCCTCATATTTGTTGCACAAGAAGAGCATTTGTGAATGTTCCGCTTTAAAAACAAAAATCTTAACACTCTCCACAAGAGGGCGCTAAACATCCGTGGAATGCCTTTTTTTCAAATATCCCCATGATTATGTTGGAGCCAGAAATCTCTATAATTAAGAACTCAACGACTCTAAATATGTTACACTGATTCTTGCAGCAGAGACAGTTTGCAAATGCCTACCTCCGGTAAAAAATATATGGACCCGATACAATTCGCATTATAATGTTTGTTGAAAAGCAGATTATTTGTTTCAGTACACTGTCCATCGCTGCTTCATAAGCAGATGTTTGTATGCTTTCATGAGGGAATATTTGGTATCTCCTTCCGCTCTGTGCCACCGTTACATTGCTTGATAAGTAAGATTGGAGGTGAGGGGGGGATTATACGACAAGTTATACGACAAGCAGGGTGCATGAGAGGGGCTGAAAGGGCAGTGGAAAGGGGAAGGTATGCATCTTAGAAGTATAAAGTGAGGTAAAGCACAGTAGTTTGTAAACTCTTCAACATTTGTAAGAATTCCAAAACAGAGGAGGGGGGAGGGGGGGGGGGAGTGTGTGCGTTTTTGTCTGTGTGTCAAAAATCCTGGTGAAATCACAATACCCGACTAAAAGCACTTCTACCCAACTATTTACCAATAAATACATTTATTGGGGGTGGTGTAACATCCCAAACTCCAACCCCTGAAGCTACGCCCCTAGTGCCGCGGTTGTATTTATCACGTAAAATGAGCATCGGAGGTTAAGAGGTCTCATTATGAAGTATGTGAGAGCACTGTATCCGGACATTTGTTTATTTTTTTGACAGTTTTTAGAGCACCTACTTGGCCAGAGAGCATTAAAGCACTTTACAACAGAACCAGGCTAATGTTGCACTTTATTTAGATTGCACTTTCGAGACCTATTGTATACTTTAGTATACTTCTTTGTGGGCTTAAAACCCACCCACTGCTTTTCATTTGTTTCTTTCAGTGTCCTTTAAAAATCCTTGCTTGCTAGTGGTCAGTCCTTCCTCTTTGTCCCTCTTTTTTCACTTTCACTTTCACTTTCGTTCGTCCCACTGATCAGGGACCAAGTACTGTATCTTTACACTTTGGTTCTTTGTCTCTTGGTTTAGGGGACTGCTTTATTATTTGAGGCCCATAGCTTCTTGCATTTTATTGCAGCATTCATTCCTCCCACCTCCTCCCGTGTCGCTGACAATCATTTGTATTCATCCCAAAAGCAGCTCCCAGGCCCGGCTTCGAATGAAGAGCAATTTATTCTTGTGGCTTTAACTCTGCTCCCTTGAATTTCCTCGTTGGGGCAGCCATAACCCGAAAAGACCATCTGCTGTGCTCTGATCAGAGCTGTTGTGATGTGGATGCTCTGCTGCTTGGTGACTGCAGGCACGATGTGTGTATCAGCATGGTCCCAAAAGTCAATTTAAAAACAACACCTGAAATGCAACTCACATAGATATTTCCCGTGAATAGCAAGAAACAGGCACAAAAACGTACATACAACACTGCAACAGCAGCTCTGGGCCCCAAAAGGACATACCAGGTATTTCCTCTTTAAAAGGTCCCTCAAAATCACCCTAGCTATTTTCGTCTTGTCCTTCCTGTCCTCCCTTCCCCGCATTGATACAAGACTTGCAGCAAGCAGCAGCCATCCGTATTCTGCAGGCCGCTGTGTATTTCTGTAATCATATTTTATTTATTTGTTTGTGTGGTTTTAAAAAGGGCTAACTAGGTCCACAAGCTTCAGAGGCCTTTACAAGTGAACACAAATATGGGTAAGAATGCAAAAAATAACGGCGAAGCAACAAAGAGAACACACAGACCTAGCATAGGTGTTTACTTCTGTGTTGCTATTTTTTGTAGGACACAATTTGCTCCAGTAGAAAAATGCATTCTCTGGACACTGCAATCCTTAGAACAGCCTGAAATGGCAGGTCACCACCCTTTTTTTCTCTACCCTCTTGTTTGGAATGTTAGTTTAAACTAGAGAAAAACGGGGTGAATCACTTGCCAGGGACAAAATGACTAATTTTAAAATGAAACACATATCTGAAAACAGACAGGCTTGGAATGGTCTACCATAGCGGCAGCTCTTTTTAGTGCAAACTTTAAGAGCGGTCAGTATTTAATGCCTAGTTACGATATGCTATTGTGCCCTATGCCAATTAATGCCCCGGGGGGACATGTTATTGTTTCTTCTGTTTTTTAATGCCCTGCTCTCGCAGTTTTGTTATGAACACTGTGCCCTGTTATGTTTCGTACACCCAGCCCCTGGGCTTTAAGTGGGAATAAAAAACTGGGGGTGCTCTAAAAGGGGCGGTGCAAACCTCAAAGGGGTGTGGCCTATCTAAATAGGGGTGTGGTCTAAATAAAGATAACTAGTGTAGCAGTACCCCCTGCTCTGACAAGCCGTCAACTGTAGGCCTCCTCAGAGCCCCCCCCCGTCCCCTCTGTGTGGCAGCCCAGGCTGAGACAGCGTCCCGGGCGCACACAGCCACACCCGAGTACATCGCATGATAATTAATCTTTGTCATTTTTTCACCCCTTCTTAGAGCCCCTGCATCTCCACACTTCCTACTACTGTGCCCACGGGCGTTTTGTTCAATAGTAAAAAAGCTCCCTCCTCCCCTTCGTCGCCCGTTGGTATGCCAGTGGGTTCTTGTCGCCAGGACACTGATTAGGCCCCTCTCTGGCTTTAACACTGGCGGTAAACACGCCAAGAGGCTTCTGGTGTTCCAAACAACTGCATGATCTTGCAGGCCAGTGTCGCAGCGCACAAAATCAGCCTGCTGTTCTCACACTTGCAAAATAGGGCTGTCACATCCTCGTTATGATGCGGTCACATAAAATTTCCTTCTGTGCAAACACGTTTGTATTATTTCACGTCTAACTTTTGTTTGACTGGACTTTGACAAGCAAGTTTCCCATGATCAGAATTAAAGAAGAGATATCAAAATGTAGGCAGTTTCTCACACAAAGTGCTTTAAGCTGCTGAATGATCCCACTTGAGTTACCATTGATCGACACAATGGTGCGATGAAAGCACACTACCAAGGAGTTGTGGGCACTCTAGTTGCGCCTCTGATCGAGCTGGTGTGGGGATGCCAGGGGTACTGGGAGCGCATTAGCTTGATTTGCTTAAGCAGTGCGCGTGCATGCTCACCCGAAACACCAACAAAACCGGGACGTCTGGTCACCCTACACTTGACCTTTGAGGCCTGAAAATAGCCCTCCCTAGAGACCCGTTTTGAGGCCCCACCCAAAAAACTGGGGGTGCTCAGACCCCCCACAGACTCCCTCACTTAAAGTCCTGCCCAGTCCCCTCCCCTTTCTTCATGTGTGCACGTCTCTCTTCCTCTCATCCCCCACCCTGCCTGCCTTAAGGTGCTGAGGTGCACGGCAAGCTGGTCGGGGAGGCCTGGCTTCACATTACTCCTTCAGCCACCAGTCTGTTTTGAGGTGCTGATGAACGAATATTAAAGGTTTTTTACAGATGCCCTATTGTGTGGGAAGGGAAGTACACTTCCCTGCCCTTTAAATGCCTCGCCACAGACCTAGTGCCAATGCGAATGCACACGGGGTGGCGGCTATGGGTAGGAGCGGAAATTTAATTTCTCCTTACTGTATAAGAGTGAGGGTTTCGTGTAGCCTTCGGTTATGTTCAGGCTCTGACTCCTATGTTACACTTGTCTATGTTTGTTTTCCATTATGCTGTTGTTGTGTGGAGTTTCAGATGTTTTTTTGTGTGTGTGTGCTTGAGCTGGATGTGTGATATGGAAGATCAAATGCTCTTGTGGCGTGTTTGAGGTACGGTGTCCTTGCACAACTCCTATTACATTGGAAGTTAATAGCCTATGATGTTTCTGCATTGCTGCCCAGTGGCTCCATGTAATGCCGGTCACTTAGTGGCATAGCAAGCCTCCTCCGCTCATATCTGCAGCCGTCGCGGGGCGGCAAACAAATGCAGGAATAACCAGCGACCCCCCAGCTCTTAACCTGCGGCCGCCAGGGGGCAAAAGCAGTGTCCCCCATGGGCAGCAAAAGGTCTAGCTATGCCACTGATGTCACTTTTGGCAATTCTGCCCGTTTTGCCACCAGAACGTTGTATGCTGAGTTTTTTTACCTATTCAATGTTCAAAAATAAAATAAAATGACACAGAATACCAGGTGGCTTTCTTTGCCAGCCGAAGGTGTCACTCTCTTGTCCCAAGGACCTTTAGTCTTAGTTAAACTTAAGACCAAAACTTAAGTTTAACTGAGGCAAAAGTCGCAAATGCCCTTTGTGAATACCAAACCTTGTAAAGTTAGACTTTCATCTCAGTTTACCTTTGTGAATCATGAGCCACACAGGTCAACCTACCCTTGATTCCACCAGGTATCTATGGTTAAAAAATGGACAGGTTTGCTAGATTTCCCTAGGTGTCAGCTGAACCAGGGCCCAACATTCACAGCTATCCTCTTTGCAAAAAAGGGCAAGTTTTGAGTGGAAAAATGTTATGTAGCCATGTTGTGTTCTGGGCTGTGTTCTGATGCTGGCACTAGGCCTATCCACACAAGGGAGATACCAATTTTATAAGGAGACATGTGGCGACATAGAATAGTAAACCATTTGTTATTGCCAGTAGGATTTGCTCCTAAACTCCATATCTTGAGCCTATTTAAAGAATACATAAGTTTCCTTGATACCCATTTTCACTCTACATATTTCACCATATGAATTGGTTTATACCTGGTACACAATGAAAAAACACTGTACAGTATGGCTCAGTTATTGGCTCTTAGAGATCCTACAAATATTATATATTCCCTCAACCATCAGGGTCTGCCATACATATTGGTATATTGCTTTTGTAAATAGGCAACTGTAACACCAATTTACTGATGAAAACCTTTTCCTACCTGTTCTCATTATTTCTCTATTTCAAGTTAGTTTCTTTGGGAAAACCTTAAGGGACCTGCTCAGATGAACCTTTCTGAATTCTGAATTTTGCGTACTTTTAAAAATCTATTGCTCACCTGGTTTCCCATGGGTTTCACACTGGTTTCCACCATAAACTGGAGGTAGATTGAAAGCACAAAAAATAGGAACAATGGGGTTCTTTTTAAAAAAAAAGGCAAAACTGTGGAAAAAATGTAGTTTTTTGTTTCAGCTCTGCATGTCCCAGAAAGCTGGGAAGATGGCAACTTTAACATACAAAACTTTTTGTTGATACCATTTCTAGGGAAAACCAGTCCTTTTTTGTGGCACACTTTTTAGGTCTCGCCTGTCGATGCGCATGCGCATCGAGCTTGTGAGCCTATTGCAGCTTAAACAACTTTTAAGTAAGAAGCAAGGAATCGTGGCGATTCCTTGCAGTGCCCGTGACTTTTAAGCTCAATGCGCATGTGCATTGAGCTTAAAAGCGCGTGCACAGCCACAATCTCCCTCAGCCGCATTCCTCCGACACCTTTTGAAGTGAAGCCTTTTGAAGTGAAGTCCCTTGCTCATTGCAACATCAGGATTCATGCAAGACGGGCCGAAGAGGCCTGAAATGGCAGAAACCGGTCCCCGGAAGCTTGTTTCCTTCCCAGTGTAAGAATTGGCTTTTGTAGTCTGGTCTGCCCTGTTCCCATGATGCACTGGGCCAGGGACAGACTAATTTGCATACAGCCAGGTTCTGAAACTGGGATGGTGCAATGAGCTAAAAAACGGTGTTGGATCTAGCCCTGATCTCTTGACTGGGTGAGAGTACTCTGCTTAATTCAGAGACTCTGTCCATCACCACTCCTTGTTGTAAATTATTTTGTCCACCCTAAGCGTGGAAGGGTATACTCAGATGTGAGTCCCTTGCTCATTGCACCATCAGGATTCAAGCAAGCCGGGCCGAAGACGCCTGAAATGGCAGAAACCGGTCCCCGGAAGCTTGTTTCCTTCCCAGTGTAAGAATTGGCTTTTGTAGTCTGGTCTGCCCTGTTCCCATGATGCACTGGGCCAGGGACAGACTAATTTGCATACAGCCAGGTTCTGAAACTGGGATGGTGCAATGAGCTAAAAAACGGTGTTGGATCTAGCCCTGATCTCTTGACTGGGTGAGAGTACTCTGCTTAATTCAGAGACTCTGTCCATCACCACTCCTTGTTGTAAATTATTTTGTCCACCCTAAGCGTGGAAGGGTATACTCAGATGTGAGTCCCTTGCTCATTGCACCATCAGGATTCAAGCAAGCCGGGCCGAAGACGCCTGAAATGGCAGAAACCGGTCCCCGGAAGCTTGTTTCCTTCCCAGTGTAAGAATTGGCTTTTGTAGTCTGGTCTGCCCTGTTCCCATGATGCACTGGGCCAGGGACAGACTAATTTGCATACAGCCAGGTTCTGAAACTGGGATGGTGCAATGAGCTAAAAAACGGTGTTGGATCTAGCCCTGATCTCTTGACTGGGTGAGAGTACTCTGCTTAATTCAGAGACTCTGTCCATCACCACTCCTTGTTGTAAATTATTTTGTCCACCCTAAGCGTGGAAGGGTATACTCAGATGTGAGTCCCTTGCTCATTGCACCATCAGGATTCAAGCAAGCCGGGCCGAAGACGCCTGAAATGGCAGAAACTGGTCCCCGGAAGCTTGTTTCCTTCCCAGTGTAAGAATTGGCTTTTGTAGTCTGGTCTGCCCTGTTCCCATGATGCACTGGGCCAGGGACAGACTAATTTGCATACAGCCAGGTTCTGAAACTGGGATGGTGCGATGAGCTAAAAAACGGTGTTGGATCTAGCCCTGATCTCTTGACTGGGTGAGAGTACTCTGCTTAATTCAGAGACTCTGTCCATCACCACTCCTTGTTGTAAATTATTTTGTCCACCCTAAGCGTGGAAGGGTATACTCAGATGTGAGTCCCTTGCTCATTGCACCATCAGGATTCAAGCAAGCCGGGCCGAAGACGCCTGAAATGGCAGAAACCGGTCCCCGGAAGCTTGTTTCCTTCCCAGTGTAAGAATTGGCTTTTGTAGTCTGGTCTGCCCTGTTCCCATGATGCACTGGGCCAGGGACAGACTAATTTGCATACAGCCAGGTTCTGAAACTGGGATGGTGCAATGAGCTAAAAAACGGTGTTGGATCTAGCCCTGATCTCTTGACTGGGTGAGAGTACTCTGCTTAATTCA
Source organism: Lissotriton helveticus (assembly GCF_964261635.1). NCBI lineage: Eukaryota > Metazoa > Chordata > Amphibia > Caudata > Salamandridae > Lissotriton > Lissotriton helveticus. The sequence goes on along the minus strand of NC_136065.1, from coordinate 353,708,125 downwards.
GAGACTCTGTCCATCACCACTCCTTGTTGTAAATTATTTTGTCCACCCTAAGCGTGGAAGGGTATACTCAGATGTGAGTCCCTTGCTCATTGCACCATCAGGATTCAAGCAAGCCGGGCCGAAGACGCCTGAAATGGCAGAAACCGGTCCCCGGAAGCTTGTTTCCTTCCCAGTGTAAGAATTGGCTTTTGTAGTCTGGTCTGCCCTGTTCCCATGATGCACTGGGCCAGGGACAGACTAATTTGCATACAGCCAGGTTCTGAAACTGGGATGGTGCAATGAGCTAAAAAACGGTGTTGGATCTAGCCCTGATCTCTTGACTGGGTGAGAGTACTCTGCTTAATTCAGAGACTCTGTCCATCACCACTCCTTGTTGTAAATTATTTTGTCCACCCTAAGCGTGGAAGGGTATACTCAGATGTGAGTCCCTTGCTCATTGCACCATCAGGATTCAAGCAAGCCGGGCCGAAGACGCCTGAAATGGCAGAAACCGGTCCCCGGAAGCTTGTTTCCTTCCCAGTGTAAGAATTGGCTTTTGTAGTCTGGTCTGCCCTGTTCCCATGATGCACTGGGCCAGGGACAGACTAATTTGCATACAGCCAGGTTCTGAAACTGGGATGGTGCAATGAGCTAAAAAACGGTGTTGGATCTAGCCCTGATCTCTTGACTGGGTGAGAGTACTCTGCTTAATTCAGAGACTCTGTCCATCACCACTCCTTGTTGTAAATTATTTTGTCCACCCTAAGCGTGGAAGGGTATACTCAGATGTGAGTCCCTTGCTCATTGCACCATCAGGATTCAAGCAAGCCGGGCCGAAGACGCCTGAAATGGCAGAAACCGGTCCCCGGAAGCTTGTTTCCTTCCCAGTGTAAGAATTGGCTTTTGTAGTCTGGTCTGCCCTGTTCCCATGATGCACTGGGCCAGGGACAGACTAATTTGCATACAGCCAGGTTCTGAAACTGGGATGGTGCAATGAGCTAAAAAACGGTGTTGGATCTAGCCCTGATCTCTTGACTGGGTGAGAGTACTCTGCTTAATTCAGAGACTCTGTCCATCACCACTCCTTGTTTTAAATTATTTTGTCCACCCTAAGCGTGGAAGGGTATACTCAGATGTGAGTCCCTTGCTCATTGCACCATCAGGATTCAAGCAAGCCGGGCCGAAGACGCCTGAAATGGCAGAAACCGGTCCCCGGAAGCTTGTTTCCTTCCCAGTGTAAGAATTGGCTTTTGTAGTCTGGTCTGCCCTGTTCCCATGATGCACTGGGCCAGGGACAGACTAATTTGCATACAGCCAGGTTCTGAAACTGGGATGGTGCAATGAGCTAAAAAACGGTGTTGGATCTAGCCCTGATCTCTTGACTGGGTGAGAGTACTCTGCTTAATTCAGAGACTCTGTCCATCACCACTCCTTGTTGTAAATTATTTTGTCCACCCTAAGCGTGGAAGGGTATACTCAGATGTGAGTCCCTTGCTCATTGCACCATCAGGATTCAAGCAAGCCGGGCCGAAGACGCCTGAAATGGCAGAAACCGGTCCCCGGAAGCTTGTTTCCTTCCCAGTGTAAGAATTGGCTTTTGTAGTCTGGTCTGCCCTGTTCCCATGATGCACTGGGCCAGGGACAGACTAATTTGCATACAGCCAGGTTCTGAAACTGGGATGGTGCAATGAGCTAAAAAACGGTGTTGGATCTAGCCCTGATCTCTTGACTGGGTGAGAGTACTCTGCTTAATTCAGAGACTCTGTCCATCACCACTCCTTGTTGTAAATTATTTTGTCCACCCTAAGCGTGGAAGGGTATACTCAGATGTGAGTCCCTTGCTCATTGCACCATCAGGATTCAAGCAAGCCGGGCCGAAGACGCCTGAAATGGCAGAAACCGGTCCCCGGAAGCTTGTTTCCTTCCCAGTGTAAGAATTGGCTTTTGTAGTCTGGTCTGCCCTGTTCCCATGATGCACTGGGCCAGGGACAGACTAATTTGCATACAGCCAGGTTCTGAAACTGGGATGGTGCAATGAGCTAAAAAACGGTGTTGGATCTAGCCCTGATCTCTTGACTGGGTGAGAGTACTCTGCTTAATTCAGAGACTCTGTCCATCACCACTCCTTGTTGTAAATTATTTTGTCCACCCTAAGCGTGGAAGGGTATACTCAGATGTGAGTCCCTTGCTCATTGCACCATCAGGATTCAAGCAAGCCGGGCCGAAGACGCCTGAAATGGCAGAAACCGGTCCCCGGAAGCTTGTTTCCTTCCCAGTGTAAGAATTGGCTTTTGTAGTCTGGTCTGCCCTGTTCCCATGATGCACTGGGCCAGGGACAGACTAATTTGCATACAGCCAGGTTCTGAAACTGGGATGGTGCAATGAGCTAAAAAACGGTGTTGGATCTAGCCCTGATCTCTTGACTGGGTGAGAGTACTCTGCTTAATTCAGAGACTCTGTCCATCACCACTCCTTGTTGTAAATTATTTTGTCCACCCTAAGCGTGGAAGGGTATACTCAGATGTGAGTCCCTTGCTCATTGCACCATCAGGATTCAAGCAAGCCGGGCCGAAGACGCCTGAAATGGCAGAAACCGGTCCCCGGAAGCTTGTTTCCTTCCCAGTGTAAGAATTGGCTTTTGTAGTCTGGTCTGCCCTGTTCCCATGATGCACTGGGCCAGGGACAGACTAATTTGCATACAGCCAGGTTCTGAAACTGGGATGGTGCAATGAGCTAAAAAACGGTGTTGGATCTAGCCCTGATCTCTTGACTGGGTGAGAGTACTCTGCTTAATTCAGAGACTCTGTCCATCACCACTCCTTGTTGTAAATTATTTTGTCCACCCTAAGCGTGGAAGGGTATACTCAGATGTGAGTCCCTTGCTCATTGCACCATCAGGATTCAAGCAAGCCGGGCCGAAGACGCCTGAAATGGCAGAAACCGGTCCCCGGAAGCTTGTTTCCTTCCCAGTGTAAGAATTGGCTTTTGTAGTCTGGTCTGCCCTGTTCCCATGATGCACTGGGCCAGGGACAGACTAATTTGCATACAGCCAGGTTCTGAAACTGGGATGGTGCAATGAGCTAAAAAACGGTGTTGGATCTAGCCCTGATCTCTTGACTGGGTGAGAGTACTCTGCTTAATTCAGAGACTCTGTCCATCACCACTCCTTGTTGTAAATTATTTTGTCCACCCTAAGCGTGGAAGGGTATACTCAGATGTGAGTCCCTTGCTCATTGCACCATCAGGATTCAAGCAAGCTGGGCCGAAGACGCCTGAAATGGCAGAAACCGGTCCCCGGAAGCTTGTTTCCTTCCCAGTGTAAGAATTGGCTTTTGTAGTCTGGTCTGCCCTGTTCCCATGATGCACTGGGCCAGGGACAGACTAATTTGCATACAGCCAGGTTCTGAAACTGGGATGGTGCAATGAGCTAAAAAACGGTGTTGGATCTAGCCCTGATCTCTTGACTGGGTGAGAGTACTCTGCTTAATTCAGAGACTCTGTCCATCACCACTCCTTGTTGTAAATTAGCTTCACTTCAAAGGCCCCGGCTTCTTGACACCGACATGCCGCTCTCCCCGCTCCGCCCCCTCCCCTGCCCGCCGTGTGCATTTCTCCTCCACCCCCTCCCCACAGCAATGCCCTCCGTCTTGTTTGGCTTTGAAATTCTGGACACCCTACTTCAAAGCCCCAGGCACCCCATCTGCTGCCTTCCGCCTGGCATGTGTTTGGTGGATCCCAAAGGCGACGCTACACCGGTTCCCTCTCTTGCTCTCCTCCCCCCTACTCTCTCGTGCTCCCCTGATACCGTCACTTGTTCTGTCTCCTCAGATGCGGCTCCCTACTCCTCCCCCCTGCTTGTTATTCGAAGGATGCGTGCTTTTTAACATGCACTCCACTGCAGATAAAAAATAAATAAATAAACGTGGGATGCCGTATCTCCCTCTGCCCCCACCTGCCCTTTGCCTGCCTCGGTTTACTTATGGCGGTGGTATGTCAGGTCTGTTAAACCTTTCCCCCTCTGTCGATACTTTCAACAATGCGCACAGTTATACACAGGGTGCTGCCGCTTTAAATTACCCCTGCACAAAGCTCGCTGACTGCCTGCAGATTTCAAACTCCCCCCGGCCGTTCAATAGACTTGGCGGTTATCAAGCAGTAAGATTACTGTAATTAGTTTCACTTTACAAGAGGAGGTAGCTGTATGCTTTCAGAGTTTGGGCAATTATTTTTAATAGAAGTCTGCGCACCTTTTAATAGCAAGCACTCGCACAGCGGATCAAAATAAAAGCCTTGTAGCGCTTCTCACAGAATTTACATGGTTGGGTCAAGGGACTTTTAAATATTTCTGGCTTTTCACTATGACGCCTGCATGTGGCTCACGGTGGGCTAATAGGTTTTAATCTTGCACAGTGGTAAACACTTCCACTTTCAAACAGTGCTGCTGGGCGGCAGCTATCAAACACGTCATACGTGTCCACTATTCACTGTAAGCATGGGTTTAGCATGGGTTTATCACTCTGCTTAGAGCATCACTGGCATGTTTTTTTTTCCATTTTGTATATATTTGTGATAGCATGAACACACACACAAAAACACACACAGTTTTGGCACTGACTATCGCAAGCGCATGTAAAACTCACGGTTATCATTAACAGAATGGATTTTTATAAAAGCAAAACAAGGGTCTCTTTGACTCTGTAACCTTTTGGTGCGCACACACGGACTATATCGCTTCTACACAGTAAATTTTCTGGCTGCACTGTCAGCACAACATATAGATCGTGATTACCAACGCCACTCATCCATTTGCAAAACGAAAAATGTAAAACTCTTCTATTGCGAGACCTATTGGCTATGCCAATGCTTGTTTCCTATTTCTCCCAAAAATGTCAGAATGTAGATATATTTTAGCCATTTTCTCGATCCGCTCCGGGGTAATCCACAAACCATAAGAACCTTTAGACTCTCCAAGATGTTGGGGAAAAAGGACACCCATTTTGCGTGGATTCCTAATGTGGAAAAGAATGTATGGACCCCAAGCGCCAACTGCTCTAAATAGCCAAAATAGGGTTCAGCAATAGAAGGGGGAGAGCTCCAGACTTTAAGGAGTTGATAAGTGCATTTACACATGATTATTATTGATTATTGCATTTACACACAAAATCATGGTGCATCAACATATGGTTTGTTAATCTTGAACCTCTGACCAAGCCAATAGACTTACCATATATGTTTGCATGAGCCTTTGGTGGTCAAAGGGGATTACATAATTTCATCTGTGGTATTTTCCATCTGCCTAATGTATATATTTGTAAATTTAAACTCGTATTTAGTAGTGTGTGTGTGACAAATGTATGTTTCTTTTTATCAAAAGAAATGCTGACTGGACAACAATTTATTGAGTGTTAGTAATGCATGTCAGCAAATGGTCATTACTTGCCCACACCAACTCCCCAGAGAAGGCCTTTGACTGCTCTGCTTTGCTATCCTTAGAGAGTCAAGCCCTACAATGGGGTACTAGCTTCCCAGTAAGGGGAAATTGTGGATCTCTTACTTGTACACAACTAATAATAACATTTTGTACAACCTCTTTTTTGTTTAAAGAATAACACTTTACTGTCTACCATAGACATAGCTAGATTGTTTGCAAATGTTACATGAGACTTTTATGAACCCCTATCAATAAATGTTCCTTGTGATAACCAGTTAGTTCTATAGTATCTAGTAATGTTTTAATACACTTCCTCAAGCTGCCTAGGATTTTGCATCTGATGCATTTTCTCTAGTAAACATGCATTTTGTGTTTTTGGGGGAAATATATGGAAAGTTTGTTTTTTATGTCCCACCATTAGTTTATTACTTCCTTGTAATGTATTCAGAAATTGATTATGAAGATAATTCAACCCCTTGATCTGCTAATTCATGTGTTTCATACACTGCAGTGATGCTTCGGGGGTACACCTCCTTGCATCCCTTCTGATGGAGCTGGATCCTGGGGATGAGGTGTCCCGCATCCTTTGCACTGATGCACTGTACCAACTGGACCGAGTGGAGGAAGCCCACAAGATGCTCTTACTGACCCTCAGCGGCAATCCTCAGCGATCAGCGGTCCTGGCCAGGCTAGCCCTGCTGCAGTTCAAAAAGGGATTCATATATGACGGGAATCAGGTAAGCGGACCCTATGCTTGAAAAGAGGTTGCAAGGCAGGCAATTTAGTAATAGAGTTGAATGAATAATTTTTACAGCAGATTTTTTTCCTTTAATGTTAAAGGAAAATGTCCTATATGTGCCACCATGTGTAAAATGTATATTAATCATTTGTTAAATGTGAAATCCTTGTTTAATGTAAACATGCGCCATTAAGAAAAACAGTTCTCTACAAGGCATTTGGACAAGAGAGTTCATTGTGTTAAAATATACCTTATTGGTAAAATGAGCCATTGTTATGCACGGGTGATTTTTCTTTCATGAACTGTGAAATCAGACAAGCATTTGCAAGGCAATCGGTCTCACCTTTGGGACCTTATATGTATTTAGCTATGCAGCACATTAGCCTGGGTGTTGAAATATCTACTGTTCGTTAACATGGAAAGAAAATGAGCACCAAACTGCGTGACACACCAGGTATTGGAACACATGGAGAGAAATATTGCCTTTCAGCGGGAAATGGTATAGTCCAAAACTCTCTTTTTAATATAAAATAGGGCCTTCGATGGTCAATTCACTGAAAATACAAGATTTGAAAATTTTATTATTGTCTACGGGTGCTCATGGAAGACAATTTCTATGGACTGGAATCTAGAGAATGATAAAGTGATTCTGGTATTTTACTGACCTCTGCAGGTCGTTTTCAATCAAGAAAGTTAAATAGAGGCAGTTGCCAGAAAAATAAAAAAAGAAAGTCCCTAAGCAGAAAGCAATTCTGGTAGTTCGCTGACTACTACTGGCCGTTTTCTATTAAGACAGTTAAATAGAGGCAGTTGAACAGAAAAAAAAGTCTCTAAGTGGAAGCAGACAAATCCTAGGGCTGATCTCCTGAGCCCACAAAGTACATACACATATAAGTATATACTAAAGTATATACAGGAGGTCTTGAATGCTCAACCTAAAAATGGAGCAAACTGTTGTTTTCCACATTCGCCAAATGTTGCTGGTTTGTGGTGGTCTACGGTGGTCCACTGATGTATGTGGGGTGGAGTTGATCAAAAGTCATACATTTCAATGAAAATAGCAATATTTTGCAAAATCCACCAAGTGTGATAGATTTACGAAAAATGTCAAATTTGTTTTTCCCATCATATTTCTTCCATGGCAGAGTAGGCATATTTGACCTTTTTTCAGAATGTTTTGCTGATCATGACCCACAGGAGTTGCTTCACTACCGTCTTTGAGAGTGGTGCCAACATATGGGAGTTAATAGGATTTTTACTGGGTCAGAAAGATCCAGAGGGCGAGCATATGATGTGCGTGGGTTCAACAGCCATCAGCAGTATATCAATAATTGTGGTTTACAGCCACATTCAAACCCAAATCTCAAACATATGATGGAGTTCCCTGGGACTAGACCTGGGTACTTTGACCTGATAATACAAATGCTTCATTGTAATTGATCCAAGGGACTCTTTGCCCCATAATCATTGCTGGCACAAAGAAATGCCACCCTGACATCATAACTTCTCTGTCACAGTGAAGGGGGCATCAGAAATTGAATGTAGCAACAATGCCAGAGGTATGCAAAACTAATGAAATCCACCCTTACACGGAAAACAAAACTCTGTAGAATAGTGAGACACCAGCAATACATTCTGCCATCTTTCAAATGACAGAAATTTAACAAGCTGCAGACACAAATTTCCCATCACCTTTGTGTCCAAAATAACATTGTTGACATCATAAAATGGTTTAAGGAACAAGTACTTTGTGGTACATGTTTCTGCCCATACCTATACAGGACAGCGATGGGAATGAGTAGAATAATTGGGCATAACACACTCGGAGTGCCTCAGCTGTACTTTGGTGGAAAGTATTGCTCATCAGAAGTTGTTGTCAGAAGCTGGAGTGATGGAAACTCAGGCATTATACAGGCCATACCCCAAAAATACAAAACTCGACCTGCATGCCCAGCCTCTGCTCCCAACAACTGGTAAAAGAGTCACATAGTACAATAGGCACCTGTTACAACGACTAGAGCGGTTGACCTCGAAGTTGGGGAACCGGGTTCGAGTCTCGGCAGGGACGCTCAAAATCCTGTGATTCTGGACAAATCACTTAATCTCCCCTTGCGTACCAAAAATGAATGTGTCCGCCTGTATTGTAACTGGTACTCATGTGTCTAGTTAGCTCTATATAAGACTCTAAAAAAAAAGAATCGAAAACAATCTACTTATTGGTAATTCAAGTCGCATCCTAGGTACAGGAGGAGGGTGGGCGCACACTGCCTCACATCCCAGCACTCAGTTTGCCCCGGTGCATCATAGTAAATGCAGTGCATGACAACACTTACTTCAGCGTCAGGCTTTAGTTTTTCACCCTTGTTGGTGCATGGGTAGCATGAATCCACTACCACCACTACCAAATTCACACCACAGTCGGAGGGACAACACAAACACAAATTTACCCCAAAGAACTTAAGGTCCGGGATGCAGAGATGGATAGGGATTGGGTTTAGCCCGAGATTACCGATTTACAGAAATGTCGAGCTGCAACAACATCATTTGTGTGGCTTAGTATCCATAGGTCCTAATGCAAGCAATAGAAATGTTTCTGATGCTCTCTTGTTAAATAATACAAGGCAGCACTATGTGGGGTGCAACGGGCCCATCGCAGTCCGCCACGGCACCTCCTGCACTAGTGACAGCTACGCCACTGAACAGTATCGACTGCAAGTATATCGACTTGCACAATTCCGTCTAGGTTTTTTATGTGAAATTAGGACAGTCAGTCTATGATTCCTATATGTACTTACCTTAATCATAGTGGGCAAGTGTGATCTATTTTGTTGCATGCAGTGCTTAATTTGATTTGGTGCTCGGCACCTGCACTTATGACAGTCTGCCACATGATGACGCTGTCTGCCTTGTTAGGGATGAGCATACCGACAGCTGTTTATTAATTAACTATAGATTATCAATGACTAATTCCTGCCACCCAAGCCATTCGTGTAGGTTTTGGGACCTGGAATGGTATTACTTGCTACACTTGCTAGTGTGTGAGGGTCAGTAGTTGTTTTGGTACTGTCATTAGTCATTGGCAGCGCTGGCAGGGTACAATGGATGGAACAAACTGCAGTGGCCACCTGAAGAGGACCCTGGCCCTTATTTAAAAAAATATATAAATTAAGCACCATTTGCAGGTCGATATTTTGGCATTCAACCGCGCATTGTGATGCATTGCATAGACTGAATATTAAAAGGTGCGTAGAGGTGCTCTGACAGGATATGGAACAAGATTTCCTCAAAAGGTAAATGATGCTAAAATTGTTTTGCGACCGAAAATACATTTCCAGAAGTTTTGGAATGTCCTCCAGTGTGAGGCTAAATACTGGACATACTGTAGGGATTGACAAAGTTACCTTATTTGCTAAAATTCCATTGCAGCAGTGCTTAATTTATGGAGGTGTTTGTAAATGACAGCACTGGCAGAGAATGATTTTTCACTATCATTCAGAGCCAAAGAGAGAAAGGTCAAAAAGGGAGAACGAAGGAGGAAAAGGAAGATAGAAAAACATCAACAAAAAGAGAGAACAGAGATAAAAGAGCCTGAGCGAGTAAGATGGAAGCACTGAAAGTGGAGGGAGGTGGAAGAAAGAGGTATGAGAGTGAGTTAAAACTAGGCAATCTTGGTTTTCTCCAAACTTGGCAGCCGAGCTCTTAAGAAAACATTGAGGACCCTGCACCGGGGTGTTTTTTTCTTTTTTGTGAAGCACTTGACAGCTGAAGAGCGAGTCTCACTCACAGGAGAGCAGATGGCTGACATGAGCACTGCTGTGAGAGCGTTTACAGATGAATGATGCAGACATGACACTCCCCAAGGCACCCATGACTGATGAACATCAGAACATATGAAGCATTGTCTTGATAATAAAATTATCAGGTTAAATTCACTTAAATGTATATAAAACCAGTGATATGGAACAGGTCAGCCTCACAGATGTACATTAAACATTATGGGACACACACCTGCTCAGATGTATACATACCAACACGATTAACAAAAAATGCAAACTTATCACACAGCATGTCAGTGGAATCTGAATGTTATTTCCGACATGTCAGTCATGCCCATGCTGCCCAATCGTGCAAAGCTCGTACACTTCAATATCTAAAGCATCATCACTTCTCAATGCCCGTGTTCAGAAAGGCAGTCCAACTGATAACGTCATTTCCGTGCCGGTGCCACAACCACATAAACATGTTGGCCACCCAGATATGACTTGTGTTTCAAAACAATACAACTGGTGCTCAGTATGCCAAACACGTGTATCCCTTCCCTGCAGGTGGAATGCAGATAGTGTGGTCGAGCCAGCATTCAGAAACGATATTATTGTTCCTGAAGATCTTATTGTGGCTGGAACTCTCTTTGGCAACCCACTCTGGTTAGTTTTCCCAGAGGCACCTCTCAGACTCTCTCCACACATGTTAGGAGGGTACAGCATGTGCTCGGATCACCTACTTCACAGTGTCCATCCTTGGTCCATGATGGAGAGGATGGTGTTAGTCAGGCATGGATGAGGACAGCAGTCTGATTGAACATCTGGATGTCTGACGACGTGACTATAAACAACAACACATGATCCTCTTAAATCACGCAGAAATAGAAGATGGAGGATGACATTTACAAAAATAGCTGTAAGAGTCCTAAATCACTGTCATTTTGGATTATGAGGAGGGCAGAATTGTAAGTGAAAACTGTCACAGACATATTGTGGTGAAATGTTGTTGAAATCTAGCTTGTGGCCTGATTACGAGTTTGGTGGTGTGAGAGCGGGCCGCCACGCAGTCGCCTCGCTCCGACACCTCCAAACTCGACCGCCGGCTGCCTGCCAGATTATCTCCAGGCCTTGGGACAGGCGGGGGCCCTGTGGGTCCCCCTTTGTTTCCTCACATCCACCCTTTTCGCGGTGGAATATGCCAGCGACAACACTAGCATATTGCGGCCTCACACCCGGTGCAACACCGCCGAGGGCTCACAGATCCCCGGCATTTGCAGCGGTCATTTGGCGGTACTTGCAATAGGGCAGTCAGACAACCAGTGCGGCGGTGCCCACACCGCCACCATGGGTAGTCATAATCAAATCCATAGTCTTGTCATCTGTGCCTCCCAAGTCACACATTCTGTATTCCGCCGCAGTTGTGCAGCATGAAAGCTGTGGGTGGATGTCCATGGTGGAGTGATGTTACACAACATCATCATAGTAGTGTTTTGTCACTGTTCATCTAGCTGTGGTTCAAGCACATCTCCATTTATGGATGTGTTATTTTATTATTATTATTATTATTATTATTATGCGTTCTTATATAGCGCTCGATTACCCGTAGGCATCTCGGCGCTTGCCTTGGGAACCCGTCCTGGCTTTTCCCTGTGAGATACCCGTACTGGGCATCCCCAGGGTGAAAGCCAGGCATCCCGCCGCGGGAGGGCCGTAGTGGAGATTAAGCAGGCTAATGCCCAGAGCTGCAGAGTGTGAACCCGTGATTCGAGTAGGCACCGAAACGAGAATTATCGAGTCCGTGGATATTTGGGCTCAGGACCCTGCCGCGTCAGGAATTGAACCCTGGTCCCGGGTCTGACCTCTGCTTCAGGTCTGCCTCCTCTAACCAGCGAGCCACACTTCTCCACTGCCAACTCATTTTACCGGAGTTGGCATGTGTTTCCCATCACCTAGGAGAAATATTGGATGTTCTTGACATGCTGCATTGGCCAGTTGATGGGTGAGCATATGCATGTAGTTTTGGTGCATTCGGTGTAGACGTACAGCCAGGAGCATGCTGATCAGTCTGTATCTTTAATTCTAATATTGCTCAAAGGTCATATGCTTGTGCAGTTGTGTTTTGTTAACAGGCTGTATTAAGGTGTGCAGCTGTCAGTGCTTAACTGGTGGACGCAGGTGAGGTGCTCCTCCCTCACAGTGAGGGGTTTGTAGCCCTTGGTCGCACTAGGGTTTGCAACCAAGAGGAGATCCCAGATGATGAAGCATGCCACTTTGGTGGGTGATGGGATTCCGTTCTTTTAATGGGACATACCCAATGATCAAGTAGGAGTTGTAGGCTTGTACTGTTGGTGCTCTAGAGCCCCTTTTTGTGAGCTCGACAGACATGCACATTATTTGTCTGTTATATAATGTGGAATCCCCACACCAGTTTTATTTATTTTCTGTTGCAATGCGTAAAATTTGGGATCATAAGATTGATGCACTGTATGTGTAGGACAAAGTAACAGGTGTCTGGGTACTAAGGGGCCGATTAGGATTGCGGTGAAGCTGCATCCTCCGGGCCGGCGGAAGCCACGCCGGCCTGGAGGATGCGGATTCACCGCCTTGGTGAGGGAAAACACCAACTGCCACATTATGATGGCATTGGGATCAGCGGCGGACGGCAAGTCCGTCCGCCGCTGATCCGCGGTGGGTGTACGCAAATGTGCTGGCGGTGTCTGCAAGACACCGCCAGCCTTATTACGATGCAGGCGGAAACATGCTTTTCCATGACGGCTTTTCCGCCGTGGAAAAGCATGTGGTCTTTTGTTTTTGGGGGCCCGTTGCGAGCCCCCAGGGTGTTGGGGGGTGGGGGGTGCACATGGGGGGTACCTATGGTACCCCCTGCATTTACATGCACAATGCGGCAGGCATCGCGTGATGCCTGCCGCTTTGTGCATGCAAATGCACAGCATGCATATTTGACTTTGCGGCGGGTGCTGCTTAAAGCAGAGCCCGCCGCAATGTCAAATATACAGGATGTGACCGCCAGGGTGGTGGTCACATCCTAATTCCAACGGAGGGACCGCCGCTGCCCCTGCGGACGGTCCCTCCACCCCGGGCGTGGCGGAAGGACGCAGGTCCGTCTGCCATCCTTATATGCCTCTAAGTGTTGCAGTTCACCTTGCTAAGATTGGTCAGGCCATTACTGACATGCAGGTGAAGAGCGCACCTTGTTCAGTGCACATGTTTTCTGTTGTCTATCAGTCATTGCGTAATGTTTATAAGGGGGCTTTATACATTAGGCCTTTGAGAAATGTGAAATACGCAGGAAAAGTTTGCATAATTTCTGAAATTTAGCATTACACTTGTGCTTCATACGTGACGTTCCCAAAATGATTCCATCACGCCACATCGTGTAACTGTACCACAGTCTCTGGCAAAATTTAACGCAATAGCACGGGTATAAGGCAAACAAACAAACAAAATGGGAGCAGCTATTTTACACAGCAGTTCTGTTTTTGTGAGTTTTTTAGCACAAATGCATCCTAGTGTCAAAAATTGCGCTACAATAAAGCTCTAAATGATGGATTTGCATTTTATGTAATTAATTGTAATTTCTCATCATTTTTCTGAAATTGTACACAATTACACAATAACAAATTACACTTATTTCACACACCCCGAAAATACTTCTGATAATTTATATGCTATTTTGTATTTGACGCCAGGTGTTATAATTTCCTTTTATACAATTTTACTGCATCTCTGAGGAACATTTGGTGAATGGTTCATCTTCTTTGCATTCCCACTCTGTGGAAATACCAGTCGTAAGAATATTTAAAATCAGTTTTCAGAGTTCGATCTTACTGTTTTACAACCTATTTTTCCGGTCTTTGAAATCCTAGGATATTATTTCCTGCAGATAGCATTTTTCCTACTTGTGTATGAAGGTAAAGCAGGCAAAATGACCAATTACTTATAATAGTCATAGGGCCAGTTGTACGACCATTTTTTGTGGGCGCAAACAGGAAATCGGTCCGTTTGCGACCGCAAGTTTGGTCTGGCCCAGGTACAATCCCTATTTTGCGAGTTGGTAACCTTTTATCGACTCGCAAAATAGTGTTTGCGATTCGTGATTAGGAAGGGGCGTGCCAAGGATGTCCCTTCCTAATAGCAAGTCATACTTCAATGTATGATTACTTTACGACTGCAATTGCGGTCGCAAAACACTAGCAGTTTACCATCTACTCAAGTAGGTGGTAAGCCACTCGCAAACTGGAAGGGGTCTGGCAGCGAAAATATATTTTACGAGCAGGCAGTGGTCCCACGGGCCTGCCTGTATGCTGTAAAATGAACTGTTTTGCTTTAGTTGTTCCAAAACTCTCTGTGGCACCCCGGAAGCGCAGGGCACTAAATCCTGTTTTCGAGGCTCCTGCTCCCTCGGGGGCTCAGGGTGCTGTAGGGCTGGTGTGCGTATTTGTAATGCCTATATTTGGTTCACAGTCCGACCCTGGCCTCTCTCCTCTCCAGACATGGTTAGAGTCGCCTATAGGGCAATTCGGCACAGCGCGAAAGGCAGAGTGTGGGCCATTGTTTGGGCGGTTTTAGGGTCTGCTGGGCTGGTTTTCCTGCTGATTTTGTTAATAATACCACAAATGTTGCCTGCAGCAAGCGCAAACCCATGCTGTCTTCCATACCTTGCAAAACATTTACACAGCGTGTCCTTAGAAGTTTAAAACTGCTGCGATTTTCAAACATGGGCCACTTTTTTTATCTTTCTGATTCGCTAAAGGGGCCACTTTTGTTTTGGTGCCTTGTCCTATTTTCTGGCTTTCCTAGTCCGACCCTGTCTCCAAACAGACAGTAACAGTCTTGCATGTAGGGCTGGTCTTGGGCATAGGCGAACTGGGCCCAGGTCGCCAAAATTCCGAGGGGCGCAGCAGGGAACTTTCGGACTTAGGGGCAGATTTACAAGCCCCTTGCGCCACTTTTGCATCACTTTTCCCAAGTTAAAAGTGACGCAAAAGTGGCGCAAGGGGCTAGTAAATCTGCCCCTTAGTGTCATGCAAACAGCAGCTCGTCCATCCCACGTGGTCTCAATCAGGTGCCGTTAAAGGCTTTGTAATCAGCACTTAATGTATTTCAGCGAAATCGTTAGCACCCCGTCAACCACCTACCCTCCTCTCCTCTTCCTCACCCCTCCTGCTTTCACACACACGCCCCCGCCCCTTCCACCCACACACACAACAAACACAAAGGGGCAGATTTACAAGCTCCTTGCGCCACTTTGGCGTCATTTTTCCCATGTTAAAATTGACGCAAATGTGGTGCAAGGGGCTTGAAAATCTGCCCCAAAATGTACTTTCTTCCTATGGCGCTGTCCTGGCTGGCCCTGGCTAATGGTAAGGTAATTTGGTCACCCTTCCGAATACACAAGAACTATCAACGCCATGCGGACTTTTGCCTACATGATGATCAAAGTAGAAAAGCCGAAAAAATATTTTGTTTGATTTGTGGAAAACATTACATTATAATAAGTCCGGTTCTCAGGATGTCATTCATGTTTAATCCAGACATACTACCAGCAGAGGGCACTGTTTAATTTCAAATGTAATTCAGCTCTGGCAAAGGATGCAACTGTTAAGCCTCAGTATTTGGCAGTTGTTGTGCAGCGTAGTCAATTATTTTCCATTAAATTAACCATAAATACTGCTTGTAATATCATTCTATGAACATGTAATGAGTTTTTAAGAATATTCCACGCCTTCTAAATTGGCAAATTTTAGGGTGATAAATGCTAATGCATCAGTCTGCCGGGAGTAAATACAATTCTGTTTTTCATTAAAAGCATTGTACCTGCTGTTCTGCACACTTTACTGCCAACTCATTAAATAATCCTTCAAAGCTTTTATGCGTTTACAATAACATTTATATAAACCTTTTAATTCATTTGTATAATCTGAAACATTTTAGGTGATTTTTGTGTGAAGAAAATAACATTATTCTTTTGAGACCAGTTTTTTAGGTCGAAGCCTAGCAGCAGAGCAGCTGTGTGGTTTGCTAACGATATCTTAGGGTCTTTTGGAAAGCCTCCCTGGGAATGCATTCCGCCCATTGCTTATCATTGGCTTTGTGGTTTGTGACTCACATTTGCTTGCATTCTATTTGCTGGCTCTATTCGCTTTAGGTTGTCCAGCTTGAGTGTGTCCCCTCCCATGCCCAAATTCTGTGTACTGTATTCCTCCACAAGAATTGAATTTCTGTAAACAGGCCTTTGTAGCTTGACCTTATCTTGTCATATATGCTGTGTATTCGAAAGACAGAGGTCAAATGTCAGGCTCTGGTTAGGGATACACATATTTCTGAGTAGCTTTAAACCATTCTTGACAGTAATTTTGTAATTTCCTCTGATCTTCTGGAAAGATCATTTGCATGTGTTTTAGGGTAGTCTCCATAATCACTCGTATTTTAACAGCTCTTAAAATTTTAATTTGATCTGTTTGGTCAATATTACTTTTTCTTTAAAATGTTCACACTATTCCTCATAAACTAGAAAATCTGACAGTTTTGTCAAAACAATCATATATTAAACATTATGCATCACAATAACAGTATGCAACATTATACAACAACATCACTCTGTGCCCACGTTTCCATTCACCTACACACACACACACATTCACCATCAGCATATTTAAAATATAAACACTTCAACTAATTCCAAATATGAATCACCATTGTTCTAAGCCCAGGTTCAATGAATATCTGTGACATATGGGAAGTTCACGGGTCATCACTTTCTGCAGGGGGTGCATCATTATCCTGTCCCTCCCCCTTTTTAGCTACTTGCCAATGAAGGAACTTCTTGATTTTGCAATGTCCCTGCTCAGCCCCACTAGAGCACACTCTATTTCCACATTTACACTATTTGAGAAACCCATTTTTCCTTAAACAATGGACAACACTGTCCCTAATATAGCCTGACTGTATCTGTACCCCTAGTTTAGCTGGCCACAACTGGACTGCCAACCAAAATCTGGAACAGTAAATTGTGCAATACTGTCCTCTTATTACACCAAGTAAGAGAGTCCAAATCTGACTCAACAACAGGAGACCCACTGTGTCACTAAAGGAAACATAATGGCCATGTAACCCCTTGTAACCAGTTGTGTAGCTACATATGGTGCATAAGGTGTAGTGGCACCATTGCCCATAGGCTTGAGGGGCCCATTGAACCCTGACCTTGATAATTGCTATATTTCACTACCCCAACAATAGACAAAGTGATCATTCTACTAGCTTTTACCAGGACCCATTGCATCCTTGCTAAGTTACCAACTGGAAAACTAGGAAACTATATCAGCTCCCCGTTTCTCTTTGTGACAAAAATATTATACTGCAAATGTTACATCTGATTACTGCTGCCATATTACTGTGGAAAATTAGTACGGTTTGGTAAACATTATCTGCGCCATCTTGCCTTTTCCCCTGATGCCACACTTTTTGTCGTGCGCACCCGCCATTTTAGGTGCCTCGATCAGAACCACCCTCTGCACGCCGCTGGCCCCCAGCACACCCCTTCCCCCCCCGCTCTCGCATGCCTTGGATCATAAACCCCTCTTCAGCGCAGCTCTGCCTCAGAACCCCATCCTGTTCCCAGTGCGACACCTCCCTTCATTCCTTTCCTGGTCCCAGGCCCTTTGATACAAACCCCCTTTCCTGTGTGCCCGTTTGTCTTCCTCGTTCCCAGGCCGCCACCTAGCTCTGCGGATACTGTTTATTGCCCCCCCCCGTACAGTAGGAAGCTTCCCCCAATTAAAGGACCCTCGAATTGATCAAAGCCCCCACCCTATGATATCCGATCAACCCCACACATTCCGTGAATCGGCGGAATGTCCAGCTGCGCGATAATCATCACCTATTGTGACCGGGGTGGGGACTTCAACTGTAAATGCGTGTGGGAACGGGCCTGAAGGTGAGATTCCGAGGATGTCCTTTCATACTTCAAAGCATTACAAGAATGTGTTACCTGCAATAAAATTCATAAACTGTGTATAAGAGGCCAGGCCTCAGAGATGCGGTTAGAGCACCTCGTGACGATACTTGCTGTCCGAACTGATGTGTTCTCCTCCGGAGAGAATAAACCTTTGTTTCCTGCCTTCCAGTCTCCAGCGCCTGCCTCTTCATTGGTTAATATCTTGTGGGTTTAAGAGGCGACACCGCCGGGCAATACTTAAGGATCTTTTATTCTGGTTGGTAGCCTGACCTTTTTACATTACCTTAATCTGTCTAAAATGCAATCACTTCGAAACAGAGATTTTAAAACTGTACCATTATGTACTGCCTGGAAAACCCAAGATACATTTAAGTTTCTTGCCTTGTATTTTATAAACCACTTCACACATATTTGCTTCATGCCTTGAAACAAATGACTTGTCTGTACACTTGAGTTCAAAGTAGTGTGGCTGCAAGTTATTTGTGATGGATTTGATAAAGTTGGCAAAATCAGTAGGCTACTGTGGTTACCTCTAGGTATCAGAGTATCTAGTAGCCATGGAAGGGTTCCTCTGGAAACAAGGCTGCCATGATAACAAGAGGACCTGCCCTCTCTTTGATGATGTTGCTCAGAAGTAAGGGTTGCAGCAGAATAGTACAATTATAAAGCCTTCACACACCTGCATGCAATTCAGTGCCTTTATAATAAGGAATAGGCACATTGTATAGGATTGTTTTTATACAGTTGGAAACATTTTCCTGGAAGGGCTGTTAACTAAAGTCCTGTTTGTTTAAATTGTGGTGAGTTCTGGTGGTGGGCATCACCTAACGGAGAAGCAGATCACTTTGATGGGCAAGTATAGACCCTGCTCTTGATTCACTGGCTCCGTTTACACATCGGAATTATGTAGTTAGTGGAATCACCTAAGAAAATTACCACAGGCAGAA
Source organism: Lissotriton helveticus (assembly GCF_964261635.1). Classification (NCBI taxonomy): domain Eukaryota; kingdom Metazoa; phylum Chordata; class Amphibia; order Caudata; family Salamandridae; genus Lissotriton; species Lissotriton helveticus. The sequence goes on along the minus strand of NC_136065.1, from coordinate 353,689,290 downwards.
GCCACGCCAAAGAAAGCTAGCACTGGCAAAGCCAATAGATATCGGGATGGCTGCCAGTTTTTGGCTTCGTCAGTGCTTGTTTTGTTTTGCCAAGGGTTTTACAAAACGTTACAATTGAGGAAGCAGCTGGACATCGCCAATTGAAAAAGAACACAGTGTCTTCAAGGAAAAATACTATTTGGTCCCAAAAAGTACCTATTGCCATAGAAGCACCTCACACTGAAATACACTACTTTGTGTGGATGTGCTCCTTGTGAAATGGTGGAAAGCCATCAGTTGCAGTGACTTTGGAGAGGGATGACCTCTTGCCCCATGCTGAATAAAGTAGTGGCAGGAGGAAATGTGAATGACACGATACAGGGCAATGGATTCCCATACTAGATAAACAATTTTCATAAAAGCAGATGTTGGCTAATGCCAGACCTAAAAATGGACTGCTTGATCCATATTAATGCTTTGCATGCTGGCTGAAAAGAATTTCTATTGTAATTCTCCTCTACCTGCTTTTTCTGTATACATATTATTTACCACTCGCCGGTAATCTGCGTATATATGTTTGGAAACTTCACTTTGACATGCTTTGGAGTCAAGTTTTTAGGTCTTGCCCAGGCAGGACATGTGCTGTCTCTCAAGACATGCTGTACCTACTGTATGGGCTTTCAGCGCACTCATCTGTTTTCATTTGTTACTTCATGTGTCTTTCGAAATTCCTTCATAGGTGAATAGTTTACACTCCTTTTTCTGTTTTGGTCACACTCTGGAGACTGGTCCTGTTACATGGATCACTTCACTAAAGGCCATATATGTTAGTTTTGGCGCACTACTTTTTCTTTTGCCTCACCTTGTTTGGTTTTCCAAACGTGCTCAGCTGAGGGCTGCAGATCATGTCCTTATCTTGTTGTCCACTGTCTTTGGTTTCCTGAGTGCTTTTTCGGCCAGAGGCTATGTTATTTTTCATCCTATAACATTTTTTGTTTCATTAGCTCAAAAGCTCAAGCCTTAAATAATATACTTACCTAATGGAAGTGTAGTTTAAGAAGACGCCCAACAGTAGGATTACCATACTTACAGTATGCTTTTTGACAGCATGATTATTTGGATGTGACCAAAAAGATAAACATGTTGTTATTGCTCCATTCTATGAAAATAGAAGCAGCTTTAAGTTACGCGCTTTCAACTTTCAAAACTTTCTTTTCGGTTTCAATCATTGGTAAAATAAAACCAATATCAAGGGAGCCTCCTCGTGCTCTCCAAACGTGGCATGTAATGTGAAGTTACTTAACAAAATATCCTGCAAGTAGACATTGCAATACCACCTCAGCACCTCTGCAGCACCACCTCAGCATTAGTGCAGCACCACTTCAGCACCAGTTACATCACTCAATCCACTTCAGCAGCACCACTGAAGCACCACCTGAGCATCACTCAGCAGCACCTGCACACCACCACAACACTATCACAGCACCACCTCAGTATCGCTCAGCCCCAGTGCAGTATCACCTCAGCACCAGCACAGCACCACATCTGCACCAGATCAGCACCACCTTACTACTAGGTCAGCACCAGCAGAGCTTCAAAGCGCCACCACAGCATCAATCAGCATCACCTCAGCACCAGTTCAGCATCTCTCAGCATCAATCAACACTACCACAGCACCACCTCACCTTCAGCACAACACCACCTCTGCATCAGTGCACCACCACCAGTGAAGCACCAACTCACCACCAGTGCAGCCCCATCAGCACATCACCGCATCAGCACCAGCACTGCACCACCTCAGCTGCAACTCAACACCAATGCAGCTCAATTTCAGCATTAGCACAGCACCACCTCAGCACTAGTGCAGCATCACCTGAGCACCAGTGCAGTACCAACTGAGCACAACCTGAGCATAAGCACAGCATCACCTGAGCACCACCTCAGTATCACTCAGCACCATCTGAATACCACCTCTGAACAAGCACACCACCACCTCAGTATGACTCAGCACCATCTCAGCACCAGTGCAGCACCACCTTAGCATCTGCACAGCACCATCTCAGCACCAGCACTGCACCACCTCCTCATCAGTGCCCTACCACAAGTGCACCACCCACTCAGCATCAGCACAGCACCACTTCAGCACCAGCGCAGCACCACCTCAGCACCTGAGTAGCACCACCTCAACATCAGCACAGCATAATCTCAGCATCAGCACCACCTCCACATCAGTGCACCACCACAACTGCATCCCCATCTCAGCAGCAACTCAGCACCAACAGACCACCAGTTCGGCATCAGAGCAGCACCAGCTCAGCACCAGTGCAGCACCACCACATCAGCATGGCTCAGCACCACCACATCATCAATCAGCAACACCACAGCAAAACTCAGCACCACCACAGCATCAATTAGCACCACCTCAGCATCAGCACAGCAGTACCTGAGCACCATCACAGCACCACCCCAGCATCAGCACAGCACCAACTCTGTGTCAGTGCGCCACCACCAGAGCAGCCCCAAATCACCAGCAGTGCATCCCCATCACAGTATCAGGGCAGTGACTCAGCAACAAAGCAGACCCACTTCAGCATTAGCATAGCACCACCTTAGCACCAGTGCAGCATCACGTCAGCACCAACACAGCACCAACTCAGCATCACTCAGCACCACCTGAGCACCAGCACAGCACCACCTGGCACCACCAAAGCATCACTCAGCATCACCTCAGCATCACTCCATACCACCTCAGTATCACTCAGCACCAACTGAGCACCACATCTGCACAAGCCCATCACCACCTCAGATTCTCTCAGGACCAGCTCAGCACCAGGGCAGCACCAGCACAGCATTAGTGCTGCACCACCTCAGCCTCAGCACAGCACCACCTCAGAATCCGCATATCACCATCTCGGCATGCATCAGCACAGCATCACCTGAGCACCACCACAACACGACCTCAGCATCAGCACAGCACCACCGCCTCATCACCACACCACCTCCAGTGCAGCACCAACTCAGCATCAGAACAGCACCACCTCAGCCCCAACTCAGCACCACCTTAGCACCAGCATAGCATCACCTCAACATCAGCACAACACCATCTCAGCATGCATCAGCACAGCACCACCTGAGCACGACCTTAGCACGACCTCAGTGTCAGCACAGTAACACCTCCTCATCATCACACCAACTCCAGTGCAGCACCAAATCAGCACAGCACCACCTCAGCCCCAACTCAGCACCAACATAGCACCAGCACAGTAGCACCTCAACATCAGCACAGTACCATCTCAAGCATCACAACAGCACCACCTCCACATTGGAGCACCACCACCAGCGCATACCCACCTTAGCACCAGTGCCACCCAACCTAAGCAGCAATTCAGCACCAATGCAGCACCACCTCAGCATCAGCGCAACATCACCGCAGCAAAGCACCAACTCAGCATCCCTCAACACCACCTGCGCACCAGCTCAGCACCACCTGAACACCAGCGTAGCACCACGACCTCAGCATCACTCAGCACTACCTCAGCACCACCTCAGCATCACTCAGCATCACTGGAGCACCACCACATCATAACCTCAGTATCCGCACAGCACCATCTCAGCATCAGTACAGCACCACCTCTTCATCAGTGCACCACCACCAGTGCAGCACCAATCAGCATAGCATCACCTTAGCATCAGTGCAGCACCACCTCAGCAACAGCGCAACACCATCTCAACATCAGCAGAGCACCGTCTCAGCATCAGCAAAGCACCACTTCCTCATCAGTGCACCATCAGCAGGACAGCCCAACCTCAGCACCAGCACAGCCCCAACTCAGCTGCAACTCAGCATCAGGCAGCACCACCTCAGCAACAGTGCAATATCACCATAACACAGCACCACCACAGATTAACTCAGAACCACCACAGAATCACTCAACACCACCTAAACATCACTCAGTACCACCTCAGCATCTCTCAGCACCACTTCAGCATGAGCAAAGCATCGACCTCAACACCACCACAGTCCCACATCAACATCAGCACAGCGCCATCACAAGATCAGCACAGCACTGCCTCTACATTAGTGCACCACAACCAGTGCAGCACCAACTCAGCATCAGCGCAGCACCACCGCAGCACCGACGTTGCACAACATTAGCACCAGCGCAGCACCACCTCAACATCAGCACAGTACCATCTCAGCATCAGCACAGCATCACCTCTGCATCAGTCCACCACCACCAGCGTAGCCCTAACCCAGCACCAGTGCAGCCCCACCTCAGCACCAGCACAGCCCTTCCTCAGCAGCAATTCAGTACCAACACAGCACCACTTCAGCATCAGCGCAGCACCACCACAGCGTCAGTGCAGCATAACCTCAGCACAGCACCAACTCAGCATCACTTAGCACCACCTGAGCACCAGTGCAGTACCACCATCTCAGCATAACTCTGCACCACAGCATTACTCAGCACCGCCTCAGAATCACTCAGCACCACCTCAGGATCACTCTGCATCACCTGAGCATCACCTCTGCACTAGCCCACCACCACCTGAGTATCATTCAGCATCACCTGAGCATCACTCCGCACTAGCACACCACCACCTCAGCACCAACTCAGAATGACTCAGCACCACCTAAGTCTGCCCTCGGAATCTGGTATCTGGTAATTCTCCCCTAGTCTCTGTCCGATGCTCCTGTTGTAATTCAAGTACTATTTACCAACCTCCACCCTCCCGTTGTTTTTGTCCCACTTAATAACAACAACAAAAAAGCTATAACCAACAACCATTAGAACAAGCAGGAACATGTTGCCAACTTTGCAAGGACAAAAAAACTAAAAGACACTTTTATGTTAATTCCTTTTTTAATACGGTGGTTCAGTTGTACATAATGTCTTTTTGGTATATTTAAGGTAACAAAAATGCTTATAACACTTTTTGATTATAACTTTCAGCATGCTGCGCAGCAGCCACACTGCTCTACAATATAGCTTAAAGACATTGGCAAATCCAAAAGCTCTGGCTAAACACTTATAAGGTTCCAAAGGCGAGACCTACTGGCTAAGCCAATGCTTGTTCTGATCTGCTTTCACTAGGAGCAGCTAGAGACTCTCAATCAGCCCCTTTCTTTTCAATATGGATAGAAGTGCAAGAGAAATCTTAAGCCCTCATTAAAAGTTATTTGAAATACGGTGTGCTAATTGCCACACGTGGAAAATATTATTACTCGAAGGTGAGGTTTTTCCCACGTGCCGGAAATACTTCCTATTTTTAACATAAAAATTAGGCATAGAATGCGTAATCATTTATTTACTATACCAAATTCCGTGCATGCTTTGCCTTTGTTTCTGGCTTTCCCCCCCCCCCCCCAATACATTTCGGCTGGTTTGATCTGCTAGAATTTATTAGGGGAACACTGTAGGGTTATGATAACTACAACTCGCAATTCCATTGCCTGCGCAAACACATATTTGCAAGGAGATCATAATTTAGCTGTTAACTTGGAGTAAGGGCCTAAATGTTGCTACTACTATAAATGTGTTGCACATCTTATTGTACAGCTAGGTGTAGAATCTAGCGACCATTCACACTGGGTATAAATCGCAGATGCATTATTTACGCAAGCTGGATCAGTAGAAAATTATCAGTGCAATATGCAACGAGTACAGTATGGTTAAATTATGGATAACACTCACAGACACAAAGCTTTTCAAAATATTGGGATCATTGTGGTTGTAACTGAAATTAGCATTGGCAAAGCCAATAAGTCTCACTCGTGACACAGATTGGCTTTGCCTGTGCTTGTTTCCCCCCAGCCGCTACGCTGTGTGCACAAGGGGGCGCATAGACCATCTTGCAATGTTTTTTAAAAATAAATCTAGTCTTCTTTGCAGACTTCATGCATGACTACAATGTAGACAACACATAGAATTTGCCCATAATATTAGGATGTGATGCGTTTTCTTCTCTACATAAAGATCCATCTTGGGATACACCTGTGCATAATAAGATGACCACTGGCCAGGCATAGAACAGAAGATATTGATTTTTATCGTCATAAACATGGCTCCTGAGCATTCCGAGCATGAAAAACTGGCAACAGAAAACATTTCATCCTCGGTTTTAAAAGTGGATAACAACCTTTCATGTTCTGAAATATATAAAATTGATTCATTTTCAATTAATTAATTTGGCTAAAGCACATTTACCTTGATATTTTTGTTTTCAGCTCTCTTGTTGGAAATCGCTTTGGGAAACTGTAAATGTTTATGATCTTTGTGAACAAAAAGCAGTACTACATAAAAGGTGCAAATAATAAATGTATCTGTTTAGAATAACATAGCTTGTGAATGAAGAATATGTTCAGTAAATGAATGTCGTAGGCTACATAAAAATGTAGCCAGAGCAATAACAACAGTTAAGGAATAATTCACAATCAAATAAGGTTATGTTGTTTGCACTTCTATGAAGTTATCCTCATCCCTCCACATTGTCAGAGTTCTTTTTTATGAACAATTCTTAAGTAAAAGGCAGATTTATAACAGTGATACCACAGCAAGTTTCAAGAGAAAACAAAAAAGTCAGTGCTGGTAACATCAGTAAATGTTTATATACAAAAATAAAGATTAAGTAATGTGGCAAAACTGGGCATGTTCTCCACAGGGCTGTGCATCACATCCCAAAAGAGAACATGCCAAGTGCGCATGACGGTTTGGCCCTGTCATGTGCACTTAGAGGAGTGCAAACCACTTCTCCGCGGAGTGCAAACCACTTCTCCGCTGATCAGGCGCCACAGAGCCAGCCCCATCCCGACTCCCGCATAGAATAAGAAAATTATAGGAACGTCATGTTATTATTATTTTCTTTTTCTTTTTTGCCCTGCTGAAATAGCAGTAGGGCGACGCTCTTCTGCCTTAGCGCAGGAGCCGCCACTGCGACAGGGTGCAAATTATGACACATTTTTATTGGTGACACTCACAGAGATGGTGACCTGTGAGATCAGCAGACCACCATGTCTGTGTTTGCTTCTGAATACATTTTCTTTTTTTGTTAAAGTTAATTGATATCTTAAAACGAAATGGCGCTTCTTATTTTTAATTCTTTATTAAAATGTTTCTGTGGCAGTTGGCGGTGTTCCCCCTCCACCACTGTATTCTCCTTAGTAACCTCTTTCCAAAATGCAAAAAGAGGAAGGAGTTCAATGAGGACCCCTTCCATTTTGTGAATAAGTTACTACCCACCTAGAGAGATGGTACTCCCTCAATGGCTTGTAGACTGTTGATTGTAGACAGTTTGCACAGAGGAAGGGCCCTGTGGAAGGCCACGTGTCAAAGTGCAGTGCAGGGTGGCATTTTATGCTTGCTCCAAGATTGCAATGTCCATGTTGTGGAGCCCCTGCTAGGCCGGTACGATCACAGCCTAGTGCCACCTGACTCAGATTTCCTGTTTTTCACAGAGCAGGACAGTAGTGCAGTAAACAAAAATAAATCTTCCAAATGCACAGGCTCAAAAGGTGAGGCAGCAGTCCACTGCAGCATGCGCAGCAGGGTTGTCCAGGTCACTTGTTTTTCTGCTTCTCTGGTGTCAGCCAGCCAGAGATAGACTGCTTGTGCTAGGGTTGGGACCAGACGTGGGCTGGCCAATGAAGAGAGTGGTCAATGATCAGACCATATTTGATGAGGGTTTGAATGAGCTGAAAATGGATAATAAATTCAGAGCTGTTCTGAGCATGGAGTCCTAAATTATGCTTGGACCGGGCCCCAAATCCTTAAGCTGTTCTTGTTCAGAATTAGAATTCCACCTGTGGAGTTATGCAAAGCTGAAGTATTTTCCACTTCAACTAATAGTTGTACTGATAAATTGTGCACCAACGTTCCTGTGAAAGTTCCACTAATAAGATTTTGTGGCTGATTTTTTGTGCAAAAATTATACTCTGCAGGATCTTTCTGTAAACCATTTTTGTAGGATAATTTCGATTTTAATGCCCCCACCATGATTATGAAAATGTAGTATCCCAGTAGCTTCACCCACCCAGCTTTCAATACGAAGCTCCAGACATTGGCCCAGAGATTCCAGAACCGAAATTATCATGTCAAAACAAAGGACATGATTTAACTGGGTTAGAGCTGTACCTTGTAACACTACAGCTGTAAAACTGCTTGAGCTTCTCTTGTTCCTAGATTGGTTCTCTATACTACTGGATGAAGGTGTTTTTGTCCATTAATGGACTCTGCTCGCTTGCCTCCTGGTATGTGTTTTGCCTTGTCTAAAGGGGTGTTAGTGCAGTTGCTTGAAATGTTAGTGCATTCATCCTGTTGAGGATGCTGCTGTTTTCATCTTGGTGAGACTTCGTCTTTCACATGGGCTTCCCTCACATCTCACTTGTTAAGTGAGGCTTCTGGTTTGTTGTAGCAGTTGGTTTGTGGTGTGCAATCATTTTATTGAACAGATTTCGCTTGTAGTAAATGTTGACGGGAAACATCCTTTACAACGCGGTCAGTACACCGCAGTGCTGTTACATCGCGGTCGTTACAACGACCGCATGTAACAACGCTATGCCTTTACAACGCAAGTCTTTACATCGACTTGCGCTAGATGGCGTGCTAACATTAAAAATAGTGTAGTTTACTATCCCAACACCTTCCCTACTGATAAGTGGACTGTAGTTGGAATAGTAAATTGCACTTTTTTAATTTTAGCACGCCACCTAGCGCAAGTCGATGTAAAGACTTGCATTGTAAAGGCATAGCGTTGTAACATGCAGTCGTTGTAACGACTGCGATGTAACAGCACGCGTTGTAATAACACGCGTTGTTACATCGTACATCCATGTTGACTGGCTATTACATGCTCCTCCAGGGGTGAACAACACTTACAACGCAACTTTTACATCGCAGAGTCTTTACAACGCAACCATTACAACGCAAACTATTACAACGCATTGCTCGGGGGGCGCTCTAGGATAGGGAATAGGTTAATTTACTATCCAATAACCTTCCCTAGTGTCCACGGGGACTGGAGTTGGAATAGTAAATTAAACTATTCACTATCCAGCGCCCCAAAGCACTATGCGTTGTAATGGACTGCGTTGTAATAATTGCGTTGTAAAGGCATGCGATGTAAATGCATGCGTTGTAATGTCATACATCCTCCTCCAGGATCAGTTTTGTTGTCACTTGCTGATATTGTACTTTAAGATTTACTCTCATTATGTACAGTTGTTGTATTTGATCTACATGGCGATTTTCTGCAATATACATATGCTCTTTCTCAAAGGAGCCATAGGCTTCTTTATTAAGTGGGCCATGGTAGTTGGTTGCTCACTGGCAAGCTTTACATAGAGGAGGTTTTCATTTGATGATTGATTTCTTACATTAGCATACTGCACACTTGCAGGTGGATGTTGCATGCACGTAGGGATGCTGTCTCCTCGATTAGTGCCCATAACTGGCATTCACATCAGAAGGGTGTTTGGTCCGGGGCTCAGTGGACGTTTTTTTTTATTACTAATATGCTACTGAATTGCAGACATAGCATGATGAACAGTTGTTAGCTCTTTGGCAGTGTTCCATGTCTTGGGGGATGCCAGTTCTCTGACTACTTCCCCTGCAGTATTAATGCGTACCCTCTTTTTGGCATCACTCCCCCTGCTGCCGGTCCTCAGCTCCTCTAGATAGCTGCCTAGCTCACAGTCCTTGAGGCCGCCAGTTCTACAGCACAGTCTGTTAGTTAAACTCACTGGTATTTTGTAATTTTATTTTGTCACTTTTACTTATCACATTTGTAATTTTGAATCTATGACAGAATATCGAGGGTCATAATATCGACAGACAAAATATCGACGTTGGAATATCGAAGGCAAGTATATCGACACCCTATCTACAACATGGTAAGTACAAAAATATCGAAAATAAAATATCGGTGTTAAAAATATCGTAATTAAAAATAACGTTTTTTTTGTAAATTAAAAAACGTTAAATTAAGTTAATAATACTTATATATAATTTAAACTTATTTAAAAATATGTTATAATGTTTAAAATGATTAAATAATACATATTTAATATTAAACATTTAATTAAATTTAAACATACAATATTTAATATATACTTAATTAATAATAATATATATATTTTATTTAATAAAAAATATTAACAAATACTATAAATTACAAATACATCAACACTCATAAATTATAACATAAATAATAATAAATATTTATATTTAATAAATAAAAACAATTAAATATACTTTCAATATTTTAAAAGTGTATTAAATACAACATTATGTAACATATTAAATACATAAATAAATATAAATAATATTGGATAGCGTAAGGGTAAAAAATACTATTCAAACTCCAGAGGTTGCAACATTAGGGAAAGCGTTGGATAGCGTAAGAGTAAAAATTACTATTCCAACTCCAAAGGATTCAACAGTAGGGAAAGCTTTGGATAGTTTAGGGGGAAAAATTATTAGTCCCTCTCCAGAGAGTGCAACATTAGGGAAAGCGTTAGATAGCGGGTGGGTAAAAATTACTATTCCCACTCCAGTGAGTGCAACAGTAGGGAAAGCGTTGGATAGCGTATAGGTAAAAATTACTATTCCAACTCCAGAGGGTGCAACAGTAAAAAAAGCGTTTTATAGCGTAAAAAGAAAAATTACTATTCCAACTCCAGAGGGTGCAACAGTAGGGAAAGAGTTTGATAGCGTAGGGGGAAAAATTACTATTCCCACTCCAGAGAGTGCAACAGTAGGGAAAGCGTTGGATAGCGTAGGGAGAAAAATTACTATTCCAACTCTAGAGGGTGCAACAGTAAAAAAAAGCGTTGGATAGCGTAAAAAGAAAAATTACTATTCCAACTCCAAAAGGTGCAACAGTAGGGAAAACGTTGGATAGCGTAGGTTGAAAAATTACTATTCCAACTCCAGAGGGTGCAACAGTAGGGAAAACGTTGGATAGCGTAGGGGGAAAAATGACTATTCCCACTCCAGAGAGTGCAACAGCAGGGAAAGCGTTGGATAGCGTAGGGAGAAAAATTACTATTCCCACTCCAATGAGTGCAACATTAGGGAAAAGGTTGGATAGCGTAAGAGTAAAAATGACTATTCCAACTCCAAAGGGTGCAACAGTAGGGAAAGAGTTGGATAGCGTAGGGGGAAAAATTACTATTCCCATACCAGAGAGTGCAACAGTAGGGAAAGCGTTGGATAGCGGGTGGGTAAAAATTACTATTCCCACTCCAGTGAGTGCAACAGTAGGGAAATCATTGGATAGCATACGGGTAAAAATTACTATTCCAACTCCAGAGGGTGGAACAGTAGGGAAATCATTGGATAGCGTAGGGGTAAAATTACTATTCCAACTCCAAAGAGTGCAACAGTAGGGAAAGAGTTGGATAGCGTGTGGGGAAAAATTACTATTCCCACTCCAGAGAGTGCAACAGTAGGGAAAGTGTTGGATAGCGGATGGGTAAACATTACTATTCCCACTCCAGTGAGTGCAACAGTAGGGAAAGCGTTGAATAGCGTACGGGTAAAAATTACTATTCCAACTCCAGAGGGTGCAACAGTAAGGAAAGCGTTGGATAGCGTAGGGGGAAAATTTACTATTCAAACTCCAAAGGGTGCAACAGTAGGGAAAGCATTGGATAGCGTAGGGGGAAAATTTACTATTCAAACTCCAAAGGGTGCAACAGTAGGGAAAGCGTTGGATAGTGTAGGTGGAAAAATTACTATTCCAACTCCAGAGGGTGCAACAGTAGGGAAAACATTGGATAGCGTAGGGGGAAAAATTACTATTCCCACTCAAGTGAGTGCAACAGTAGGGAAAGCGTTGGATAGCGTACGGGTAAAAATTAATATTCCAACTCCAGAGGGTAGAACAGTAGGGAAAACGTTGGATAGCGTACGGGTAAAAATTACTATTCCTACTCCAGAGGGTGCAACAGTAGGGAAATCGTTGGATAGCGTAGGGGGAAAAATTACTATTCCAACTCCAAAGGGTGCAACAGTAGGGAAAGCATTTAATAGCATAGAATTTTATTTTAACATACTTATAATTAATGATTATATTTGAAATAATGTATAATAACATTTTTTAATACATCAACATCAATAAAAACTATTAATAATTAATAAAACCAATAACATTTGAATAATTAATTGACAATAAATTAACAACAAACACCAATAAATAATAATTATTAAATATTACTCACCAAATAATAAATATAAAAAAATACACTATTTATCATAAAAAATATATTTTTTTTCAATTTAAATCACAATTAAAAAACAATAAAGAAACAATATACAAAATAAAAAAATAAAAAAAAATGTTTACCAATTAATTGATGAATTTTTCTACTGATTAAAATATAAGTACTAATTACAAATATTAATTGCCAAATTAATAAATTAATTATGTATTCAAATAATTAATTGCCAATTAATAATTAATTAATACATTAATTATCCATAACAAAAAATATATAAATAATTAAACATTTACAATTAAATTGCTTCCCACCCAATACCCCTATAAACCACAACACGCTCCGATACTAAAACATAACATTTAATTTAAATTAACATTAATTACCAATTAAATAATTAATTTATCAATTAAAAAAATAATTGCCAATTAATAAGTTATTACAAAATAAATTATACATAAAAAATTATTTAATTACAATGAAATTACTTCCCACCCTATTCCCCTATAAACCCACAACCCGCTCCGGTACTAAAACAAAACATTTAATAAAAATTAACATTAATTACCAATTAAATAATTAATTTATCAATTAAAAAAATTAATTGGCAATTAATAATTAAATAAAATATTATTTGTACATAAAAAAACCTTAAATATTTACAATTAAATTACTTCCCACCCTATTCCCCTATAAACCCACAATCCGCTCCAGTACTAAAACATATAATTTACTTAAAAATAAATGTATTAATATATAAAAATAATACACATGTAATATAAATTAATTTAAATATTTAACAGAAACATGTAACACATACATAATAAAAAACATAAAAATAATACAAATATCGATATTAGTGACATCGAAATTAGTCACATCGATATATATGCTATCGATATTACTAACTTTCGATAATACTTACATCGATATAAATAAATTCGATATTACTTACCTTAGGGTCGATATTCTGTCCTACGATATTCTTGACATCGATATTCTGTACCTTCAAAATTTCAAACACGATATTTTGGTAGGTCGAAATTTACAACTCGATATTTTGACTGTGTACCGTAATTTTGTCATTCAATATATCAATCAGGGACTTGTAAAGATCAGCTACTCTCCTGTTAGGTTATCAAGGCCATGGGGAGAGGGAATGCTGGTCAGACTTGGTGGAGGATCATTTGAAGAGCCACTTATTGAGGTCCTTCCTGAATTGTGTCAGCGACTGCCTTAGGTAGAGGTGCAGGTTGTTCCACATCTTGGTAGCGTGGTATTAGAATGACGTTCCTTCCATTCTGGTCTTGTAGATACTGGGGACGGAGGTAGAGCGAGTTGGGAGGATCAGATTTGTCTGGCGGGTATGTGGAATGTGAGTCAGTGGTTCAGGTATGCTTGGCCTTCGTCCTATAGAGCTTTGTAGGCTTGAGTGAGAAGCTTGAAAGGGACTCTCTTGTTGATTGGGAGCCAGTGGAGTTGTTGGAGGGGTTGCATGATGTGGTGTTGTGATGTCGAGGACCAGTCTGGCTGTGTGGTTTGGGATGTTCTTGAGCTGTTTCTGGGTGACACTGGTGTAGAGTTCATTGCCGTTGTTGAGTCTGCTGGTGATGAATGAGTGGGTGACCGCCTCTCTGGATTATGTGGGGATCCATCTGAATGTCTGTTAGAAATGGGATTTTTGGTAGGCTAGGGCATGTGCCAAAGCCGGGTAGAAACCACGATTCTAGTCAGAATAAGGGAGCAACACTCCTAAAATAACCCCTGCTCACCCCCTTGATGGCTTGGCACGAGCAGTCAGGATTATCTTAGAGGCAGTGCGTAGAACATTTGCACATAACCAACAGTAATACAGTGTAAGCACTACAAAACGACACCACATCAGTTTAGAAAAGCATCCAATATTTTTATATACTTAAGACAAGACCAAAAATGATAAAAATCCACAATACAGTACTTACAAATCTTCCGTTATCAAAATATGCTTGAAAGACAGTTCCTTGATGTTGATAGCTTCGTCCGGGGCTATCACGGCGTAGTGAGCAAACAAATCCAAACAGTTCTGACTGACCGCAGCGTCGCGGGCCAGCGACGGAGTCGGGAAGACCCACAAACAGTACCTTTTAGAAATGCAGGGCGTCGTCGACCTCTCGTTGTCACACACATTGCAGATTGAACTCCTCTCTGTTGAAGTCTGGAGCGATGAAGTCGAGAGGCATCAAGTGCTGCAGTGCGTAGTACAGCGGTGCGGCGTGTGGTGCCCTCAGGTCACGACACGAGCAGCAGCTCGGTGGCAGCATCAGATGGAGTTGTCGGTTAGACCTGTGTTGCGGTGCGAAGTGAATGCAGTGCTCGTCGTGGTGCTGGCAGGTTGAAGTGCAAGCAGTGGCGTTGTCGTTGCTGTAGCGCTGTTGTCTGGAGTCGATGGCGCTGGCGTCGGTAGGCGAAGGCTGCAGTGCAGGATGAGGGCGGTGCATCGTGTAACTTTACGAGAGATGCCCTCGAATCACGGTGCAAGCAGCAGCGTAGTTTTTGGCGTGGAGCAGCATTGTCGGGGATATCATGGCGTCGTCGTGAGGCGTTGCGGAGTGCGATGCCCATAGGTCATGGTATGAACAGCGGCTCTTTGGCGGCATCAGCAGGCGTTGTTGGTGAGACCAGGGTCGCAGTGCGGTGTTGCAGCAGTGCCCTCTGCGGTGCCTTCAGGACACAAAGTCGGCAGTTGCGTCGTAGACAGCATCAGGTTGCTTTTTCTTCTGTTGCAGCACAAAACACACAGTCCCCAGTGCTGAGGGCAGAAGAGCTTGAAGTCTTTGCTGTTCCTGAGCCTTCTTGAACAGGGGGCAAGCTCTACTTCATGCCCTTGGAGAAACTCACAAAAGTAGATTCCAGAATGTCAAGTCCAGGCCTTTCACTGCCCAAGACAGAAGAAGCCACTGCAGACCAACACAGCAAAGCAGACAGCAAAGTGGTAGTTCCTCCTCACAGCTTCTCCAGCTCTTCTTCTTGGCAGTCTTCTTGGTCCAAAAGAGTTCTAAAAGTCAGGGGTCTGGGTCCCAATATTTATATCCCAAAATCATTTGATCTCTTAGGCAGAGAGTGTCTGTTCCCAGCCAGAACCAGTTTTGCCTTCTCTGGTGTGACTTCTTGGCAGGAGGTGGAGACGGCATGGTCAGAGGCAGACCAGGCCTTTGAGGTGCAATGAAATCTCCTCCCCCTTCCCCAATTGCAGCCCAGGTCTATTCGTCCCTTTCCTGACCCACCTAGACTATCTGGAGCCACTCCTGCTCCCCAGCCTTCTGTCATCCAAAACCCAGACAGGCAATCCACATTCCAGAAGAGGCACACAGGATGACTGAGCAAGAAAATACCTACTTTCTAAAAGTGGTATTTTCAAACACAGAATGTAAAAATCACCTTCACTAAAAGATGCATCTTTAGATTCTGAGTTCAGGCATGCCAAACTTTATTTTCCTACCTAATTCCCCTGGCCAGTTATGTTTATAAGATGTTATAAACAAACTCCCCATTCTATCCAATAGGGAACAGGTTGCCTTGCAATAGCAAAAAACTAAATAGTTTGTTATTCACTATCAGGACATGCCACAAACACCAGGGCATGCCCTACCTTTCACATACCCTGCACCCGGCCCACAGGCAAACCTTGGGCCTACCTTAGGGGTGGCTGATATGTAAGAAAAGGGAAGGTGAGTGACTGGCAAGTGTGTGCACTGGCCAAGTCTACATGACAGTTACAAACTGCACGTAGACTCTGCAATGGTCTGAGTTACCTTTTCAGGGCTACTCACATCGTTGGCACAATCAGTGCTGCAGGTCCGCTAGTAGCATTTGATTTACAGGCCCTGGCACACTCAGTGCACTTTACTAGGGACTAACAAGAAAATCAAATATCCAATCATAGAAACACCAATCCATACCACAATTTACCACAGGAACACTTGCACTTTACCACTGATCAGCAGTGAGAAAATTGCGCAGAAACACTACAAAAGCAAGAACAGATTCAAAACCGGGACGTCAGAAAGCAAAAACTCAGGGGAAACACGCCAAAAGATGCCAAGTCTAACAATGTCTTTCAAAGCAGGTGGAGTGTGTGGAAGCAGGCTGAGGAAACTGCGTTGACTTGGTGGTTCATAGTGAGCAATGAGTCCAGTATGATGCCTAGGTTGCGTGCATAGTCGGTCGGGGTGGGGAGTGATCTGAGAGCGGCTCGCCACCAAGAGTCATCCCAGGCTGAAGGGGTGGGTCCCAAATGAGTACTTCAGTCTTGTCCAAGTTGAGCTTAAGGCAGCTGTCTTTCATCCAGGTAGCAACGGTCTTCATTTTAAGGGTGGGCTAAGCAAAGTTCTTTGAAACGGTAAAAAATTGCTTGTTCGCACATTCGCAATGCTTTTTTCCTGTTCGCGAACGCTGTTTGCGTGCTCGGGAAGAAATATTTTGCGAACATGTGTTTTGAAAGCGCAAACAAGCAAAATATTCCTCGAAGCCGCGGATCGCAGAATTTTTGGCAATTCCGCAAATTCCGTAAGCAGAACGGAATTTACCGCCCAGGCCTACTTCATTCCACTGTGGAAGTTGGTTCTGGTGGTTATGGGTGAGGGAGAGGATCAGCTGGGTGTCATCGGTGTAGGATTTAGTAACATTCTTTGTATTCTGCTGGAATTTTGTTGCTTTTTCTCTGGATTGGCTTAATTTGTTTTTGGCCCACTGCCCAGTTCCCGGCCCCGATGTCTTTCCCAATGTTTTTTTCTCCCACTCGCCGCCCTCCCGCCTTCTGGCCCTCCTCTCCCATCTCCCAGGACTACTTATGGAGGCTGCTGCGTAGACATGCACAGAAGGTGCACTAAAGGCAAGCCCATCTGTGCCCGTCCAGACCTGGACCGCGCCCAGCGACTAGGAACCCTGGCCCTTCGCATTTCCACAGACACTCCACCGCAGAACTTCATGCCTTGGACCCCAGATGCAACAACTGTGGCCTTGCCTCACCACTCTACACAGGAGGTCTTTCACCTGCAACCGCTGTGGTTAAACTCCTCCTCAGCTCCGACTAACACCACATCTACCAGCACCATGCCAGCCCTGGACGCCAACACCCCCTAGGACAACACAGCTGCCCCCTGATCAATGCCAGATCACTCTAAAAACCACCAATTCCACTGACCTCATAGAAAGTTTTGACAACATTGGCCTCAAGCAGGTTCACAAACCCCACACACAAGCAGGACACATGCTGGACCCCATCTTCATGTCCAGCACCAGAATCAAATGCAGCCACAACTCTGAACTCACCTGGTCGGATCACTCCATCATACACTTCACCCTCGCCGGACCTCGCCACACTGCCCACAACCACCACAGCGCACTCTTACGCTGCTGGACTGAGGACACTCAGCAACAATGGACCAACAGCCTCAGCACCAGACAACCTAGCATCACCACTAACCTGGACCACACAGAGGGGAACTTCAACACCTGGATCACCAGCACCGCCAACCGAGTCACTCCCAGCAAACCAGCCAAAATGCAAAAACCCACCAAACGAGCCGGCTGATACACCCCGGAACTCAGCACATCGAATTGCAGGTGCAACTGGAATGAAGATGGAGCACCAACAGGAACCACATCAACCAAGCCAACAACAAATCAGCCCTAAAAAACTACCACCGCCAGCTTAAAGCTGCAGAAAATGAGGCCCTGACCCACAGAATCGAACCTAGCGCCAACCAAACCAAGGAATTCTTTGCCATCATCAGAGAGTTCACTTGCCCATCAGCCACCCAAAATTCAGTCCCCTCCTCACAAGAACTCTGCAATGCCCTCGCCGAGCATTCCACGTCAAGATAGCAATCATCTATTGAAACTTCGATCCCTAACCCTCTGACCTCTTCAGCAACCCATCAGCCACCACTGTCGACCACCTGCCCACCTCATAGGAACAACTCTGCCCACCGAACACAACCACCCTTATGAAATCCAACCACTCAGGAGCACTTACTGACCCATGCCCCCACCAACTCTTTTAACTTGGAAGAGACAAGATCAGCCAACAGCTACATTCCATCCTTAATACCTCTATAACCACAGCCAACATTCCCAATGCATGGAAACATGCAGAGATCAGACCCTCCTCAAGAAACCTCCAGCAGACCCCAGCAAGCTCCAGAACTACTGTCCCATCTCCCTCCTCCAGTTCCCTGCCAAAGTCCTGAAGAAGGCCATCAACCTCCAACTCATCGAACACCTAGAGAGAAACAACCTACTAGACCTTTCCCAGTCAGACCTCAAAACCACCCACAGCACCGAGACAGCCCTGATTTCTGCAACAGATGACATCCACACCCTACTCAACAGAGGAGAATCAGCCACCCTTATCCTCCTGGACCTCTCAGCAGTCTTCAACAACGTCTCCCCCCACACACTCATCAATCCACTATGTTAGATAGGAATCAAAGACGATGTGCTCAGATGGATGTCTTCCTTTCTCACAGGATGGACCGAGAAAGTCTGCCTCCACCCTTCACATCGCAACACAAGCACACACATCTAACTGACACCACTCGCAGACATCAACATCATCTCCTACGCCAATGATATCCAGATCATCCTCTCACTCTCAGCGGGGTCCACCTCGATGAAAACCAACGTCCACAACTGTATGAAGAACATCACCACCTGGATGAAGGACACCTTCTTGAAGCTCAACACAGACAAAACTGCAGTTTTGATCTTCAGCAATCACACCACTCTATGGAATGACTCCTGGTGGCCGGCTGAGCTCGGACCGACCCTCACGCCAGCAGTCCACGCCCGCAACCTCAGCATCATCCTGGACAGCGAACTCTCCATGATACGTCAGGTTGTTTCATCAACCTACTTCCACACATTCTGCATGTTCCGCAAAGTCTTCATATGGCTCCCCATCAGCACCTGGAAAATGGTGGCACAAGCCCTCATCACCGGCCAACTAGACTGCGACATCACACTCTATGCAGGAACCACCCACAGAACTCGCGCAAAGACTCAAGACGATCCAGAATGGGGCTTCCAGACTGATCCTCAACCTACCCAAGATGACACACATCACCCAGCACCTGAAGGACCTCCACTGGCTCCCCATCCAGAAGAGATGCCAGTTCAAGCTTCTGACCAACGCCTACAAAGCCCTTAAAGACCAAGGACCTGCATGCACGAACCATCGCCTTCACTTCCACCGAACGATTAGGAATCTTCACTCCACACCTCGCCCTCGCACACATACCACATATCTGCCACCTCTACTCCGGAAGACGATTTTTCTCCAACCTCGCTGCCAAAGCCTTGAACGGCCTCCCCCTTCATGTCTGCAGCACACCCTTGTGGACGCTCTTTTAGAAAGGGACTCAAGACCTAGCTCTGAGACTGATACCTGCCACAGCAACTGGTCAGTGGCAGCTGTCACAAAATTAAAGTGGGAGGGATTAAGGGAATAATAATAAATTTTCAGAAAGTACCTGTTCTGCTGCCGACGCTGACGCAGCTGCCTGACCCGGTGCTTCTCTCCTCCCAGCAGTCACTGAGGCATATAGCACAGGCTCCTCACTCAATCCAGTTGCTGCTCTTAAACATGAGAGTAGCGTGGGGATTTGCCTCAGGGGACTGGTCTGATGCTCGTTCATTTACAGGGAGATTGCAGCTCTTCTCTAACCCAGCTGTCAACACAGCTGGGTTGAAGAAACCTAAGTGTACATGTCTGTTTGGCTGGCCTAAAACAGCCAGCCAAACCAACATGTGAACTTTACAGTGCACATCACTCCTCCTCCCTGCCCCACCCCACCCAAAACTCCCCCTAGGGTGCTAAGCGGCGCTACACAAGTACTGATTGATTAATTGATTGATTGATTGATTGAATGAATAATTGACATGTACAAAGTATAGTTTGTGTGTCTTATTACTGCTTTATCCCCAGAGTTGTCTTTAAACAGACATAACTGCTTAACCCCTTGGATGCTCATGACGAGCTCAGCTCGTCAGCATCCTCTGCTGAAGCATTTACTGTGTGGGGACGGACTCTGACTCATTGTAATCAGAGCAGACTACCTCACCCGAAAAACATTGGCAACAAGGCGTCGTTACACCCTCTAATGTGTAAGGGAATCCTTTAAAATTAACGAGGACCTTATCTCTAAACCTGTGGCTTCTCGAAGCGACCGAATAGACAGGGAACCATCTAAAA
The DNA here is from genome assembly GCF_964261635.1 of Lissotriton helveticus. NCBI lineage: Eukaryota > Metazoa > Chordata > Amphibia > Caudata > Salamandridae > Lissotriton > Lissotriton helveticus. The sequence goes on along the minus strand of NC_136065.1, from coordinate 353,668,861 downwards.
ATAACGAGGACCCTGTTTCTAAATCCGTGACTTCTGGAAGCAACTGACTAGACCGATTTCCTCACGGCAACTTTTAATCTTTGCGGTGCAAATTATTCTACCTACCTGGGACACCGGCTGGCTCCCATAAGGATACTCTACCGCAACATGCTAATTACTGAACCAGTAGCAGCGCTAGGCAATTGAGTCTCTGATCCGGGCGCCTATAAGAACGAGGGTACTCAAGATATGAAATCCATGTCCTGAGGATGGTCTCCTACACGAAAGAATAGAGACCGAAACGTCGACTGTGGCTTTATCTACCATTGAATACTTAATCAATTTTGTGATAGGTAGAAAAGCTTGAGCAATTGATGTAGTAAGGACTGTGTAGATTAATATATTTACCCTTCTGCGTTTTTGCTGTTTTTCTTGAACCCAACATTTTAATTTGATCTGAAAAAAGAAAAAGATTAAATACTTTTTGTCTATATACACCCGTTTTTTAATTCCTTTTTGCTCTCTCCTTCCACTGATTACTAATAAGTGACAGTTTTTGAATACATATAATTTCTGTTGTTGCATAATCTGCATTAGTGGGCTCAAATTACTAAGCCCACATGATTCCATTCTCTAAGTGATTTCAAAATTCTTTTGTTCGTTAAAATCCCTTGAAGGTACCCTTACCCTATCATACCTTTTGCCCAAACCCTCAAGGGTATACTGGGTTGCCCACTATCAATTCTCAGGTCTAACATAGAGCAGAAGCAATATTTCCTCCAAACACATTATAAGGAACAATACAGAGACAAACCAGACCCCTTGCTGATTGTGCTTTACTCTAGAGCCTGATTTTTAAAACTCTGCATACTCGCACTTTAAAACGAAATACTGGAGCGTTCTGCTACTTTTGCACATCATATAATTCCTCTGTTTTTAAAACTGATTTTGTATGAAATTTGTATTTTTATTGTGTCTATTGCTGTTCTCTTACTGGCACTCGGCTCCTAACGTTTGCTGGGCAGCTAGCGTCTCACCGACAGTCCCTTTTCACTTTCGGGGCTTCGGGTGAGCGCCATGTTGGCTGTCTCGCAAGTTGTTTGGCGCTGCTACTTAAACAGGCAGATGCTAGCGCCCAGCCTGCGCGCCGATGGCGCGCCAGAGTAAAGCCCGTCTGCGCCCGTCCGCGCCCTGCCACACCCAGCGGCCAGAAACTCTGCCCAAAATTCGGTAAATCTTGTAAGTAACATCAATGGTCTTAGTTATACTGCTACTAATTTAAAGCTTCCCAGACACAAGCCATCCTCTCAATGTGTTCTTCCCATGCATGGCTTTAAATGCACTTGCTGTGGATTCTCGCTAGGAAGGATGCTTAGCAGCAAGTTGATGAGGGATGCAAGCCCCCAGACTAGAACAAGTCTTAAAACACCGACTCCTGCTTACCGCGGTTTCCGTTTTTGGAGCATTAATTGCAGGTCCCTCTCTAAACATAAAAATAACATCTTCGATTTTCTGAACTCGGAGAAACCAGATGCTCTGTTTCTTACTGAAACCTGGCTGCATGCCAGTTCAGGGCCTGATGTTGCTGTGGCCTTCCCCCTGATTATGTTATGATTAGAAAAGACAGAGATATAGGGAAAGGAGGCGGCATCAAAGTAATTTTTAAGGCTATTTATAACTGTAAACTTGAAACTCTGCCCCTCCAGGGATGTGAAGCTGCTCAGTTCAAACTTGCTGTTAATCCCCAGCTGACCTTGTCTGGCCTCTTGATATACCACCCCCCAGGAAATCCTGGCACATGGGCCGCCTCTTTCTCCGATGCCATTGCCCCCCCTCCTGCTAAATGCTGCTAATTTTACGATTCTTGGGGACCTTAATTTGCATTTAGACAATTCTCAATGTAACATTAGTAAAGCTTTTCTGTCCGACTTAGAAGCCCTCAATATTTTCTTATGCACTTCGGGATCTACACATGCGGCAGGGCATCTGCTGGATCCTATTCTCTCCAATCTCCCATTTAATTGTAGTCCTTCTGCTCTCCCCCTGGATTGGTCTGACCACTTTGCGGTTCAATTCCATTTGACGCTCCCGGGGGTTGAGAACAGGGGCTGTACAGACACGCCTGAGAGTTTTAGACGTTGGGGCAAACTTAACGTTGAGGCTTTTAATGCTCTTTTATCCAAGAACCTACCGGACACCAGTTTGCCATTGCCTTTGTTCGATTCTGCTGTTTCGAACTGGCTTACTGTTGCTGTTAATACTTCTCTAACCCTGGTGCCCAAATACTCCATGCCTCACCGCCCTCCTGCCCCGTGGTTTTCGGAAAACTTGAAAGCCAGGAAATCTAAATGTGAGGTCCTTGAGAGGAAATGGAGGCGTTCCTACTGTGCTTCCCATTAAGCTGATTACAAAAGCTCCCTCAAAGAATATCACAAATCGTGCAAATTGGCAAGAGCCACTTATATCGCTAACACCGTTACACAGGCCCAAAATTGTTCGCGTACGCTTTTTTCAGTGGTAAAGAATTTGACAGGCTCTGACACTGTCCCTACCCCACCGATTTTAGATGAGGCGCAATGTGACTCAATTGCGGAGTTCTTCAATGCAAAGGTTGAGCTTATCTATGATTTTCTGGGTCCCCCCCCTCCCGGTGGAATCTGTTCTGCTCCCTGAATCCATTTATAGAAGTGTGCCTGACTCTGCAGCCAAACTTGTTGGCTGACTACCTTTTGCTGACACAACTTTTTCTCTTTGTCTGGCAAGTATTAAATCAGGCTCCCCTCGTGACCCTTTGCCGATTAAAATACTGAGGCAACATGGTCCGGATTCCCTTAATGTTCTGAAGGAACTTCTTAACAATTCATTGAGAGATGCACTTGTCCCACCTGGGTGGAAACATGCAATGATCATTCCACTCTTAGAAAAGGCTGGGGCTGACCCCTCCAAACTATCAAATTATAGGCCTATCTCTCTGCGACCTATTCTCTCCAAGATTTTGGAAAGACACATTAATAACCAGCTTACTCCTTCTGTGGAAAGTTTGGGCTTCTTACATCCTTCCCAATCAGGTTTCAGGGCCAATCACTCCACTGAAACAACGCTTCTTGGAGTCACCGAGAGACTGCATCACTGTATTGATTGCGGAGAGACATCTGCACTCATATAACTCGATTTGAGTATGGCTTTTGATACTGTGTCACATTCCATCCTTCTCACATCTCTTCGGTCTCTGGGAGTCGAGGGTCCTGCCTTGGCTTGGCTTGACTTGCCTCCTTCCTAAACTGCCGCACCTTCCAGGTCTTTTCTGCGAAAGCCTCTTCCATAAATGTTTTTTCAGCGTACGGATTGCCTCTGCTTTTTAATATCTACGTTAGATCCCTGGCCACTATTGTGGAGAAAGCGGGCCTCACTTTTTTTTCGTACGCTGATGACACTCAAATTATTTTTTCTCTTTCTTCTGTGGAAGATGGCAGCATTTCAGTTCTCAAACAGGGACTGATTAAAGTCTCAGAATGGATGCGTAACAACTTTCTAAAGCTTAATGGGGACAAGACCATGGTTGTCATCCTGGGCAAAGGGAAGAACTCATGGGGCCATCAACATTGGCCTAAAGAAATGGGTTCTTTTCCCCAACCTGTTGCTCAGGTTCGCAACCTTGGATTTCTTATTGATGAGAATCTCTCTATGCGGCAGCAAGTAGTAAAAGTGGACTCCACTTGTTTCACTATCTTAAGATGGCTCCATAAAATTTTTGGGATGCTACCTGTTTCCACACAAAGGACAGTTGTCCAGGCCTTAGTTGTTTCATGCCTGGACTACGGTAACCTTCCTTATTTAGGAGCTGATCAAGAAACTCTTAGAAAGCTTCAGGTTGTGCAGAATGCGGCTGCACGACTCTTATGCCATGTTCCGCGGAGAGTCTCCATTTCTCAGTCACTTCTTGACCTCCACTGGCTCAGGATCGCCAGCAGAATTAAGTTTAAGGCCCTCTGCTATATATTCAAGATTAAACAAGGCACTGCTCCTGCACACCTACAGGAATTTATCCAAGCTTATCACCCTACTCGTATTCCTAGATCCTCGTGTAAAGGTGATTTTGTAATTCCTAGATTTAGGCTGGGGAAAATGGGCGGCCGCTCGTTCTCCCACTTAGGCCCTAAGTTTTGGAATACCCTGCCCACTGCCCTGAAAACTGAAACCACCTATCTTCGCTTCCGTAAAGGACTCAAAACATGGCTCTTTCGGCAATGATTTATGTTTGTTCTCTTTTCTTCTTTTAATCTGTCCCTTGGCGCCGGGAAACCCACTGTGGGTAGCTGTGCGCCTTACAAGTAAAATAAATAATAATAATAATATCAAGTGATCCAAAATTGAGGCCACTGTAGGTAGTTGTACACCACAGCAATGGCCCATTCATGAGGTAAAAAATCAGCATCTCCAAGCCCAACCACCCGTACAACAATTTTAGGGCTTCTGATCTCGTTACCTGGATTGTTGTGGCCGGACCTTGTTTGCTGCCTTTCTCATTCTTTTGCCACTGTCATTTCTACACCGCTCGCCGGACCCGCTGCGCGGGTCCTGCAGCGCACTGACACCAGCGGGAGTCGTCAAGGGGCTATACACCCGAGGAGGACCTTTGTGGGCTGAGTTGCTGTGTGCAGGGCTGCGAGCGTCGAGGCAGGGACTCCATCTCCCAGGAGTCCCTGTGTGCCCAATTGCTTCCACCTGGGCCTCTCTCCCTGCTGGACACGCCCCCGGACATTCCTACTCCTATTTTAGTCAGATACCAACCCTGCTGCGCGGGAACGCGCGGGAGCGTCCCGGGAGAAGCCCGGGACAAGGGCGGGCCGTCTGTGGCCGTCAGGGGCTGCAGGAGGCTGGGCTGGGCCCACTCTCTGTCATCCTATATCACCAAACGGACAACACTGTAAAAAGCGAGGCAAACTGTCATCTTGTTTCGCTTAATATACGGGCCGTAGTTTTAGTTCGCCCCTGTGCCTCGAGAGGACCCGCTCTGGTTTATATTGTTTTTGCCTGCCCTTCAAGCGGCATTGACTACTAAGTATGTTTCCCCCCCCCCACCACCCTTTTATTGAGTCCCCTCCCGCCCATGGTAGGGATAACAATCTTGGGTCCTCTGGACAAGTACTTTAGTCGGGCAACTCGTGATATTGATAAAGAGATTGCCCTTGCTGAGAGATGCGCCGAGCGTAGGCAATCTATTGAACTCCTTAAACTTCCTCTGGAGAAGCGGCCACCCTTGGGTACCCTGGCACCGGTTCCCTCTTCACCACCTTTAACCATGCCAGTGATAGTAGAAAAGTCCCATGCCTCTTCACAGTCGCCCAGTTTGGCCAGGGTGGAAGGCAAGTTAGGTTCGGACCTCCAGACCGGAAATACCCCTTCGGTCGCTGTCTCGACCATCTTGCCTCCCCCTTTGTCTATTATTTTAAATGTTTCTTCTACTGATGAGGAAGATACTGCCCAATTGGGTGTGTTATCCCATGCGGCCTCCAAAAACCCTCGCACTAAAAGGAAAAGATACATCACCCCGAGGAAGAGTTGTTTTCCTAAACATCCTAAGAAAATTAGGAAACTTGGCATAGGTCTGGGAGCTCCCTGCAAGCCTAAAGGGGTCGGTTTAGGTGGGGCTCAAGCTGTTAAGGATGGAGTCACCCGGGTTAACTCTGCATCTAATCCTAGTGATTCTTCGGTGACAGGGCCTGCTGAGATTTCATCCCTAGATTCACCTTTGCTTATGCAGTTAGAGAAGATGATGAAGTCATTACTGACCCCCATTGTAGAACGAGTTAAAAGGTTAGCTGATCGATTAGATTGCTTTGAACAGGCTACCTTAGACAACTTCTTTTCAACTAAATCCTTCATTAAAACCCACCTTAGGACGGGGGACAGTAATAATCCCACTAATATAAGAGGGCTGGTAAGTGGAGTACCTGTTCCAGAGCCCCTTCCTCCTGTTGTTATTACTACCAAAACTGGGCCCCGTCTCTCAGGGCAAATCCCCAAGATCACTTCCCACCCTCCAGACTATTCACGGGTTAACACATCTCAACCCAAGAAGCGTTTAGCTACTGTGGTCACGGGTATTAATGATAGATCCAAAACTGGGAATCTTGGATCCAAAAATCCCAACGCCTCATCTCAAATTCCATCGACCTGCCCTGCTCCTCTCCCCTCTAGTCTGCCCGACACAATCCCTACTAAAGTGCCCCGTAGGATACCACCCATGAATCTTCCCCCAGACTGCTATACTTTTGTTGCCATCCTTACCAACGTACCAACGTTGTTGGTTGGGCAGAAAGAATCCTTCCAGATGCTGAAAAACAAAGCAATGCACTGGTTAAGGATTAATAGACCACTGCCCAGGGAAGTGGATGGGCTGATTATTGGTGTTAGAAGGATAGGTTGGGTAGGTAGTACCCCTAAGGGCTTTGAGGGGGATTGTGTAGTAGTTAACTTCAAGGATTCCAGGGTAGCTCATTTAATTTCGAGGCAGAACTTGGGCACAAGTAGCGCTGGTATTGGTGTAGTCGACCTGACCTTCTTCTACCCGAGACCACCTGGTATTTATTTTGGCATCACCCCAGAAGTAGGTCGTTATCACAACCTTCCCACTCCCGGACTTGACCCCTTCACTGTACCTTACCAGCAGGGAAACCTTTATAATGTTCTAACTTTCAATCGTTTTGAAGTGATGTCATATCCGGGGTGGGTTGATTGACAAAATGGTAACAATCTACTGGGATTGGGCTGTGAAAAACTCAATCCAGATTATACCATGATTAATCGGGAAAGTATGAATTTAGAGGTAAGGTTTGGGGAGTCTGCATCAATTTCCGGGGTATTAGGAAATGAGGATTTAAATGAAACTAGCATTCTTGGCATTCACAATATTGCGAATAACAAGGAGGACAAAAATCTAGAAGAGGAGGGGTACGTAGGAATCTCAACTAGTCATCCTGGGGCTCCTCCTGTAGGATTAGCTCCCGTAGACGGTTCCAGTCTAGGTAAGATGGTCTCATGGAATATCGCGGGATTAAGTAGTAAGCTGGAATCCCAAAATTAGATAGACTTCATCAACGGTTTTGATGTATGTCTATTCCAAGAAACATGGGCCTGTGATCCTATATTCCTCCCGGGCTACCTAAACTTTTCAATCCCGGCTAGCAAAGGTGCCAGGGGACGACCCATGGGGGGTCTAACTATTTGGATACGTCAAAGTCTACCCGTTACAATCAATGTGATGGAATCGGGTAGTAATGATATCCAATTGATAAGAATGGTTTTAGACCTCAGGGGAGGACTAGACATTTATAATGTCTACGTTAGGGGCAATATAAGAGGGAAGTCACCTATCCTAGAGGCCTTGTCCTCTCTTTTGGAAAAACAGTCCTTGGGCAACAATGTTATTGTTGCTGGCGATCTAAACCGGACTTTTGAACCCCTAGACATCTCTGACGATTCTTTGGGGCGGGAGGAGGACACACAATGGGGCGTTCCAATTTTAGATCTGGCCCCGGTTAGGCGGTGGACTAATGACATAATACGATTGAATGCCATCTGCCTGGTACAGGGACTAAGAGCCCTAAATGGGAGAACGAAGAGTGACAGGGGAGGCGCCTGCACATTTGACAATGGTCGCAGCCAAAGTCGGATAGACTATGTCCTTTGTAGCCTGAACCTGTGGCAGCTAGTATGTGACATGGAAGTAAAGGGTAGATTGGAGAGTGACCCTCTCTACGTGGCCCACAACTGGTGGTCGGTCACAACAGGGAATTCTCAATCGACCAATGCCCCGTTGCCTGACATGACTAATGACATGCGTAGATTGAAATGGCCGTGTGTACTGGCTAATGCGGAATCCATGGCATTTATAACCTCCGAGGTGGACATTGCAATCACCGCTATGGAGGATGCAGCCTTAGTAACTCCAGGGTCAAGGGAAATAACTGATATTCATGATAAACTCTTTTCCCTCTTAAAACCGAACTTTCTGAGGCCCTGTAAGATAAATAGCAAACAACCACCTAGACTAGCTAAATGGTATAATCACCAGTGTAGGGAAGCTAGGCTAAGCTTGGGCAGAGCAATCCGGAGTAGGGATGGGGTATGGATTAGTGGCGCCAGAAAGCATTATAAGGCCAGCCTATACCTAGCTAAAAAACTATGGGATGAACAGCATTGGGCCGAACTAAAGGAGGCCTCGGGGGCTAAGGATTCTAGGTTATTCTGGAACATTGTTAAGTGGGGCAGAGGTGGAATTCCAGATAAGCCCGGTAACAACGTCCCAGAGGGTGCCTGGGTAGATCACTTTAAACCCCAATATGCAGAGACTGCACAGTATAAGGGTATGGAAGAAATTCTAGCTGTATATTCCACTGGGAATTTATTCACTCTTAAAGAAACCGAAGATGCTCTATGCACTGTCCCCGGGGGAAGGGCCCCGGTTTAGATGGCGTACCAGCTGATGTTTTCATTAATGATTAGGCGCGGTGGGGGGGATGTATGACATTACAACGCCTACCTTTACAACGCCTACCTTTACATCGTAAGTTTTACAACGCATACCATTACAACGCATAATGCTTTTAGGCGCTGTATAGTGAATAGTTTAATTTACTATTCCAACTCCAGCCCCCGTGGATAGTAGGGAAGGTTATTGGATAGTAAATTAACCTATTCCCTATCCTAGAGCGCCCCCCAGAGCAATGCGTTGTAATAGTTTGCGTTGTAAAAGTTGCGTTGTAATGGTAGTTCGTTGTAAAAGTTTCATTGTAAAGGTTGTATACCGGCGGGCTAGATATATATTCCTTTTGGGAAATGCCATTGCGAAGGGATCGGCCGTCCCGGAACTATGGAAGGGAGCGATCATCATACCCATATACAAAAAAGGGGATCGGTCTCTTCCAGCCAACTACAGGCTGATAAACCTGATTGCCACCGTTCAAAAAGTGGTAGGTAGGATGGTGGTTAATAAATTGATGGACTGGGTTGATGAGAACAATGCCCTGTCCCCTTACCAGGCTGGTTTTCGGCGGGCCACTAGTACAGTTGACCAGGTCTTTCGTTTTGCTCTGCTACAGTGGGGGACAGTGGTGCTAGGCGAAGGCAGTCTGTATGTTGCTTTTGTCGACCTGCGGGCTGCCTTCGACCTGGTCCCAAGGAGAAAGCTCTGGGCAGTTTTGAGTGAAATGGGTCTCCCGGCTGAGCTACTTACCCTGGTTATGAGATTGCATGAATGCAACTTCGCTAAAATCCAATGGGGCATGCATGGCGAATCCTCTGATGACTTCCCGGTTGAACGTGGAGTGCGCCAGGGGTGCGCAATGGCTCCCCTGCTTTTTTCATTATTCATAAATGGGATTGTGGCTCGAATGTTGGACGCCAGCGTAGATGCGCCATCGTTGGCGGGCCTCAGGGTTCCGATCCTGATGTTCGCCGACGATACGCTAATTCTATCCAAAACTCCAGGCGGTCTGCAGCGAGCTCTGAACATCTTCGATTCTTTTTGCGGGGAGCATGGCCTGGAAGTCAATGTGGGTAAGACCAAGCTGATGGCCTTTGCACCAAAACGTAGACCCAGGCCGAAAATATTCTTGAATAATTGTTTGCTAGAGGTGGTTACCGTATTCACCTATCTTGGGATCCAGATAACAAATGTTTCGAGATGGTACCAGCATATAGAAATGGCGGTCTTGAGGCACCAACAAATCTCGGGGGCACTTCGGGTGGAGCACAAAAAATCCAGGTCCAAACCAATAAAACCTGTTTTGGCAGTGTATGAGGCCAAGGCTCTTGGGTCTGCTCTATATGGGGCAGAGCTGTGGGGCTTTGGGAAGCTTCTCCCCTTGCAGACCTCTGGGAACAGGTTTTTTAGGGGAATTACAGGACTCCCGCAGAGCACCCCACTGATTCCCCTTGGTCTTGACCTGGGGAGGAGAGCAGTTAGTGATCTAGTGAGGTTGCGCCCGATTCTTTATTGGAGACGGCTCTGGACTACCCCGGAGATCCTGCATTACGCAGAGGGGTTTTTAGCCATAATAAATGCTGATATCTTTCATAGGATAGAATGGCTAAAAAATCTTAGGTCTTCCTTATGTGATCTTGGTCTCTCAAATTTATGGGATAATCCAACCGGGGAGCTCTTTCCAAGCAAAAAAGTGATCAAAACTAAATCTGATTCCATGACGGGCGTTTTGTGGAAGCTAAACTGTATCCAGTTTTGGAACCCTACTGGGATAGCATAACCCACCCTGGGGACAGGAAGCTTTTCTTCCAGTTAAGATCAGGTGCCCTTCCATTGAGATCACTGACAGGTAGGTGGAGGAGTTCCTGCACTCTATATTGTCCAGCCTGTGGTGCATCAAATGAAAGTATAGGCCACTTTTTATTCTCTTGTAAAGCCTATGCCATCCCGAGGAAAGTTTGGCTAGTCCAGGTCTGTAAAAATCTAGGGACATCTAGGGGTGTAGAGGCCTTACGAATCATTTGTACCTCCACCCACATGCCTATAGTTTTAGCAACAGCTAAGTATTTGGGTTGGGCATGGTCCATTAGAAGGAGGGCTGTTCCCAAGAGTACACTGAATGGAGCATCTCTTCTGGCACCAGTGTAATTATGTATCAACGTTTTATATCTATTTGTTTTTAATCAATTGTGTATGTCTGTTTAATCTTTTCTAAATTATTGTATTTAACGCGGAAACAATTGTTTAATGATGTATTTTAAATGTATGTTTGTGCTTTTATGAGACAAATCCTCAAATAAAGCCTTTGAATTGGAATAATAATAATATCAAGTGATCCAAAATTGAGGCCACTGTAGGTAGTTGTACACCACATGAATGGCCCATTCATGAGGTAAAAAATCAGCATCTCCAAGCCCAACCACCCGTACAACAATTTTAGGGCTGTGACGTAGCTTAAAGTGCCCCTGGGATTATGACTGTGGCATTTTCCACACGCTTATGTATTTACCACACTTGCTTTAATAATCCACTATCTGCTGCGTAATTTGTATGGTTCAATTAAAAAAACGAGTTGCTAGTTCAAATGGCTCAGAAATGCGATGCCACCCAGTAGACGACCCTTAGCAAAGAGTAATTTGTCACCTTTCAGTTGGTGGTTGCTGCAAGTGCTTAAGTAGTTCTAAAAAGGTAAAACATTTGCTCAGACTGCTAATGTGTTTTAAAAAAGACAAAATAGCAAAATAGTACTGCCACATACTAAGCCACATAAGGCTGCGCAATTTGCCTTTTCTGTAGCCAGCTGGGCCATATAATTTGGTCCGCTGTTGCAGCAGAATTGCAGTTCCTGCTCACGTGACATACTTATCAGAGTTTTGTACGTTTTCATTTCACTGGGTAAATTGTGTTTCACCAGTTCCACTGTGACAAAGTACAGCTTGGCGTAAGGCTTTCACCTTCACTCTGTGGTTGATTTACTAGAGTTAACATCTGTAAACTCTGAATAGCCAAGGCCTCGTCCTCCAGTGTTTACGAAGACAAGGCCGCTGAAGAGGAAAACAAGAATCTATTTGATGTAGTGTTGTCTCGGGGGCCCTGTTGTGCAATAATTGTTATCACAGGGACGCGTGCATTCTTTTCATAGCCCGAGTCTTAATGGTAGGTTTCACAATCTCTCGGGGTTCTGATTGGCAGGAGTTGGACTTGCTTCTATTGTCGAAGTCTCATGGGAGGCTGAAATCGCGATTACTGACGTAAGTAAGGGAGCAATGGCTTGCGCATTGCGCAATCTTGTTTTGTTATACTAATAGCCCAAAATAGATACACTGGCATGTTTAGGCAAGGCACGCATTTAATAAAACCTGGTGGTCATATCAGTGCAAACACTTGCCAGGTGTCTCTGAGTTTTAGTGACTGTTTAACCGGTTCGCATTTAAAATGTGTGGGACGTGTAGAAGTGGATTTAGCCCCTACATTTGCATTACTTATTACTGCATTGTCATATTTGTACACTTACTTTTAGCACCAACTCAAAGTATAAGCCAGGCCCGTCGCAAGGGGGTTTTGGGGGGCATTATTTATAATGCCCCACACCTTTTCAGGGCCTCGCTGCAAATCCAATGTATGGGGTTTTAAGCGCACTTGTTTATTAGTGTTGAGGAAACCACATGATCATGCCTGGTACTGGAGCTGCCATCTTACTTCTTTTCCTGAGGAAATGTTTTAGGTAGAAGCTCTGGTTTTCTGAAGACATCTATGGGACATTCAGAAAGCTTCCCTGGGAATGCATTCTGCCCATTGACTTTGTGGTTTGTAACTCACATTTCCTTGCTTTCTATTTGCTTGGTTTATTTGTTTTAGACTGTCCAGCTTGAGTTCATCGCTTCCCTTACCCAAAGCTTGCTTACTGTATCCTCTGAGATCTCACTTTCTGTAAACAGGCCTTTAAATGTTGTTCTAACCCTTGTCACATTTGCTGTGCGTTTCAACACAAAGGTCAAATGTTAGGCTCTATCTTCCAAGGGAACTTGGTGTTTACTTTTCTACCTCTAACTGCAAAGTGAGAGCGTTTATAGGAAAGCAAGAGGGATGCAGATTACTCTCCCCATGGAGCCTGCTCCTGCCCCTCTCATGTTCTAGTTTATGAGGCTGTAACATAACCCTTGAAACAGGCCTGCAGGGAGGAGGTGCAGCACATTCTATTGCAGTGCCAAACAAATATTCAAGTTGAGGTTCTCTACGCAACTGCACTCTATGACACTGTACTCTATGCCATTAATATTCCACTCCATGCCACTATACGCCACTGAACTCTATGCTGCACCACTCTACTCTATGCCACTGCCCTATATGCCAGTCTACTCTAAACCACTGCACTTTACGCCAATGTACTCAGCACCATTTTGCTCAAAACCAATACACTCCACGCCGTGAACTTTATGCCAACTACTCTGCACCACTGCACTCTACACCACTATACTCTGCAACACCCTATGCCACTGCATGCTACGCCACTCCAATCCACTCAGGGCCACTCTACTCTTCGCCGCTCTACTCTACACAACTCTACTTCATGCCACTCTACTCTGTGCCACTCTAATCCAAGCCACTGCACTCTACAATACTCTACTCTGCAAGATTGCACTCTTGGCCACTGGACTCAATGCCACTGTACTCTGCGCCAATGCACGCTACTCTACTGCATGCTACACCACTGCAAGCTGTCCCACTCTAGACCATTGCGCTCTATGCCACTGCACTCTATGCCACTCTGCTCTGCACCACTCTACTCTGCACCACTCTACTCTAAAAACTGGTGTCTACAAGGCTGCACTCTCTGCAACTATACTCAACACCACTCTACTCTGCACCACTAATCTCTATGCCACTACATGCTACATCCCTGCACAATATGCCACTGCACACTATGCCACTACACACTATGCAATTCTACTCTATTACACTCTACTTCACTGCACTCTACACCACTTCATTCTACTCTGCACCACTGTATTCTATGCCACTGCTCTCTGCACCACTTAGCTCTGAACCACTCTACTCCGCACTGCTCTACTTTATGCCAACCACTCTACTGTACACCTCTGCATTCTACCCTGCACCACTCCGCTCTACCCTGCACCACTCCACTCTACGCCACTCCACTCTACTCTGAAACAATCTTCTCTTAGCAACTGCACTCTATGCCACTACACTCTAGTCTGCACCACTCTACTCACTGCACTCTACGTCACTGCACACTCCACCACTTTACTCAAAACCAATGCACTCTGCACCACTGCACTTTACGGCAAGCTACTCGGAACCACTGTATTTTACGTCACTTCACTCTAGGCCACTCTACTCCACTCTGTGACACTCAACTCTACAACATTACACTCTACGATACTCCACAATGTGACACTCAATTCCATTAAACTCAACTCCACTCTCCTTCACTCTGCAACACTGCACTCCACTCTAGGCCACTCTACAACTCTATTCCATTCTATGACACTCTACGTAACTCCCTCCGTATCACTTCATGTACCTTTACTCTACTCTATTCTACGACACAGTACTCCCCTCTATTCCACTCCACTCCACTCTATGGCACTCCACTCCATGCCACTCCACTATACTCTGTGCCACTCGACTCTAAAACACTCTACTCCACTCTGTGCCATTCCATTCTCCTACACTACTCCACTCTATGCCACTCCACTCTACAACAATCTACTCCCAGTGCTTAATTTGTAAAAATGTAAGTCCAGGTGCTCACAAACTTTTCTTAGGAGGCTGCTGACACTGCTTCCAGTTGTCTGCCCAGCTATATGCCTCACTCCATTGTTTCATTGTCAAAACCACTCCTTACATGGACAATGCGAAAGCATTCAAAAGCTGTCCTGCGCCTGTGCTTTCAAAGTCTACCCCATTCAGTTAAAAAATTAGCCAGCCACCCTGCTGCAATCCTTTAATGGGAGGCTCAGACACACTGCATTAAGCAGGCCTTGTGATTAATAGATTGTAGAGCACAGTACAGTTATTCACTGATTGCCTAGGGCTGTGACAACAAGGCATCTCGGGGGGAGGAAGCGGGGCTAATGTATGCCAGTTGACTGGTAAAACTATAGCAACGTCCCAAGGTAACAGCAAACCACAGGTGCAGAAACCAGCCCCTCAACCTGTCCCCCAAATTCCCAAATCTATTTCACTGCCCTTACAAAAGCCACTCTATAGAAAACCCCCAATAAATCTTACTCCAGACTCCTTCCCCTATGTGGCAGTTCTTATCAATGTACCACCCTTACCCCTAGGCCAGAGAGAAAATTTCCAGATGCTTAAAAATAAGACCATGCACTGGTTAAAGGAAAATCGTCCTCTGCCGGGTGACATTGATGGACTAATAATAGGGGCTAGGAGAATTGACTGGATGGGTTATACACCAAAAACCCTGGGGGGGGACTGTATAGTGGTTAATTTTCAAGATCCTAGGGTAGCGGGATGGATAACAAGGCAGGGATGGGGAACAAACAAGGGAGGTATTGGTATTGTGGACCTCACCTTTTTTTACCCCCGACCTTCAAGTGTCACAACCAGCTTATTCAATGAGCCCTTAATTCCCCCTACTGTCCCATGGCCAGTTATTCCTTTACCACCTCCCCCTGGTGGTCATACCCACACCTCACATATACATTATAACCCTTATGTAAAATGGCAGGACCCGAGTTGGGGGTATTGACATACTGGTATTGATAGTATGGGTGGAATTATAAAAGAGGCAGGAGGCTTAGGTAAAGCTGGTGGTAACACCATTGCTATAAATCTATTGGTGAGTAACAGCAAGTCTGGGTGCGTGGCTGAAGAAGGTGATTTAAGACTGGGAACTCTAAACACAAATGTCTCATACCCTGTAACAGATGATTTAATTGTGGATCCAATAGTTGATCGAGAAAGCCAGCCCAGCTTAATGGAAAGTTCAATGTCAGCCCATGCATTTTCACTTGTTAAAGATCGGGATGGGACAAATACAGATATTGGTACCCTCTTATCTTGGAATGTTGCAGGGTTGGCTAGCAAGCTGGATTCCCAACTTTGGGTGGATTTCATAAGTGGTTTTGACATTTGTTGTTTCCAAGAAACCTGGGCTTGTGATCCACTCTTTTGCCTAGGTTACTTGAACTATTGTATACCAGCTTCAAAAGGAGGAAGAGGGCGGCCCAAGGGTGGCCTAACTGTTTGGGTTAGGCAGGATTTGCACATAAACATAAAAATCCTAGATGCGGGAAGTATTGATTTACAAGCATTAAGAATCCCTGTTGTCAAGGGTCAATCAATTGATTTATATAATGTTTATGTGAGAGGAGATAAAGTAACAAATCCATCCACTATTGAGTTGTTGTCTGATGCAATAGAGGCTATTTCCCAGGAAAATGCAAAAATAGTCGTTGGGGATTTAAATAGGACTTTTGAACCCTTGAACTGCATAAACGACCCTATGGATAGTGAAGTGGAAAATCTCTGGGGAGTACCATCTCTTAACTTAAAACCTGTGAAGCGATGGACCAAAGAGATTCTATTGCTAAATGGAATTTGTTTGGAGCATGGACTTAGAGCTCTTAACGGCAGAACACCTGGTGACATGGAGGGCAGCTATACCTTTGATAATGGTATTAATAGGAGTCGAATTGACTATATATTATGTAGCCTCCAGTTGTGGAGTGGGGTTGTTGACATGGCTGTTAGGCCTCGGGTTGAAAGTGACCACAACCCCCTATGTGTGTCCCACAGGTGGTGGAATACCAGCCCTGGAAACTTATCTGAGACACAAGACGAAACCCCATTTTTAAGTAACGATGAGCGTAGGTTAAAATGGCCCAGGGTACTAGCAAATGAGGCCACTATGATATATATTACCAATAGGGTTGATTGGGCAATTTCCGCGATTGAAGCAGCCGTCCCAGTCGTTCCAGGGGATAACGGTACCACTGAAATTCATAATAAGCTATTCTCCCTTTTAAGACCATGCTTTTTCACTAAGAAAAGAAAAGGGAAGAAAATTAAGGAAGTGGGCAGGTGGTTTGATAACCACTGCAGAAAAGCACGCTTAAACCTGGGGCAAGCAATAAGGAACAGGGACCATGCCGCAGTGGTTAAGAATAGGAAATTGTACAAACTGGCCATTTATCGTGCCAAAAAGAAATGGGACGAAGACCATTGGGCCCAATTACAAGAAGCCTCCGATACCAAAGACTCAATGTTATTTTGGAAAATCATTAAGTGGGGTAGTGGTGCGGGCCCAGTAAAACCTGACAGCAATGTACCAGTGGAAGCCTGGGTTGATTATTTTGGGCCACAGTACGCGGAAAGTAACAAATCCGTGGTAGCTGATAATATAATACCGGTTTATGCAACTAAAGATCTATTTTCCCTTAGTGAAGCAGAAATTGCTATCTGTTCAGTGAAGTGTGGGAGGGCGCCAGGTCCAGACGGTATCCCACCCGACATTTTCAAACATGATGTGACTAGATGGGCTAGATACATCCATCTTGTGGTAAATGCATTAGCAAGGGGGGCAGTGGTCCCAGATATCTGGAAGGGTGCAACCATCATCCCCATTCACAAGAAAGGCGATCGCTCATTACCTGCTAATTACAGGCCTATAAGTTTAATAGCCACCATGCAGAAAATTGTTGGGAGAATGGTAGTAAACCAGCTAATGGACTGGGTAGAAGATAATAGCGCCCTTTCCCCTTACCAAGCGGGATTTAGAAAAGCAACTAGTACCATTGACCAGGTCTTTCGCTTCACTATATTGCGGTGGAAGACCGTTGAGTTGGGAAAGGGTAGCCTGTACGTCGCGTTTGTCGACCTACGGGCGGCGTTTGATCTAGTCCCCCGGCATAAGCTAAGGTCGGTCCTTCATAAGCTAGGTATTCCTGCTGAACTGTTAACACTAATCATGCGACTACATGAATCCAACTCTGCTAGAGTCCAATGGGGTGGAAGTAGGGAAACAACATTGGACTTCCCTGTGGAAAGGGGTGTTAGGCAAGGCTGTTCCATGGCCCCTCTACTTTTCTCGTTATTCATTAATGGGATAGTAGAGAGAATGTTGAAGGCTAGTGTAGATGCCCCATCGTTAGCGGACACCAGGGTTCCGATCCTGATGTTCGCTGACGACACTCTTATTCTGTCTAAGACCCCCATGGGATTGCAACGTGCATTAAGCATTTTCGATGCTTTCTGCTTGGAGCACGGACTAGAGGTGAATGTAGGAAAAACCAAATTAATGGTTTTCTCTGCAGGACGTAAGAGTAAGCCAAACATAACCCTAAATAATAGCAGGCTTGATATAGTTAAGGAATTTACGTATCTGGGAGTGCAGATCGCGGGGGGGAATGGCTGGACGCATCACGTAAATAAAGTAGTCCTAAAGCACCAGCAGCTATCAGGTGCCCTAAGGGGGGAACATCGTAAATCAAAAACAAAGCCAATAAAACCTGTAATGACAGTTTACGATGCGAAGGTCCTGGGTGCCACTTTATATGGCGCGGAACTCTGGGCTTGGAATAGTCTGGTGGCTCTCCAGACTTCCGAGAACAAATTCATGCGCGGGATTACTGGACTTCCACAGAGTACCCCCTTAATCCCATTGTTCTTGGAGTTAGGCAGACGTACGATTGTCGACAGAGCCCGACTGCGACCAGTTCTTTACTGGAGACGCCTCTGGACGACTCCAGAAATAAGACAGTACGCGGAGGGCTTTTTGTGGATAATTAAGGAAGATATCTTCCACAAGATAAAATGGTTAAAACACCTGAAGACCATGTTGGCAAATATGGGGTTTTCGAATTTGTGGAACAACCCCGAGGGAGAAACCTTCCCAAGTAAAGAAGCCATCAAGGAGCAATATTGGGATTGGGTGGGAGGTAAGATGCTGAATGACACCAGGGCAGATTCTATGTCTGGCCGCTTCCTGGAGATAAAAATTTTACCTGTCCTAGAAAAATACTGGGTCAATATTACTGTACCTATGGACAGGAAACTTGTCTTTCAGCTAAGGGCAGGATCTATCCCCCTTAAGAAATTGACATCAGGCTGGTACAGTCCTACTAATAACCTATGTCCCGTTTGTGAGAATGCAGAGGAGAGTATAGGCCATTTTCTTTTCGCATGTCAGGCTTATGCAAATCCGAGGAGAAAATGGCTCTCGCCGGTATGCAGAAACCTGGGGACACGAGATAGTGCAGTAGCCCTAAGAATCCTGTGTACAACAAACCAGGATTCGATAATTATGGGGGTAGCTAAATATATGGGTTGGGCGTGGGCGATACGACGACGATTTCTGGAGGGTAGCTGGTAACCAGGGATTCCCCTTCTTTACAGTTTTTTATGTAAAATGTACAAAATTGTTTTATGTATAATTTTGTATGAGCTGAATTGTGTTTAATGACTTTTTACTCCGACTATGTATTTCTGTGTATTGTTCTGATTTTATGTGCTTTTATGAGAATTTTCTCGAATAAAGCTTATACAACTCTCAACAAGGCATGAGGACATCACTAGCGTGATGAACAACACACATTTGCCTAAACCAGGGTGGGCCAGTCTGCGGAGACATGCCACGCAGTCACCCAGCTAGGTGTATTTATTTTGAGCCAGACAAAGTTGTGTGAAGATATTTGGAAATGATAGGTAAAGATGTGTGTGCAACTGTCATCCTCAGTAGAAGATGAACAGTGGGTGCTGTGAGACACGCTGGCTTACTGGGATTCTGGTGTAATACATGAAGTGCAAGAAAATCCGGCACAAATAACACTTGTGTCCCCTATACACATTCAACTCACTCTACACAGATAAGTGCTTAAAAAAGGCGACAATGTGGAAATGGTGCGCCCTTGAATTTTGCATTTTATGCGTAGTGGGAGCTTTCACCACCACCTAAGAGCTAAAAGGTGCAATATCTAAGCACACACAGTTAGAGCTAAAAGGTGCAATATCTAAGCACACACAGTTTGCGCTCAGCTCATGAGGGCTACCAGAACTGTTTTGCACCTATTTGTATTCTATCACCAGAGGCAGACAACCGGAATGCACATCTGTTAACTCATGTGAGAGAAACCTGTGAGATACGAATGCACACTTATGAAAACCGAGGTGGATGTCTGTTTTTTTTTTTTTTAAACCTTTATTTTTTGTCAATTTTAACATGAATACCAGACATCAGGGGTACAGTGGCGTGCATTTCATACAGGGCAGTAGAGTCAATAATAACAAAGAATAGAACATGTACAAGGCCATAGCATTGCAGAATATAACAGCGGGCATTAATACACGTTCTATACATTAGCATCATGATCAGGAGGCATAGACAGTTAACATGTTGTACACTATGGAGCATGTCGCAGGTCAGCTTATTGAGACTGGTCATGTCATTGTTACAATGACAGCGTGGAATATGTACCGAAACATGGCAAAAACAGGGATTAAGCCCTTGACACACATCTCCAGAGCAGAGCCGTATTGTGGGCATCAAATAGTAGGCTTCTTACTCTAATAACGTGTTGACCTCACCATGAGATGGATGTCAGTTTCATTATACGTTCACTGTGATGTCATGCCAAACATGGCCACTTACTGAAGGGACAACACAGAAGGAGCGTGTAGTTGGACACGCAGCTTGAGTATTTGGAATCTTCTCTTTGCAGGCACATGGGAGGAATCACAACTTCACGCTGCAGTGTTTAGAGCAGGAGGGGGAGATAAAAGGCACCTCACATCTTCTCAGGCAGGTAGAACTGGGCCCTGTGCAGACTGCCCAGGGCAGGACGTAGTGTCACGCACAGGATAGAGAAACAGCATTTACAACTGAACCCACAAAAGCCTGACAGGCAGCGAGCCAGCATGGGGTCTGATGCCAGGCTGGAGGGGGCTGGAAGGGAAAGGAGCACACTTGGGAAGCACAAGGGGCCCAGGTGCTGGCGCTTACACACAGCCAGGCCTCTCGGTGCTAGCAGGCAGCCAGGCGCAGGCACCATTCCAGCTCTGGTGGAAACCCCCACCTGCTCTGGGGAACTCTCGGCTGACAGGGTGCTAGTACTGTGAAACACATAGTAGCTGGCCCCCGGGGTCTGATGAACCAGCTGGAGTGCCAATGCTGGGGTGTGATTCTGAGCTGACCGGAGTGAGGAAAAAAAATTTTGTCCAGGCCCTGTAAATTAAGTGTCGGTGCTGAGCACTGGAAACCACCGCCACAAATTAAGCACTCTGCTCTAAGCCACTATACTCAACAACACTCCACTCCACTCTACGCAGCACCCTCCATGCCACTCTACTCTGTTCTACACCACTCCACGACACTCTACTCCACTTTGACACTCTATTTCACTTAACTCTACGACACTCTTTCCCTCCACAATACTCCAATCCACTCTGGGACACTCTGCTCCACTTCACGCCTCTTTAGTCTACACCATTCTACGCAACTCCACAACACTCCACTGTACTCCACTTTATGACACACCACTCCACACTACTCTCCTTTACCCCACTAACTTTTAGCCATGCTGAACTTCAGCCATGCTGCTAAGCATATGGCTAAAACATATTGGCAAAGCCAATAGCTTTTGCATAGGTGAGATCTATTGGCTTTGCCAATGCTTGTTTATTGTAATTCTTACAGGTGCATGTGACATTTGGGGTCTGCATTTATTTTTACCACGGCCCCATAAAATCCTCTGATATGATTTCTATAAGCAATTGATATTTGTATTCAAATCTTGATGATTCAGAGCTAAAAAAAAATGCCTATTTTTATAACTGTACCATCCTTTAAACAAGGCTGTAGATTTTAGCTGAAGTGGATGCCCATATATCCACTGTTAATGTGGTCCTTAAGAAAAATATGCATGGAGTTGTCACCCTTTTACCAAAACTCTATTACTTTCCTCTGTGTAAATACCAACTTGAAATTAATTTGTATACAGCTTAATACTGATCATTGACCTATTTCTAATCACTGCCACTGTTATCAGAGTAAAGAAACCCTAGGTATATGTGTATAGTGCTTCATACCCCTCAGTCAATGGAGTACATTTGTGGACAGACCACATGAGAGTGCAAGGTGTGTGTGTGGCAAGTGACTACGATGTTGTATGAGCTTGAGATTTGTGCTCTTATCTAGTTTTGTGGCTGTGCCAAATTATATGAATCTGAAATGAAGTCTAATGAGGCATTAGAGTTGATGTATAGACTGGTCACTGAACCTACGCACAAAGCCGGACACAAACTCGAGCCCATCTTCACCTCCAGCAACAGAATTAAATCCAGCCACACCACATAATTCATTTGGACTGACTACATCATTGTAAACTTCACCATCATCAACGCCAAGCACACCATAAGGAGGCAGTAGATGTCCTCCCTCGCAAGGTCACCGAAACTCAGTGGTCACAGACCCTCACCACCTCCCAACCTGAGCCCACAACAGACTTCAAACAGACCGTCTAGAACTTTGCCACCTGGATCCCTGACTGCGCTGACAGAGTTGCCCCGCAGTAACACACAAAAACTTTCAAGGGCCCCAAACATGCCAGCTGGTACACCCCAGAACTCAGGGCCACCAAGTGCAACTGCCACCAACTGTAGAAATGATGGCATGCTATCTAGAACCTCTCCAACATGCAGTCCACAAAGTAGACATCAGCAACTATCACCGGCACATCAAAGATGCCAAGAAAGCAGCCATCACCACCTGCATCGACTGCCAACCACACAAAGTAACATAATCACCAAATTCTTCAACCCGACCGACAGCCATAGAGAACACCATCCACCCCTCAAAAGAACTCTGAAACACCCTCTCAAACTACTTCCACAGCAAGATCACCAACATATACAACAATTTAAACATCCAACCCATTGCCATCAACCCCGCCAGCCTCAACCAACCAGCAAACACCAGGCAAACCATCACCACCTGGTCACCGCTCACTGCCCTGACCACCTCAGCCATCATGTCTTTTATCCACTCTGGGGCCACCAGTGCCCCCTGCCCCTACCACCTCTACAACCTTGTAACAGGACACGCAGCTCTGCTCTTTGCTGTCAGGCTTACTAATGCAGTCCTGAATAGCAAATAATCGGCAATTGAAGATTCATACTTCGCATGCCAGCCTTGACCCGCTGCAGCACATTGTAGTTTTCATTCCTTTGCATCGGATAACGCCGGAAGAGGTGGTCCCTCCTTGCGCCGTTTCAAGTAATTGCTCCAATTGCACGCTACTTTAATCATTAGCACCCTCATGGGCGGACGTCAGTCACAGTTGGAATAGCTCCACACTTTCAAGTCCGAGTTTCAGGAATTCATGCCCCTTGCTGCATTCTGTTTACTTTCCCGCTAACTTTATTCCCAGCACCGTCCGGTTTTGAATTCAGCTTGCTCACAATTGCTATGTCCTGAAGAAGATCTCGAATAACTGACATCGAAATGTCGTCGAACCCCTACAACAGGAACTCTGTACACTTTGTATAATTTATTCTTGAGGAGTTCTCCTATGTGTTGTCAATGCGATTTTTATATTTTAAAGTGACACCCTCTTAACACGAGATGTTTATTATCTTACTCGACTCTAGCGCATTGTCACTAATTCTGACACCCCTTCCTTCCTTGGACCTTTTTGGCCAAATAAGAACCATTGTTTTTCTAAAACATTAGTCTACCCCAGTTTCACTTATTGGGGTCCCTTGTTTTCCTTACTACATGCTCACCCTCCATAGCATGTGGTGTCCGTGGGGTGTTGAGGGAAGTCTGCTGAGTCGGCGGGACCAAGCTAGAAGTCGAGACTGTCTCTGACGTCCAGATTAAGAGGACAACAGTGCTCTCTTTCCCTGGACCCACGTAACAAGGTACTATATTGTTGAGACAATTGTGGCTGGACCAGAGGGTTCTTGTCCCTTGTGTGCACCTACTGCTGGCTATCTGGAGCAACTGCAGCTTGCGCCTCCACTTTGGGGGAAACAATTCTCCAATTTGGGCACACGCCAGCTTCTGGTGTCACAGTCTTATGCCTACGGGGGGATAGTGATCCTGCACTCGTGAAGATGCCATTGGTTGCCTGAAGTCCTAATTTGGA
Organism: Lissotriton helveticus; assembly: GCF_964261635.1. NCBI lineage: Eukaryota > Metazoa > Chordata > Amphibia > Caudata > Salamandridae > Lissotriton > Lissotriton helveticus. The sequence goes on along the minus strand of NC_136065.1, from coordinate 353,645,263 downwards.
TGGACGAAAGCACTTAACTGTTTCTTTCCTCTATAGGTGATCCCAACAATGTATGTATGTATGTATGTATTTGAGCTTGTAAAGCGCACTGCTACCCGTCCGTAGGTTTCCTGGCGCTGTATAACTCTGGGGAACCCGTCCTGGCTTTCCCTGTGGGATGGTCCCTGCTGGGAGTCCCCAAGGTGGAGCCAGGCATCCCTGGAATTGATGGGGCCGTTGTGGAGATTAGGCAAGCTAATGCCCAGAGTTGCCGAGTGGAACCCCTGATTAGAGTAAGCACCGAAGTGAGAATTATCGAGTCCGCTGACTCAAGTCCACAACCCTGCCGCGTCGGGAATTGAACCCTGGTCCCAGGCTGACTTCTGCTCCCAGGTCTGCCGCCTCTAACCAGTGAGCCACAATCTAATCCAAGTTTGGCCTTCACATGCAACGTGTATCATTGCCTGGTGTAGTTTGGGGTGGCTAAGGTCCTGGGTCATGAGGCACAGTTAAAACCTGTGATTCTTTTACCATAAAACTGTACGGGTTATGCGACATTGGGAATGTCATGTTCTATGTAATGTGTTGGCGAGAAAGTGGAATACATGTGAACAGCTTGCATATATGTTTCTGTTGCTTTTGATGTGGGAGAGATTGCTTGGATCTTGAACACTTCAAGGATGTACGCACATAGGTTTATGTTGCTTATGATGCTGAGAGAATAAAGGTACAAGTGAAAACCAATCATTAGTACATATATGTCCATGCCTTTCTGCTGCTAATGGGAGAGTTCCACAATTGCATATAATTGTAAAGCATGAATTCAATGTGTATGTCGTTTTGGTTTCAATGTGTGTGTAATACAAAGACCAGTGTTTTATACATACAGTGTGGAGTCTTTTTGTAGTCTACCCAGTGTGTTGCGAGGGTGGTGTTCTACCAATATTTTACACTTTGGCCCTGAGGATAAGCCTGACTGCCCTGTGCTCTCTTATGGGACAAGTATAATGTACTCATTCTATCTGGGACGGTGGATTCGTCTGGCTTTGATGCATCTTAGCCAGTCTGAAACTGCTGGGTCTAACACTGGATGTTACTAGACTGGCTGAAATTTTTTGCAATGCAGAGTCAGTTGTGGAACCTCTTACAAGTTATGAACAGCCATTGCCCTTCCATATGGGTAGAGGGGTTATGCTCCCCACCATAAGATGTGGAGAGGATAGGGAGAGGATGTGGTCTGACTGCTTGATTGATGACTTTGGAGCTGGGAAACCAAGGTTCGAGCCTCTGGGTCGCATCCACATCCTGTAATTCTGGGCAAATATCTTAATCTCCCCGTGCCTCCCAGAAAAATGCATGTGTCCTTGTGTAACGTAACCGGTGCTCATGTAAAGCGCTCCAATACCTTCAGGTCGAGTTAGCGCTATATAAATATGCAAAAAAGAAAAAAAATCGAGCTGGTAGAGAGTGTGACTCTTGATGCCCCTGAATGGGTTCAATATGAATGGAACGTGGGTGACAACAGAAGGTGTTGTTTGTCCATGTTTTATGGCTGTATGTATTAACCGCATGCGTGCGGCCGCGATTTTCGCGCTGTGCGGCTTGTTTAAAAAAGCAGCATTACATGACGAGTTGAGCTCGTCATGAGCATGCGAGCGGCGCAACTCATGACAAGCTCAGCTCGTCATGAGCACGGAAGGGGTTAAAGAAAAAAGTTTAGGTGAAAAGAAGTGCGGAAATTCCTGTTCATTGTGAATGAACAGTTATTTCTCCTCATGCATTATGTCTTTGTTTCAGGAGGGAGTGAAGATAGAGAGTGAGAGTGTGTGTGTGTGTGTGTGTGTATGTGTGTGACTTGTCTTTTTCTTTCAAGCTATAATGCAGGAACAATTGCTTTGCTCACTATGTTTAAAATGAATATGAATTTCACCTCAAACGTACTAAAGTGTTTTGCTGACAAAAAGCTACGCAAAGCCGTGCATGGTATTTACTTTCCAACACAAAAGTGTTTTGGAAGTGTATGCTTCCAGTTCACCCGGTGCTCCCTCACCACTGCACCATGTTGCGAGGCTGTGCATTGCGGAAGTCAGCCTTGCTAGAGCATCCAGCACAGGAAATTATAGCACCAGAAGACCAATTTTAATTGATATGGTGTTACACCATGTTTTCCCCTTTACGCAGTGCAGCACAGCAAATATGGTTTCTGAGCTGCAATGCATAAAATATGAGTAAATCTGGGTGTTGGAGGTGCAATTGTAAATTAACCCTTGAAGAATGCCAGTAAAAGACTATATATATATATATATATATATGTATATATATATATATATATATTTATATATATATATATATATATATATATATATATATATATATATATATATATTACCTACTGGCGGTCGCCAGTAGGTATATATAGTTAGGATTTTTTCTCTATGGGTTTTTTGAAAATTCTATGTCTAATAACTTTGCCGTTTGTGGACGGAATTGGCTGAAATTTTCAGGAAAATGGCACATTTTGTTTCTGAGCAGCCTTTGAAAATTTGGGGGGGGTTCGTCAAGGGGGGGCCGAGAAAAAAGGGGGGTCCCAAAACGCGTTTTTCCCATGTTAATTTCCATAGGGCGGTTGGCCTCACTTTTAGCCCGAACGGCTGAATGGATTTGCACGAAACTTGGCAAAATTGTAGGGACTGGTAGCCCGATGTGCCTTTTGTAGGTCTCAATATATGTGCTCCAGTGGATTTTGAGAAATTAACGTTTAAAAAAAGATATATATCTGTAAGCGCGGACCAGGCAGCGGTCTGGTTCGCGGACTTTTCGCGCAACGGAGCTTTGTGAAGCGAAGCTGATTGGTTCTCCGGCGTCTGTCAACATTCCAAACAGTCCGTAGCGGCCGCCATCTTGTCTCTCGGTAGGATCGAGAGACAAGAGGAGGCGAAAGCGAAGGGGCAAATGACCATAAGGGGGAATAGTAGATCCTCGCTGACCCCCTAGGTTTGATGTGGAGGTTTTAAAAGGGCCCCGCGGGGCAAAAAAAAAAATAATAATAATAATCGAACGGCTGAATGGATTTGCACGAAACTTGGCAAAATTGTAGGGACTGGTAGCCCGATGTGCCTTTGCTAGGTCTCAATATATGTGCTCCAGTGGATTTTGAGAAATTAACGTTCAAAAAAAGATATATATCTGTAACAGCGCTCCGCTTCGCGTACTTTTCGCGTTACGGAGGTTTGCGAAGCTGATTGGTTTTTCGGCGTCTGTAAACATTCCAAACAGTCCGTAGCGGCCGCCATCTTGTCTCTCGGTAGGATCGAGAGACAAGAGGAGGCCAAAGCGAAGGGGCAAATGACCATAAGGGGGCATAGTAGATCGTCCCTGACCCCCTAGGTTTGATGTGGAGGCTTTGAAAGGTTCTCGCAGGGCAAAAAAATATATACCGTTTTTTTAGTTTTTTTGCGTGGAGTGCGCTCGGTTCGCGAACCGGGAAGCGTTCTGGGGAGCGTACTTTCTTGAAAATTAGTGAAAAAAGTTAGAGTACAATAATAATTGTGAGTGATCAGATGTAGGGTAGCTCTGAGAAGAGCTTTTGGGTTTATGGTACATTTAGGTACTTATAAGTAGGTACCAATGCACATTCTTAAATTCAGAGTGAAAACTCTGTTGCCCTCATCTGAGAAGTGAACTCCATCTCCTCTGTAGATATCTTGCATGTAGTAACGCAAGTTATTGTTGTACAGGGAGCCCATTCCATGGTCTCTCATGTAAGCTGAAACAGATTTGTTTACATGCTTCCTCGATTTCTCAATTTGTGGACAAAATTGGTTCGACCACCTCCATTTCTGTCTTTGGCATATATTTGAATATACCAAGGCAGTCTGAGGAAAAAGTGCCATCAATTGCTCAAAGGTGTCCTTTAAAAGCATTTCCAGACCTACCCCAGTCAAAGTGCCCAAATCATTACCTCCACAGTGCACAATTAACAGGTCAGGTTTTGGCAAATGCATAAAGGTTTTCACCAATGGTATCAATTGGTGACATTTTAATCCTCTGTGGCCAAACCACTTAATTTCCACATCTTGTAAATTGAGGTTAGGTAAATTCCTGTTTTCAGCGTACCTTTGAGCCCAATAGATGTAGCTATGTCCAACAATCCAGACAGAAAACATGGCGAGAGAAGGTTCTCCTGCAGTCAGATGAAGTGTGGCAATGAAATGGCAGTTGAAAAAATGAGAGTGTAAAATGAAAAAAACTGAGGAGTTTCTGTGTTAATGAAGCAGTAAGAGTGATTGGTGGATTTTGATTGCTGAAAACAGAAAGTTAGTGTGCATGGATGAGTTCGTTGAAAGATGTATTTTGAGTGGCGAAGAAAAAATCATTAAATGAAAGAATGCTTTGGATATGCAGGTGCACTGAGAGTTCAGAGTTCAATTGCAACATTGTTGTGTGAGAGGTCTTGCAAGAGGTGGTTGCTATGCAGAAAAAGCAGAGAGGGGGCAGAGGGGGGAAGGGTTTTGCTTTGAAAAAAAGTGAGGGAAGAGTTTTGATTGGGTGACATGAGAGATCTGTGTGAGGAATTACAGCATTTCTGTGCTTTTGATAGCTGCAGACTCTGGAGTGCATACCTTTTGCTCTGCTGAAGACAAATTGGTGTGTTTCTGAGACTGTTTTGAAACTCAAAGTATTTGCTAAGGTGAGAAAAAATTTCTTTAATTTAGATAGAAAATAGTGTGCTTTAAGGAGAAAATTATGAAGAAAGTTGTGTTTTTCAAATGTTGCTTTGTCTCAAGTGTTTCACAAATAGATTTTGTTTGTTTGAGAAATTGTAATTGGAGAAAATGTGAAGTATTAGTACTGACAGGGCTTTTATGTGCATAGGAGCTGTGGAGTGTTTTCAAATTATGACTTGTAAATCGTTTTTGAGAAAAAGCAATGGTTTTAATATTGATGAGAAGGACATAATGGTGTCTGCTTCTTTATAAGGTAATTGAGAGTCTTTCCCATTTCAATGTAAGAAGTTTGTCTGTGGAGCAAATTGCTTGTAAATATGCTCCCACCTGTGCATGGCAAATTTAGATTTTGAATGTTTCCGTTACATAGGCATGTTAAAGGTGACTGAAACATGCTGCAAAGGCAATCAAAAAATGCTTTTATGTGTCTTAAGGACATTTTAAGTCATTTCCCCATGTGCAGTGTTTTCAAATTATGAGTTGAAAATCGTTTTTGAGGTAAAGGAATGTTTTCAAAATTTATGTGCGCCATATGACCCCAAATTTTTTTTTCAGGGGTGCAGCAGGGTGTTCTTGAGATACCCCTGCACCGTCGGAAAAATTCGTAATTTGCGATGAGGTAATTGCTAATCGCAAATTGCACCTTCATTCCTATGGGCCTCCTGCTGCATGGAAATGAATGGGTAATCTTGCTGAAATGCAAAGTCGAATCTGTATTTAAAAGGGTCTGCACCTCTGTACGGGTGTTCGCTATGTGAAGCACGAAAGTTTCACGGGCCGAACTCAAGGCCACCTCTCTCTGAGACAAAAGAGCTCTTATTCTTGCCATGCTGTTGAAATGTGCTCCCAAGGTTGGTATTTGTGGCCAGATTGAAAACTCCCTATGTTCATGTGTGGGAGGAAATAGAACATTTCTGCAGCAAATAACCCGTTCATTTACTGTTACGATAAAATGAATACTTTTAATTAACCCAGAACAATCTTCATTATTGAGCATCAAATAACTACCATTTTCCAAGAACTTGAACGTGGGGATGATAGCAGGAACTGGCGTGCCTTGCAACACGCAAGCCATATTTGGTCGGTGTTTGTTGCATGAACCGTGTAACTGTCTGTGCCTACACATTAGTGAATGATCTGGCGTCTCAGTGCATTCCTCTCCATTCAGATAAAGTTCTTGATCATCTTTGAAAATCTGTATGTGTATGGAAGCGACCAGACTTGATGAAGAAAACCACTACCTAAAGGTTAATAACGACCTATTGGTATATATTTCATACAATTTGAAAACTTATATAAAGCAAAAGGCAGCGTTATTAAACCGTGGATAAGGCACGTTGCCAAAGCAGTCAACCTTTTGGATTTATACTGGAAATGTTAAAGGAAGAATTACGGAGTAGGGCCTGTAAATCTTTAATAGACAACGAGTAAAATTACTCCAACCATCGTATTCCTCTAACTCCGGGATAGTAGGGGTGTTTAATTTTTTAGAAGTAGCCAATCCAAAGCATTTGGTCTGGGAAATTGTTTCATTCACAAACAACATATGTTTTGGGATGAGACATGCACGGTGGAAAGCCTCAGTGCCTTGTACCTGCCAGGTTCGTGAACCCCAAACTGATGTAGATCCTGGATATTTTTACTCTGTATTACGTTAGCATGGTCTCATTACTGGTTTAAACGCCATTTTTCCTTTTTTGTAACTTCTGCACACGACACTTAGTTGTTGCTTTAGCTTTCAGCCTACCTGCGTCAAGATCTATGCCTGCTTCAAGCAGGCGCAGGGTTTTGATGTAGCTTTGTCCTATCTGATTGTAAATGCGGCACACCGTGGGTGGCAGAGCAGCGGTGCACGTTAACTGGTGCATCCCTGGGGATGTGCTAGTTAATATAAATCTGCCCCTTTACATTTAATTATGTGCAGGGGACACAGAGTAGGTGAGGTTTATCCAAGGTTAAGAAGAGATGAGTCCTGTTCAGTGAAAAATTGGAGATAGGCTTCAGTATATTATATACTTAAGTAGTGTGTTAAGTTTTTGATGACTGTTATTAATTTACTGTTGGGTAATAGTGGTTAATAACATTTTTTATTATATTTTACCACAGATTCAACTGCAGATTATTTCAAGATTTTAGGATGCCTAGCAAAGAAAGAGTAAGAAAGGCTGGAAAACGTCAAAGACAGCAGGAGCATGGAATATTGCAGCAGTCCTCTAACAAAAAGATTTGTCAAGTCACCAAGAAAGCACCGGGTAAGAGTCGAAAAACAGTCATAAGAAATATGTGTAGTAAAAAAAATATTACTACAGAAAATGTTTCACTCCAGAAAAGGAGACAGAATTCAAATGGTAAGGAAAGGCCAATGAGAAATGTTACTGCTAGAGTAAGAGAGAACTCTATGCATGAAAGTAGAAGGAAACAACAGTTTAGGGATATTCGTAAACGAATGTTCCGCAACAGGATAATTGGGAATTTGTTAAAAAATATTAAGAAAGGTCAGCAGAAAGTGGTTTTTTATAAGAGAAAAAAAATAGTTGAGAAAGTTATTGATCAGGCATTTGAAATTAAACGTAAGTTATTTATTTTGACAATCAATAGAATTAGGAAGCTAAACAAGGTAATTTATGATTTCAAAAGAAATAGTAGATGGAAGAGAATAGTTAATCGTAGTAATTTTTGTGAAGTTTTTTCTGGAGAATGGATGCATAGTTCAAGCTCTGAGGCATTTTTTAATGAGGAGAGTTATTTCCAGGATAATGATTTGGTGCATGCAGTTGACACCAGTGGTCGAGCTTATGAAGTGAAAGATGGTTGTCCAGTTGAAAAAGAAAAACTTGTGAGAACAGAGATAGAAGAGGTGTTAGGTAATGAGGTTTTAGGGAGACGTCCTAAGGGTCCTGTGTACACCTGGAAGTGTAGTAGTATTTGCAGTGTACGACAGGATTCCATCAATTTGCTTTGTGATTTTATACGGTCATTTAGTAAGAAAAGTTTGAAGCAGAAAATGAAGTTGTTGCAAGAATTAGATCCTTGCAGAGTGAGAGAAGTGATAGGTTTGCATGGTCATTCACTGGCTTGTCTTTCCAGGAGAGTATGCCAGAGTGTTTTTCATCATTTCAGGATGCTAGCAGTGCATCATAATAAAGTGAGGAAATTAGTTAGAATGTTGTATTATGCTAAGAGTCCAGCAATTATGCTAAAACAATTATGCGCTGCTCTTTTGCATGGTTCTGAAATAGATGTGAAGAATATATGTGAAGAAATTGAGTTTTGTTACTTTGGAAGTAAAGAGGAGAATGTTGAAATTGACCAAGAAGAAGAGAGTAATGTGGAAGATAGTGTACAGGTTTCCAGTACAGATAATTTCCAGAGGGAAATTGCGACGTTTGAGGTGAAATCAAGTGAGAGGCCAAATTTCACTTGTGTGTGTTGTCGACGCACTTATTATAAGAATCAGACTAAGTTAGTGGATTTATATGGAAAAAGTGAAAGGGAAAATAATAGTGAATGGAAGGATTTTACAACATACTTGATGGTAGAAAATTGTTTTGATTTGGGATTGGATCAACGTGTGTGTACTTATTGTTGTAACAAATTAAATGAAAACCAGATGCCTGCTAGAGCAGTTCATAATAATCTGGAATTGGTTGAAATTCCTTCTGAATTGAAGGATTTAAATACTTATGAATCTATTTTGATTCAAAGTATCCATCCCTTTCAGGCTATTGTAAGAATGGAGCCAAAGACAGGGAAATTGCCTCCATCAGATTTACAGAGAGGATTAAAGGGAAGAGTTGTTTATTTGCCTCTAGATTTGAAGAAAAACATTAACACAATTGGAGTAGAAAAAGTGGAAGAGGAACCTCTGGTTATCTTAGTTAATGGGGTTCCGACAAAGAATAAGAAAATATGGCAAGATTTAGTAGATGTTAGGAAAGTCAAAAGGGCAACATTGTATTTGAAAAAATATAATAAATACTATAAAAATGTATATGTTGCAGAAGAGGAAGTAAGTGAGGAAGAGGATAGCGATTTGTGTGCTGGTCAAATTGAGAAAGTAGAACCCTGTACTAGTGAAGAAATATATGAACATTATAGTGTTCATCCTTTGCATTCCAAGGAAGTCATGGGGAATGCTATTGAGTTGTTTCAAATGAAACAAGCGAAAGGGAGTCCCATTAGTGTTTGGGAGGAAAGTTTGGAAGCTCGGTGTTTCCCACAGCTTTTTCCAACAGGTCAGGGAGGAAGATATGATGAGCGACCTCATCAAATTCCTGCTTCTGAATACCGGACTTTGCGATTGTATGCAGGAGATCCTAGGTTTCGACAATGCATTCCTTATTTGTTTCATCTCCTGTTTGAAAGCGATCTGTCTGGACTGTCATATGCAGTGAACCACATCTTGAAAAGTGGTATACACATGCAAAACATCTCGGCAAGTGACTTTATGGATAAAGTCAATGTCCAAGACAGTATTTTGGATTCTCACCTGATTAATCTCATGGCGTGTCAGCGTGGTACTAATGAGTACTGGTACCATCGTCATGGTGATTTAAAATGTATGCTGAGGAACTTAGGAACTCCCACATGGTTCCTCACTTTGAGCTGTGCTGAGTATGGCTGGGAAGACTTACTTGAATTTCTACGAGAGGCAAATGCTAACGTAGAAAACATCGAATTCAAGACACCCGGAGAACTGTGCTCTTTGGATCCAGTCAATGTATGTAGGTACTTCAATCATAGATTTGAAGGTATGATGTCTTTCATCATGAATAAGAAGAATCCACCTCTTGGAGAGGTGTTGGATTTCTTCTGGAGGAAGGAGTACCAAGCAAGAGGTGCTCCTCATATACATATGTTGCTGTGGATCAAGGATGCACCTAAATTTGGAACGGATGCAGACGACTCAGTGATGAGTTTCATAGAACAGTATTCTACGTGTGCTGTTCCAAACGCAAAGGAGAAAAAAAGCCTAAGAGAAAAAGTTCTACGTTTCCAAAGCCATCGATGTGGAAAGTACTGTCGTCGTAAATTCCGGAACAAAGACAAGTTCTACACCAAATGTCGTTTCGGCTTTCCACGATCGGTGATTTCTAAAGGAAGAGTGAACAGTTTGATGTCTTCGCTGCGACATAATGTGATGAAGAAATCACCTAAAAACACATACAATTTGAAGAGGAACGAAGAGTCTAAGTACATCAACGACTACAACCCGGTGATTTTGTCCATGTGGAATGCTAACATGGATATACAGTTTGTGGCTGATAACTGTATGGCTGTGGCTAGGTATGTGACATCTTACATCACCAAAAAAGAGAAGACAGAATTGAAGGATATGTGGGAGGACATTTCCCATGAAAAGAGCCTCAGCAAGAAGTTGTACAGTTTCAGTCTGAAGATGTTGTCGCATCGAGAAATCGGAGCTTACGAATGTTCTGACCGGTTGTCTTCAGCAAGTCTCTATGCCAAGTCCAGGAGTATCGTTTGGGCGAGTGTTGGTCTTGCTGCAACGCGTAATCGAGTTCTGAAACCTGTGCGGGAAATTGAGTATTTGGCGGAAAAGGAGCCAAACAGTACCGACATTTTGAAGAGCAACATGTTGGATACATATTATCCAAATCGAAGCAGTCACCTCGAGAATGTTTGTCTGTATGAGGTTCTGCAAAATTACATATTCAAGAGGAACATCAAAGAAGATACTGAGAAAGGAGTGTATGCTGTAATAGGAAGTGAGGGATGTCTGGTCAAGCAAAGAAAATGCCACTTGATAAACCATCGAAAATTGAGTGGCGAATCTCCTGAAAAAAAGGAGTTTTTCTATTTAGCACTTTTGCAACTTTTTAAGCCTTGGCGTGCAGAAGAGGAACTGCTTGGAGATTTCCTCTGTTACGAAGACTCTTTCAATGCTGCCAAGGAGACCATAGAATGTCCTGCTTTTCCCAAATATGTAGAAATGTTGAATGTGGAAATTGAGCAGGAAGCAACGATTGCAGCCGAGATTGCCAGAGACAGTTCTCAGGACAGTCAGAGTTCTGCTTCATTGAGTCAGGATCCACTAGGAGGACCTCTTATCGAAAATGAAGCTGCCACTGCTATGAATGAAGTGGAAAGAGCCATGGCACATGCTCAGGAGGATGCGGTTAACTTAGAAGAGTTGGAAAGACAACTCAACGTTGAGCAGAGGAAAATATATGACGAACTTACCATGCAAATTGATCATGGATTAAGTCATGATAAGAAAGAGTGCTCATGTACGTCGTTGAAGCCTGTCCGACTGTACGTGAGTGGAGAAGCGGGAACTGGAAAAAGTTTCCTTATTAAAGCAATTTCATGTTATTTGCAGGAAAGGACAGAGTCATCGCTGTCTTGTGTTGTCACCGCTCCAACTGGACTGGCAGCACATAACATTAAAGGGATTACTTTACATCGTTTACTGATGCTGCCAGTGGAGCATGACAACAAATTAGAATATCACAAGCTATCTGGAGATGCTTGTTTTGAAGTTTCAAGAGTCTTGAGGAAAATGAAACTTCTTATCATTGACGAAGTAAGCATGGTTTCCAATGTTATGCTTGCCTTTGTGCATTTGAGAATGCAAGAAGTTCTCAAAACAGAGTATGATGTGTTATTTGGTGGCAAACACATCATTGTTTTTGGAGATCTTCTGCAGCTGACACCAGTGAAAGGGCAACCTGTGTTCAAAATGCTCACGCATGAAGATACCAGGAAGTGCTTAGGGAGTATTGGCAACGTCAATATATGGTTAAACTTCAATTATGCTGAACTGCATGAAAATATGCGTCAGGCAAAGGATGAAGTTTACAAGACTATTCTACAAGATGTTAGAATTGGAAAAGTGACCGAGCATGGGAAAGAAGCTTTACATGCACGATTACTGACAAATTTATATCCAGACGAAGATGTTGTGCCTGAGAATATTTTTCAGAAAGTTACTGAGAAAAAATCTGGAATATGTTTGATGCCAACTCTTGCAGAATGTGCCAAATTCAACAACAAAATGTTGCATTTAGAAAAGCAAGAGATTGTGAAATTGGAAGCTATTGACAGAGTAGAGCATATGGGATCAACAATTATTTTGTCTGAGAATCTGAAAACAAAATTGGATTCATTAGAGAAGAGTATATCTAAAACTGCGGGTTTTGAAAAGACTCTGAATGTGTGCTTGAACTGCCGTATAATTTTAAGAAGGAATTTACATGTTGAAAGAGGTCTGGTAAATGGATCAATGGGTAATGTTGTTGATTTTGTGAAATACAGAAATAGAGATGGAATTGAATTTTTAAAAATTAAATTTGATGGCATTGAGGAAGTACAGCTAATTGCTCGTTGTTCTGCTAGATTTTTGCTTGTAAAAGACTTATATGTTCGTCGTAAGCAGTTTCCTGTTTGCTTGGCATATGCGGTGACAATCCATAAATCGCAAGGTTTAAGTGTAGACTGTGCATTGGTGAATATTGGCAGTTCTGTGTTCAAGGAGGGTATGGCATATGTGGCATTGTCACGAGTTAGGACTTTATCGGGATTGTACTTGATTGAGTGTGATGTCACAAACATTTGTGCGGATCTAGATTGTGTTAAGGAATACAATAGGTTGAGAAGAGAGTATGCGCCACATTTGCCTCAGTATCCTTTGTTTGAGAAACATGTGGTAGGCCGGAAACGAAGAAATGTGACCAATACTGGGGAGGTTGTAGCAAAAAGACGAAAAGTTGATGAACCTGAAATTATAAGCAGAAACAAAAAGGATTCTGTTGAAGATGTTGTTGGTTTTCAATTTGAAAACAGTTCTGGTGTCAACTGCTATGCTAATGTAGTGGTTAATGTTGTCTTTTCTCTAGAAACTTTAAAAGAACAGATTGTGGTCAATTCGGATCAAAGATTTTGCAGTTTGTTAAATTCTGTGTTAGAGAAATGTAGCACTGATAGAACAAACATAGAAAGTGTGTCTGAAATTCGAAATCTGTTAGACAGATGTTCAGGCCAAACACAATTCTCTCAAAATAGTCAGCAAGATTGTCAGGAGTTTTTAATGTATATGCTTGATGTATTGCATGATGAAGGTGTAGATGTAGATCACCTGTTTGGGCTTTCTTATCAATGGCAGCATGACTGCGAGAACTGTAGGGTATCAGCTACTACTAGTGTAGACTCAGAAAGATTTATATATTTAACTTTGCCAGACAGTAAATCAGTCTCTTTTAATAAGCTAGTAAAAGCAGCTGATCACAACATGGAGTGTAGCCAATGTAAATCTGAAATGATGTCCACTTTATTTATACGAACATATGGCCAGTATGTCATTTTAATGTTCCAACGATGTAGGCCTGATGGAACAAAATTGACAACTTTAATTAAAAATTTTGTGGCTTCACAGTTGTCAATATCAGGAAGGACTTTTGTAACTGTAGCAATTATATATCATGATGGTCCTTCAATAACATCAGGACATTATGCAGCTTATTTAAAGTGTAGAAATGGCTGGTCATTCTGCAATGATTCTGTTTTAATTTTCAAAAAAAAATTGCCATATGACCTTAAAAACTCTTACCTGGTGTTTTTAAAACCAAAATTTTAGGGAAAGAATCTCGGGATGTGCTCTGAGGAATTTCAAGAAGTTCTCATGGCTCCTACACTATTTGGCCTTGAGGATAAGTGTAGTACAGAGACATAACTTTTTACCATAACACTGGACGTTATTGAGAAATACGTGCACTTTGAATGAGTTCAGAAAAACTATTTCTTTTTATAAGCTAATTGAAGCAGTGAATCAAAACATGGAGTAGAGGGAATGTAAGTCTGCAATGCTGTTTACTGTTTTACATTGCTTTGTGATTAAAAGTGATGTAGAGAATTAAATAATTGTACTAGTCATAAAGGTAGTGTAAGTCTGCTTCATAGTAAGCAGTATCAGTGTGATAGGAAATGTAGAACATGATTGAGCAAGAAGGGGAAGATATTACTAGTCTAGGATTGTGTAAATGATCTTCAACATTTTAATTCTGAAAGTTGCGGAAATGCGAAAAGACGGGATTGGCTTACAAGAAATCCAAGAGTTATACATGGCTCTGACACGATTTGGCCTTGTGGAATCGTGTGGTAGAGAGCGAGAAGTCATTTATTGTATGTAACATGTTTTTGAAAACGATGGAGGTTTTCTTTCAGAAAGTGGCGGGTTGAAAGTAATAACAGCACAACAGAGTGTAAGCTGTTCATAGGACATCCTTGGCCGTCATGGAAAGTAAGTTAACTTTAAGGAGTTCTGAATTCTGATTTGTAATGTATGGGTTTTTTAAACACAATCATTTTGATTGTGTTTTTTTTTCCCCGCTGTTATATGATGAATACCTTCAAGTCACTGTTTTAGTGAAATTTGATACATTCTGAGAACAGCAAAAATAAACCATTTAACATGTATAATTAATTCTGTTCTGTTTGCATTTATGATGTACATGTAGAACTGTGTAGGAGGCATGGAGAAGGTGAGGCTTCTGTCAGTGTCAAAGTTGTTGCATACAGTGCTCATATTCTACGTAGTCTTTTATATTTCATTACTTTCACTGTTTCTGACAGATCTAAAAATTTTTTTTTTAAAAGAACAGTAAGTATAAGGGAAGGAAACAGACAGTTATGTTAAAAGAAACACAGCTATAGGGAATAAACTAGGGATACTGTTACCCGCAATCCTCTGCTGATGATGTCACTGAGCATGTCATGAATGATGTAATATGTGACATCATCAGCAGTGGATTACGGGTAATAGTATCTCTAGTTTACTCCCCTATAGCTGTCTTTCTTTTAACATAACTGTCTGTTTCCTTCCCTTATACTTACTGTTCTTTTTTATAAAAAAAAATTTTTGGTTCGCTTCCGGTTCGCGTACCGGGGAGCGAACTGGGAAGCGAACTAAGAGAAATAGAGGTTGGCACAGTTGCAAATATTGTACCAATTTTTTTATAACGGGGAGGTAGTTCTGAAAAGAACTTTTTTTTAAATTGTTTTTGTTGTTTTATATTTTTTTTATTATTTTTCTGAACATTTTTTTACTTTTTTTGAATTTTTCTGAACAGTTTTATATTTTTTTTGTTTTTTTTTCGGAGGGGGCAACGAAAACGATTCATTGTAAAGGGCTCAACAGGAGGAAGAAAACAAAAAAAAGAATTTATTGTTTGGGGAGTTTCGGACAAACATGAGCATGATTGTTAATAGCTCTGTTGATCAGAGTGATGCTACTTTCTGCGTAGCAAATGATTCCACTGCAATGTACGCAGACTTGTTTTACTTCACGAAATCTCGTTTGTATATTTGGCACCATCTCCCTGCCCTCTGGTCCCGTTACTTCCGGTACAACAGATCTTCTGGCCATAATAGGGAGATTATCTAGGTCGTCCTGTTCCTCTTCTTCCTCTTCTTGCTGAATTATAACTTTAGCAGGTGGTCCACTCTTCCTTGGATGTGGTGGAGGTGGTGGGGAAGCACCAGCTGAAGCTAGTAAAGAAGCCATTGCTCACTGGTAACAAAGGGTCTTTCTCTCACAATGATGAAAGTCAGAGTGAGGAAAGAAGGAGGGATTTTCACCATTTGGGAAAAAAAATAGTTCTCAACCAATGAAAAGTGTTCATTTTAGATCATATGACCTAGTCTTACATCATTAGGAAACCGAAAGTGAAATGAACCAATGAAAAGTGTTATTACCAAGTCACATGACCTGCTGTGTTTACGTTACGCGCTTTGCAGGGCCTCCCGGTTTGCTTCCAGAAACCTGTGCTTTGCGACTCGGTAAGCGTACGAGTTCGCTAACGTAGCACGTCATATGACGTATCACGCGACAACGCGAAACGTCATGCGGACGGGAGGCGTCACGATGTTGTTTTCTAACGCGGCAGTTGCGGTAAAGAAACGTTTACCGGCTCGCGGTCTATTTCGCGGCATCAAGGTCAGCTAACGGGAAGCTTCCCGATTCGCGAAGCGGGAACGAAGAAAAAAAAATATTTAAAAAAAAAAATTATTCATAAACATATAAAATATATTTTTGGATTTAAAGAAGAATACATTTTACAGCTACAGATATTAGCTGTTAAAAAACCAATGAAATTCACAGAAAAAACCATAGGTTATAGACCATATATAGTTAGGAATTAGCATTTACAAAACCTTGAAAATTCACTGAAAAAACCATAGGTTATAGACCATATATAGTTAGGAATTAGCATTTAAAAAACCTTATTTTACTCACACAAAACCATTGAAATTCCATATATAGTTAGTTGCACTAACTATATATCGCGCACCCGTAATCCACTGCTGATGATGTCACATATTACATCATTCATGACATGGTCAGTGACATCACTGATGACATCACTGATGACATCTCAAATGACATCACTGATGATATCTCATTTGACATCAATGGTCACATCAATGATGATATCATTAATGTGACAATACAATGGATCTCCTCACACTTTAATATAACCTCTGTTACACCCAGTGTTAAATACAGAGTATAATTTTTGAAACCATTGACACACCAATACTAGTTACTACATACCCACTCACTGATTCCTACGTCTACACACACATTCACTCATTCACCCATACAATCATTCATACATACAATCACTCATCTTTACAACACTATCATATGCACTCATACACCTATACAGACACTCACACTCTGCCACTCATCCATGGAGTTACTCACACACCTAGTCAGTCCTGTAAAGAATCAATCACAGTTCCATTTTCTAATCTACACAGTTAAACATAGAGTACCTTACATTTTAAAACATATACTAACACATACTTACTCTCTTATAGAATCACTGATACAAGTACACATTGATCTGCACAGAGTCACACACCTCCCAGCCAGTCATACACACACTCAGTCTCCCATACAAATACTTGTGCAACCAATCAATAACCCATATAGCTACTTATATAGCTACTGATCAACACATGCAGCAGCTTGCACAACAACAGACATGCTGATGCACACTTTCAGACAGTTTAGTCACTAACCCGTGCATTTAGTAAGACGCATTTAATCACTCACTCATACAGTCAATCACGCACCTACTAAAACCTTCATTCAGACACTTATACATCCACTCATTCTTCAATATGTAAAACATATTTAAACTTTACAGAAACACATAATCACTGGATGTTGTCATCAGTGATGTCATTTGAGATGTCATCAGTGATGTCATCAGTGATGTCACTGACCATGTCATGAATGATGTAATATGTGACATCATCAGCAGTGGATTACGGGTGCGCGATATATAGTTAGTGCAACTAACTATATATGGAATTTCAATGGTTTTGTGTGAGTAAAATAAGGTTTTTTAAATGCTAATTCCTAACTATATATGGTCTATAACCTATGGTTTTTTCAGTGAATTTTCAAGGTTTTGTAAATGCTAATTCCTAACTATATATGGTCTATAACCTATGGTTTTTTCTGTGAATATATATATAGATATAGAGAGAGAGAGAGAGAAAGAGAGAGAGAGAGAGAGTATATAAAGGCAGTTACCACAAAATTTAGTCCAATCTGTACTCTAGATATGAACCTCCAAATCGTAGTATTAAATATAAATAAATCAAACAACTTCACAAGAAATAGATGCTGGAAGGAGAAAAGGAACTACAAAACTATTCTTCAATCATAAGCTGAATCATGGTTAAGAAAAGGTCTGGTTCTTGTGGAGGAGAAGGGAGAAATTGGTGCATGGAGCAAAAGGAGAGTGGGTGAATTGAGATAAGCAATATATAAAAGATAAGTTTAATTTCCTGCAAGAGGATAAATACTGCAGGGAGTGATCTTTACTGAAAAGCTTGAGAACTGGTACTCATGATATTAGATTAGAAAAGCATACTTGGAATTCACACGAGAAATAGTTCATTAAATGAATGACTAATCATTGTGTAGACTTGCCTTTAGCTGAAGTTATCGCAGTTGAGACTGAAACACTAACACACTAAAGAAAGGACTGATCACAAAGGGTACAATAGTAAAATAAAGGCAAATATAAATCCTGAATTGCGGGATATTTACTTGACTAAAAACAACAGGCACCTCAATAAATCATATCAGCACTCAGTCTAAAATGTTCAGCTCAGCCACACCTGGTTCTTACATAGGAAGTGTATGGCAGCACCATGAAGGAGCCCCACCTAGGTAGTAGTAAAGTATAAAGAAAGTCTAGAAAACTGCCTTTCCTAGTTTGTGGCGAGTGCTCCAGCAGCAAAATGACAATATTCTTGGAGTGCCCTACATCAAAACACTGTCCTTGGATCAATGAAAAGGTTCCCATTGAATGTAATGATCTGTAATAGTATGTGCTCAGCAAGCCTTCTCTAGCTGTCTAATCATGGAGGCACAGTGCTTCCACTGGAGTTCTTTGATTTTCCATAAACTATAATCTAAACTGGAAGATAGGTGGGTCGGGAAATGCATAATTGAACTGGTGGTCTGCCTCCAGTCTGATGACACACTACTTATTTTCTCTCTTCATTTAAAAATTGATGCACACATTCACTCTGTCTTTCATATCCAGATTGGTCTGGTTCGACAGACAGCCTTTGTCTTCAGAATGTTTCAACCTAGTGCTTTTTCTAATAGAATATTACTGATGGTTCCTATACTCTACCCTGTTGGTTGCTACCAGTATCTTGTCCTGATGAAGACCTCAGGTGATTCTTCGTAAGGTGGTCGAAACATCAACATTCGATGGGTCTACTCATAGTTTTAATTGCAGGATTTCCATACTCAAATGCTGATATCATTAGCTTGTCACTGATGCATTCTTGTAACTGATGGGTATTGATCCAGTATACATAATGTAAATGTTTATCCTTCACACCTGTTTGTTGTGTTGTATGTCTCACTGTACTGCACTTGCACTGCACTGCCACTTTGAGCACCTACTTTTTGATTACATTGGATTATCAGCCTATAACCTTGTTTTTGGTTGTTGAAATACAAATCAAACATCATCTTTTATGTTGATTTCTGTTTGTTTAAGTCGAGTATCAGCGCCCATGTGCTGTCTGCAAGACTTCCTGGAATCACTCGTATTGAGTGTAATCCCGCCTGTTGCTTGTAATTGGTTCACTCCTGCGTCGCTTGTATTTCATTGCTCCTTATTCGTTAGTGCTCCAATGCATAATTTTCGGTTTAACGGCGAGGAGCACCGTTAAATTACAGTTTCCTTACACACACAAGTGTTGTCTGTTCTTTGGGGACTACTTGTTTCAGAAAGGGATTCACTTGGGGCAGGCCGGGTAGGCAAGCACCGCGAGCCATGCAGCGCATTTCTTATTTCAGCGTGGTGTACTAAAGAGGCATGCGCGTTGCTTTGCACACCAGTCACTGAATGCCAACTCCCTGGCATTCCAAAGTCCATGTGTGCTGTCCCCGCAGTCCAGTATCTGCGGGGCAGGCGGGGTAGGCGAGCCGTGAAGCGGATTTCTTATTTCAGAAATGCTGCAGCCTCCCCTGCCCATCTGCTGCCCAGCACAGCGCCCTCCCCGTTTGCGGGATCCACCTCCTGCAGAATGTAAACAAGTGTGCCCCGATCCCTGTGCTCCAGTTGTTTGTAGGTCTGTTTGTGTCTGCTACACACACTCCTATCCACGTAGCCGAGCAGTGCCCCCAAAACTTGGACATGATCTGCGCTCTTGTCCATCTTTGCAAGTTAACAACTGCCGGCTGTGCCGCCACAGTAGGACAGTTTATCAGCGTACATGTACTGTATTTAGTGCAGTGGAATGAGGAGAGAGTCACGCAATGAACGAGAAGGACATGCTAAGATTAAGAACCAACTCGCCTTAAGGCGCGGAAAGACTAAAAATAGCTTCTAGTGTCATCAGCTACAGATATCTATATTGCACAATATTGTTTTAACAGGAATTTTGTATGTTTTCGCAATGAATGACAGGTACTGCAAATCCAGATGCAGTGCCTAAAAATACCTCATAATCAAGCACGTGTCTTTTCCGACATTGGCCCTCTAATGGATTTGAGGAGGATGAATGTAGTCCTTTAAAAGCCTGTCTGTCCTAAAAAGGTCTAAACTCTTGCTTTCAAGCACTACTATTTCTGTGTGGGAGGGAGTGCATAGTCAGTTAAGTAGAGATTACTAACGGCAAACTGATATGCACCGTAGTAATGGAGCAGTGTGTCTCTGCTCTCTTAATAACAGGGGGCGTTTTCAGTCTATCGCAGCAGCCAGGGAAAAATGTGTATTACCTTTTATGGTGCTGCCCACTGTCTCGCACACTTTGTAATCCGAAGATGGCTCCAAGGCTTGCAGGACCAGAATGGCCTACGCGCCGGAGCATCCATGCTGCCGCCATTACAAGGACACCGCTTTTGAAAACCTTATCAGGCCAAGGGGAAGGAGAAAGCCAGCGGCGTTGACCTTCTGTCCCCGTGTCACACAAGCTACTCTTTCTCTCTTCTCTAAATTCCTTTGGCTGGGGCTTTGTGGTACACGACTTGCGTGCTTTTTTATTTTTATTTTGTGCAATTTTTATATATCACGAATTATAGCGCTTTACATGAGCACCCGTTATGTTACACAAGAACACATTCATTTTGCTCAGAATCACACTATGTTGAGCCAACGCTGATGCTCAAGCCTGTTTTCCCAAAGTCGACAGCTCTGGCCATTACGCTGTCATTAAAACCTTTCTCAAATCAGACTGTCTCAACCAGTTAAGGACGACATGGCATTGTTCAGATGATTTTATGAGAACGCAAACTGCATTCTTTTCCTCGAATAATCTATAAACTTGCACATCTTTCTATTTGTGGTTTTGTCAACATGTCTATTTGTCGCACACAATCTACTGGTGAAACTGCATGTCACAGAAGTAAACGTAATGTTGGCTACAAACGCAAGACAAGTAGAGGATGCCACAGATGACGTGAATCATCTTAGCAGCTGTGCATCTCAGAACACCATTAAAATACAGTCCCAAATTGCATGAACACTTTAAAACTTAAAGAAAGTTAAACTTAAATCGTACAGTAGATGCTACTGAGCTTCACTATAACAAACGAATTCTTCACCCCCTTGCGGGGCTTGAATGTGAGACTCCCAACAAGCAACAACATTCCATTTTTCGTTGACAGTAATGTGGTGTCTAAGTTGAATTGGAGTTCCACATCACTTAAACAGGGCCTACTACTGTGAGGCTGTTCCTAATCTCCTGAGGATCACGAAGGACAATTGTACCACAGTGTCCAAAGCAGCCCTAGAATTGTCTTCTCAAGTGAGTGTAATAGCTCACCTGAAGTAAGATTGCCTGTAACAGCAGGCAACACACAGAAGCTGCATCTCTCTCTCGCTCTCTCTCTCACCAGTTGTGGAAAGCAGGCTTGGCATTTAGTTCCTGAGTCTGTCGAAAGACAATTAGATACTATTGTACTAGATAAAACAGTATTTCTAAGCTTCCTTTCCTTCTGAGCAGAAATGTGGGCACCGGTACTCATTGAATTAATGCAGGATTCTGCGTGGGGCTCTAAGTAAACCACCACTCTTTATCATTACTATTACATATTTTAAAGTTAAACATTTTATCGGCGTTGGGCAGATGAATGTACGAGTAGGGTCTGCACAAAGAGGTAGCAGTAGAAAACTGAAACAGAGTGCTTTTGCCACTTTTTCTTTAATCCCAACGGAGCGGCAAGGGTAAATTACAACTTTGCTCGGCTTGGTTGCTTAAAACAAAGTAAAGTGGGAGTGAGGAGGAAGGGCGAGGATCGGATGAAAATAGAAGCTGCAAGTGCCTGTGTTTTCAGCTGATCCTTGTTATCTTGCAAGTACTTAGCCGCTGAAAACACAAACACAATTTAAAATAAATAAACACACACCTTTTCCCCTGCGAGACTGAAAGTGGTGATGGCAGGTCTGGGGCAGTTGCAGGAGCAATGAGTATCAGTGCAACCGGAGGAGACGCAGCGCCATGTGTGCTACAGAGGCGGGGATGGGCTAAGTAATAATTTGGCCAACATGGGAAATAGAAGGGCGGGCTAAAACAGCACAGAAAAAGACACCCTCAAGCCTAAAACGACTGCGGCCACATTAATAAATGCAAATAAAAGGCACGCCATCAGAAGTGAAGGGCGGGGCCAAAGCAAAAGGGACACAGACACCGTTGATCCCAAAATCACTGGGGTGAATTTAAGAAATGCAAATAAAAGGCACGGCAACGGGCGGGAAGGCCAGCAAAGCAGTTCCAGAAAGTAGAAGGGGAGTTACGGTAAGAGAGCGCGCGAGGGCTGGTGCACACTTATGATGACGGCCGCCATTGTCCCTGCTTTGAAAGTGAAAGCGGGCATGGCATGTTGAGCGCGTGAATGGGAGAAGCTACTCATAAAGCAAAGCGGTTTCACAAGGAACAAGCATTTACAAGTGGGGCCGGTACGTAACGTGTAGGAAAATTAAAAAACTTACCTCCGGGAGTCGGCTCGGAGTAGGGAGCGGGTCGGGTCTGCGTCCTCACAGGAAGAGCAGTCCGGCTGGTGTGACGAAGGATGCCGAAAAAAACCCAAAAAAAAACACTGCCGCATGATGTGGGCAAAAAGAGAAAAATTCTACGGAACGCCCACCAATCGCCTCGAACAATGACGGACGCCTCTCTGTTCCAATGGCTAGCCTCCATTTATGGAGCTAGCCAGTGGAACAGAGAGGCCGGACAAAGCCCCATACTAGTACAAAGTTTTCGCCTGTGCGAAACGCTGCTGCGCAGCTGTTCGCCAGGCAAAACCTAAAAAAGGTTGCATTGGACTTTCTCGGCACATTTGCAACCATTATAATATATCTGTGACATTACACAGTTCAAATCAAATGCAAAACGGACAGTCAAAACTCATTAGTAAGTTTCATGCTGAGGATATACTGTAACACTGAGACACGTAGGCGAACGTTTTGGACAGTTTAGACAGTTAAAAAAGAACCTTTGGTTGCTGAATGTATGTGTTCAGTTTACTCTACGCCATATGTGTACATTTTGCCAGGCCATAAGCCAGTGCCATGTCTGCTGTGTTAAAGCAAGCTTTTACAGCACATGTTCTGATCACCAGCCGGCGATAGGCTGGGAGCAATAAGTCCCTTTCTTTCTGAATGAAGACAATAACAACAGCATCGAATGTGAGCCAAAGATTCCTTCTATTGAGCACGCAGTCTTCAGGCAGCTGATGATCTTTGATATTTCCAATATTGACGTATCTCTCCAGTGTCAAATTGAGCAAATTCTTGCATAACGTTTTTTTAGATTTGATTGAAGAGCTTTCTGCCAGGAAAGTCTGCATTGTGTTTTTGGGGAGATAGTAATATGCATATGTGTTTTAGTGATTGGACGAATTTTAAGTCTGGTTTAAATAAAATAGCACAAGTTTCATAACTTAGTATTACTTTGAACAGTTGCTGTAAAGAGTTGGTTTCCCAGACTTTTTGCACGTTTAAATTGTTTAGCACTCGGGGAAGCTTACAGAGTGGTCGGAATCTCTTTTTCGATCTGCTTTTCTCAAGCTGGAGAAATAACAATAATTTAGTGAGCCAGGTTTTGCAATCTTGCATTCATGCCAAAAGCTGGATAATACATGATTCTTGCAAAAATTGCTGTTGGGTCAAGCAGATCTCCAGACGTAGCTTTGCCTGAGATGTGGAGGTTGGGCAAGAAACAATCATTTGCAATGCAATACGTCTCGCATTTACGCCCGTTTATGTTATTGGCATTGCAAATGACACTGCCTTTTATTTATGTTTTAAAAACCAAAACATAAATAAAAGGCATTTTCATTTACAATGCCAATAGCTCAAACTTGCGTAAATGCGAGACCTATTGCATTGCAAATGCTTGTTTCCCCATGTTTTAGACAAAAAACAATTTCCACCGCTTTACCGAAGCACCAGTTTAATTGCACACAGTAACCTTTTTTTTGTCAGCTTGCCATTACATTACAAATGGCAATAGTGCTGTGCAGATTTCATCACTTAGCTGCATATAGGTCTCGCATTTGTGAGAGTTTGCGCTATTGGCATTGTAAATTAACATGCCTTCTATTTGTGTTAGTTTTCAAAACCCATGAATAAAAGGCATTGTCATTTGCAGTGCCAATAGAATAAACTATTGCAAATTCGAGACCTATTGCATTGCAAATGCTTGTTTATGTATAGTGACTGAAACACTGACATTAATATTGTTTTAAGTAAGTCGTGGCAGAACATTTTCTTATATGTACTTAATTACCCTTGTCCTTTGGAATAGAGGGCACCCCAGCTTTGCTGTCACTACATTGCAGCAGGGCGAGGAGATGTATTTGAGAAGACTCTCTATTATTTATTTTTCGACAGGAGTCATGATGCAAGTCAAGGGGCATCGACTTTAGTATGAATAGCAGCTGCCGACCCTCGCTTGACCTCTGGAACCCTTAGAACTATCCTTGCTGTCCCGCTCATGGATTTCAAAGAATAAAGTGACTGGAAAAGAGGGGAAACAAACCTGTAAAAGAGTAGTTTTCTTGGGTACTTTCCACTCCTTACTCTTCCCCTAGCTCCTAAGCAAAACATAAGAGAGAAGGGCCACGACGAGGGATAAACCCTGTCATGTCATCATGGCTTTTGGGGTGCAACTTGTGATGTCATGGCTTCTGCTCCCCTGATTGGGTACTGCCTATCCTATTACAATAACCCCACCTATGTGGAAGATGCACAGAGGGCTGAGCCAATGCCACTTTGTTTTGGTCTCTCTTCTTGGCAAACCTTTTGGTTTTTCAGAAAGCGGGATTTTATTTCTGAAAAGCCAAAGACAAGCACTAGGAGGTATTTCTCAGCATGTGGGGTATCGTTTCAGATATTTTCTGTTTGGTAACACCCAGCTTATCCTGGGAGTTCTGAATAGGACAAACGATGTCCAAAGGACTAACCTAAATTAGGTGGATCTTATGATGCACACCGATTGACACCCTGTGGGGGGTCTGCCAGTCAATGGCTTCAGATGGCAGAGTGAGCTTAGGCTCTGCCTGTAAATTGGTGCTTCTCAAACAGTGTGTTTGGTGGGCAGGGTCGGATTAGGATCACAATTAGGCCTGGACATTCCCAAAAATGTGGCCCACATTCCCTGATCATCCCTTTCGTGGATCACCATCTGGTTAGTTAGTTTCACTGGAATCTGGCTGGTTATTTTTTGTTACAGTTTTGTATAGCATGAACTCGGCCCAAAGTCATTGGAGACATGAGCACCAGTTACATTACACAGGATCAAATTCATTTTCAGCATGGAGATTAAGTGATGTGCCCAGAATCACAGGATGTTGAACTGACGCTGGGACTCGAACCCAGTTTCAACGTCTGCAGCTCTAACCATGGCGATAAGACAATTATATGCAATGCTCTCCTCTCCCCAAACAAGGCATAAAAGACACAGGGCTGAGGTGACAGCACCTGGCTGCTACTGAAGCCACTTCTCTTACCCACTCCCCAGCCCATTATACCTTCAGGGCATTTAGTGAGAATGCCCCAAAGGCTAAAACAACACCTGGACCCCAGCCTCAATTTACAGCATGTCAGGAGAGTGCTCTGTGATGCTGGTGCCACATTAAAGTGGACTGGCGGGGAGTGGCGAAGTGTCTTGGACCTGCTTACAGAGGCCAAAAAACCAGCCCCCAGGTGACTCTGAGGAACCGGCCCATCGACCAATGCCCAATTGCCCGCCTTCCCAATCCGACCCTGTTGGGGGAGAGGAAGTCCTGTGGATGCAGTGGGGCTCCCTGCACAATAAACTCTAAATGAGGGCCATATTCTCGATACCTTGTGCTTCTCGTTAGTAAAGACAGTTAAACTATGTGCCAAGCCATCATGAACCAGTGCCTACAACTGGGCCCCATAAAACAGTGGAAGGAGATTACATCATTGTTCCTTGAGCTGGTGATATCACACAGCTAGCTGCAGATTTCTAATCCTACCCAATTAAAAATGAAGGGAGTGAGGATATATTCCCAAGAGGGATACCTCAGTTCGCCAGTAGTGAACACACCAAACCAACAGGAGAGGCAGCCAACCAAGCAGAAGTCCCACTGAGGGAAGGGGTGGGAATTAACAGACTCTCACCGACGTGTATTTTGTGGCATAAATCATCATTGAGTCCTCACCCAGTAAACTAGACTGTACTACCAGCCAGGCTCAACCCCACCTTTGGGGGAAGCACTTTGGTTTTCTATAGATATATGTAACTGGGATAAAGAGTAAAATAGGAGGGTTAAAATTCCTCTAGGTGTCATCTTTGTCAGCCAATTTAATGGGCACCCAGGGACACATAAAGAATAAAATATTGGATGTGTAGGGAGGGTCCATGCTTGCTACATCCATAGGTCAACATGTCTCAACTGATAGTTAATGCCTAAACAGGTCAGACAACTTTCAACAGCACCTTCCAGGTCTCCGGTATGAATAGTATCTGTTAACCTGCATGCCAAAACCACGCGTGGCTTAACAACACAGTCAATACTTTGACATTACCACGAGTTCCATTACAATGACTTGCTTTAGGGAAGAGCAGAACTTTGGAATAGTTTGAATTACTATTCCAACTCCAGTCGGTGTATCAGTAGAGAAGGTGTTGGACTTAAAATCTAACACCAGTCTAACACCTCATTCCCTAAAGCAAGTTGTTGTAATGACTTGTGTTGTAATGGAACTCATGGTAACGACGTAGTCCTTGCATTTAACTGCGTAAGGCACTACGTTGTAATGCCTGCGTTGTATTAGATGTTTCCCCTCTAGTATTGTACTCAGATTCCGCACATGGCCTTCGCCATGATCATTCCATGAACTCACTCATCCAACGACAGTACCAGGTCTTTTTGTAATTCCCATATTTTGCAATTCTAAAAAGCATAGAATACTTTTAGTTAGTTATCATGGTTGGGTTATCCCCTTCCTGCGTGGCACAAGGGATTCACTCCACACTATGCTATATTTCAAATATTCTTTATCAGTGCTGTGTAATAGTAATCCTTTTACACCTCTAAACATGCATGATAACGCAGAGGTAACGCCTTTCCTATTTTCTCATCATCATACAACCCATCTCAGTTATATGTACATGCTGCGATAGTACTTTTCTGCCCCCACTGTAATGTTATTAATGCTGAAACAAATGAATTTGTTAAAGTCGGGTGGACCTTAACAATGACCTTAATGAGTCCATATATTCCCAACAGTACCTACTTTCTTAAGCGCTTCTAATTATCCAGATGAGAGGTTACGGGCAGGCCGGTCGCTTGCCACACACTGAAAATTAAACTCAACGGTCCTATATTAGAAATAGGACAGAAATCTCACACCTGGGGCCTGATTCTGATGCGGTTTGGAAAGCTTCCCGATCGAATCGGTTTGGAACTGCTTTCTGGCCAACTCAGACCGGGAGAGTCCGTCCCACCGAGTATGACGCATCCGGATGCTTCCAGATACGATTTGGTAGGACTCCCATTGACTGCTATGGGAGCCTTTGTTCCTAACCACATCGTAATCTGGCCCTCGGTTGGGAAGGCATGCTCCCGATCCGATGTGGAAGTAGCAAATGCCGTTAGGAGGCCTTCCTAACCACCTCGTACTCGGGCCCTAGGTGGGAATGCTTTCCTAACCGCATCAGAATTGGGCCCCAAGTCTGTCAAATGTCCGGCCACACAAACTATGGACACAAGTCAACTCACGTCATCAAGGATCCAGCCCTGCAGTCAACTTATTTCTTACCCCGCAACCCTTGAATGTTGACATATGCAGGGCTGGGCACCATTTTATGTTTCCTTCAACTCCTAGGGCCCGATTCTGATGCGGGTTGGAAAGCTTACCAACCAAATCGGTTTGAAAATGGTTTCCGACCCACTCGTATCAGGAGAGTCTGACCGACGAAGTACGATGCACCCGGTTCCTTCCAGATACGATTTGGTTGAACTCTCATTGACTTCAATGGGAGCATATGCTCCTATTCCTAACTGCATCATAATTGGCCCCTTGGTTGGGAAGACACGTTTCTGATCCGCTTTGGAAGAAGCAAATACCATTAGGAGGCCTTCCTAACTGCATCATAATCAGGCTCTAGGTAGGAATGCTTTCCTAACCGCAACAGAATCAGGCCCTAAGTGTGCGTGACGATGGCTGTGCCTCCTGGTGGCAAATGCCTAGCCGCATTGACAGCTCCTGTCATGAAATTATTTAGATGCAGTGGGCAGCACACATATTTTGTGGTCGTTAGTTTATAACAGTAATTAGATTCTGATGCATTCAGATTAATATAAATTACATCTCTTTATATTGTGCTACTTCACCTTTGTCTTTAACTTTAAGCATCTTTTGTTCTTTATAGATTGTGTTCTAATTTATAAAAAAAGTTCCCCCCTGTGTATTCCAGGGTGAGGCTGCATTCTGTGGCTAGTAAGACAAAAACATAGCATCCATGAATTGCTTGTAATTCCTTAAGCACAGTTCAGTTCAATAACTTTTATTCGATTATCAATTGTATAATCATAAAAAGTACATAGAAAAAAGCTTTCATCACAAACATATGTTTAAAAAAGACAAAGTTAAAAAAGAGATACTTGACAGGAGCTTATGATTTAAGTGCTTCTAATCAGTTTAAAAGTTTTCGACGTAATGTGATGGTGGCTTTAACCCCTTCGGTGCTGGTGACGGAACCGCTCCGTCACCAGCATCGGCTGAGCTGTGCTCATGACGGAGCGGTTCCGTCACGGCCCGCTCGGCACGCCTGCGCGGCGCGAATTCCGCGCCTGCGCTGAGCGTTCTATTGAGCGGGGCGG
The DNA here is from genome assembly GCF_964261635.1 of Lissotriton helveticus. Lineage (NCBI taxonomy): Eukaryota > Metazoa > Chordata > Amphibia > Caudata > Salamandridae > Lissotriton > Lissotriton helveticus. The sequence goes on along the minus strand of NC_136065.1, from coordinate 353,616,697 downwards.
GCCGTGACGGAACCGCTCCGTCATGAGCACAGCTCAGCCGACGCTGGTGACGGAGCGGCTCCGTCACCAGCATGCGGCCGCCGCGCGGCCGCCCCAACGGCTTAGCACTGCGGCGGAATAGCCGCCGCAGCGAAGGAGTTAAGAAAAGTCACTATGGATTTAGCTTCATGTGGTGTGTTCAAACGCTGCAGAAAAAGGAATGCACAGTAGCACTGTCTATGACCACTGGATCGAAGGAGTGGAATAATCCAAGATTTACGTGGAGATTGGTAATATTTGCAAAACAAAGTGACATGGATCGTTGACTGTGGAGAAATTCCATCACATGGACAGTTCATCAGTTTGCGGGACCAGTTTTGAATTTCCGGAAAAGAGACTAAACGAAAAAACGTATTGAAACGAAATCTTGTTAATAAAAACTTCTCATGGTTTGACAAAAAGTAGGACAGGTATGGTTGCATGCCTTTGAGAGGTTGTATTGCACAGATTTGTTCATTTGAAGATTTTATGATCTCAGCTTGGTTTCGGAGCTCTCTCAGGTGTGCCAAGCACATTGATTTTAAGTGTTTCCTGGAGATATCTTCGATGGTAGCAGGATCTTCAAAATAGGACTTGCAGCCAAGGTCATTAAAAAAGTTCCGTACATAAGTCAGCCATGGAATCTTGTGCCAGTTGTGTAAAGCTAAACAATCTGTAATGAGGGAACGGGTTAAGTGACACTCAGGTTTAGTCCATATACGTTGCCACAGTAGGATGGGTTGAGAGAGGATAGTGTCAGTAATGTATCCCATGCCGAGCTCACTGTGCGAAGCGAAGATCGAGGAGCTTTGCGGGAGGGCTAGGACATATTTAATGAAGCCATTCTCCGTTACTTGTAGGTGGTCTATATGGCCATAGCCCCATACGCCTGCTCCGTAAGTAGCCACACAGAAACGAATTGATCAGCAAAAAAGGGCAACCTGTTTTGGGACGGTCAGACAGATTTGTTGATGGATACAGACTGATAGAAAGAGACACGTGTGGCACTGAAGGGTTTAAGTGGACATAAACAATTATTTACTTTGCATTCTGGTTCTAAGATGTCCAGGCTGCACTGCAATGTATACAAATTGGACTAGACAGAGATGATCGAAATTATGAAGTTTCACCCCGTTCAAATTTAGAACCTGTTTTCGAGTGGGAGAGGAAGGGCTGAGGAATTGAGCACACTACGTAAATACTGACAAAGTGTTATAAATAACTCACATATTGGAGTTCCCTCAAATATAGGGGATGACACATGAGATTTGTGAATGAATGAATGAATGATCAATGTATGCAGCACATCACAAACCTCAACAATTTAGGCATCCTGGCTATTTTGTGTTTTTCTCACCAAACTCCACACATTGGAATTTACGACATATTTATCCTTGCAACTTCGACTGTCGAAGAATATCAGGGAGAAATTGCTGGTGAGTTGTGTTAATCTCGGATTTTACTGCTTGCGCTGGGATTGGCGCTTACTGTCAGTCTGTCACCACTCAGAATCAAGACCTCAGTTAAGGAAAAGAGCTTCACGAAGTTGTCAACACTTTGAGAAAATGAGTGGCATGCTTTCAAATTACTGATTGTTTACCAGCTGCTCATTACATACATGTTTTGCTTCCAGAATAAAGTCAGGTTTTACATGTTTAGTAATTTTGAATGCAAAGTAACTTTTTGTTTGCAAACATTGTCAAAAAAAGTATGAAACAAAAAGGTGAAAACTTGGCAACTTCAACATCAAATTGCTACCGGAGTCATTTAAAATTCAGTTGGGCGGCTGTCAAACGTCTAGTGCTATGGGGCGAGGCTTCTGACACTCTACAGTGGCCAGATTGCCCACTGTAAAGTTGTCTAACAGGTGGACATTATTCCCCCAAAACAGATCCAACACCCACCATCGGTGTTGGGATGGGCTTTTTGGGGAAATAAATGGTGGAATGTCCACCTTGACTTGCAGCATGATGGACCTACCACCTCTCATGTTATTCTAGAGACTTTCCGACAAAGGGCAACTCCTATTTCAGAAATTTGGGGGAAATTTCCTGACTTTTTCATTCCGGGCCCACGAGATGCCAGCAGTGGACTTGGGCAGAGTGGACGCCAATGGCAACAACGCCACAGTCAAAGAGGCCACTCTAATTATAGCCACCCCTCAAGTAACCTTCCCCTGCACTCTAAGTAAGACAGGGACACCAAAAGGAAGACAGATACAACAATGTACATTTTTCAGCAGATGTTCTATGGTCACCAGCATCTTAATGATGCCCTAAGATTTCAAATAAAAATTATTTTGCTGCTGGAAAACAATTTGCACCTCTCTAGCTACCGATAATACAGAAGGAATCACACTGAAACGGTTTTATTGTACCAATGCTTTAGTACATTTGGACATATGATGATCTGCATACAGTGAAGAATTAATTGTACGCATTCCTTTATTCTTACAGCATCTGAAACTAGTGTGTTTCTGTGATGTTATGTTATGTTCTGTCATGTTATGTTATGTTAATAGGTTAATTTGCTTTTCTATTGCAGCTCATTAAGAAAGTCATCCAGATTGGTGACACCTCCTGTCTCCTACCAATCATGGACGTTTTTAAAGAGGAAGATAGGAAGCTGATGCAAAGCCACTGTCACTCTCGGGCAATGGCCATCCTCCAGAACAAGCAAGGCGACACCTATGTGAAGGAGGCGATTGCATACCTCTCATTTGCCATCATTGCATCAGGTATGGCTTGACAGTCTGAGTTACAATGCTTTGCAATAGTCAAGCGATAGCGAAGTCAATAGCGCCAAGACGCCGCGGCCTTCGAGCGCTTTAAAAATATTTCAGTCAGTTACTGTGTAACAACAGAAGTAAAAGGGCCAGTCCTCATGGGATGTTACAAATTAAGACAAGGTGGTATTAAGGAGTGACTAACAAGCCTATTAACGCATCAGAAGCCAGCATTTATGAAGGACAATGACACATGCCAATGACAAATGTGGGCGGAGAGTGGGCAGAGCTTTAAGTCCTAATTCGAATACAGCATGCCTCGCAGAGCAGCACATGCGCTGCCCAGACTCGACCTAAAAACAGATCGATGTCTCTCGTCCGTCCTGCTAACTTATGCTTGCATGTAAGGTTGATATAAATCAGACAAACCTGTTAAAGAATCATTTATCCACGGGTGACACTACGGAGCCACACCCCTACCCAATAAAATACACATATACACGTGCACACGCACACCGGTCCCCACAGTGTGGGTTATAGATTCACACACACACACACACACACACACACACATCTTAATATATTTAATTAATGTTTATTATTTAATTTTGTGCTATTGTACTACAAACAATATTGATAAAAAAATATCATAATACATATTAATAACTCAGTAAAGAAAAAAGGATAAAAATGAGAAGGCTAGAGACATCCCGGTCATAGTTCATTACACATTCCTAACAAATTAGTCGAAACCCTCCCTAAATTATGATTATGTGAATTACAGCTTAGTTTCTCTGAATATTTTATTCTAGGTCATGCAAAGTCCCCCGCATAAATTTATGGCATTAGGCCTAAAGTCGCAGAGCCGTCTCTCAGCATCCCTATAGCAACGGGTCCAAATGACTTAAACCTTCTCGTTCGCTGGCATCTTTTATATCTTTTTTATGTTCGGTGGTCTGTGGAGCGAGGAGGTGTCTGCTCATGCTTGACTGCTGTATTCGCTATACAGGGCAGTAAACTAGGTCTCCTATCAGATTTTAAGAGGCAGGTTGAAGCTGCTGCTGCTGGCTTCCAGTTCTTCTGATAAGACACCGTGCAGAGTCAGTTACACTTGCAAAACAAATCCCCAGGTACTGTGAAATGTAATGTACTTCAAAGGATGGAAAAATCCCTTCTCCAGCATAGATACTGAGCAACTGAAAAATATGGTACAATTCAGTACATATAGGGCCTCATTTACAAGAAACAGATGCATCGGTGCGTTAAAGCAGCGATGCACCACTGTACTTACGCCTGCAGCAATAACCCTTACACCACCATAGATGCCCCGGGCCTCATTTATGAGGCTGTGCGTCACTTTTACGCCGCCGGTGCGTCACTTTTTGTGACGCACCAGTGGCGTAAAAAATGCGCCTAGTTGCGCCATTTTTACAATGTGACGCATCTAGGTAGATGCGTCACTTTGTAAACCCCTGCGCCACATTATACCTGCGCCAGGTATAATGTATGCAAGGGGGCCGTATTGATGCAAGGAAGGATTGTAGAAGTGACGCAGTGAAAACTATGAGATTTCACTGCGTCACTTTTAGGACGTCGTTGCGTCAAAATCATGCGCCTGCCTCACAGCAAGCGTAAGACTGACGCAGGCCCTTTCACATGGGGCTTGCCCCATGTGAAAGGGCGCATTGCTGGAGTTGCGTCACTTTTGTGACACACTCCAGCAATGCGTCACTTTTGCGCTTACAGATACGTCAGAAATACTGACGTATCTGTAACTCCTTGCGACATGATGCGTCATACATTAAATATGACGCATCAGGAATGTCTCAAGGAGTGCGCACTGAGAAGTGACGCATCGCTGCTTTCATGCAGCGATGCGTCATTTCTCATAAATGAGGCCCCCCGTATTTACACATCAGTGAACCATCGCACAAGATTTTTTGGCGCATTGCTGGAGATGGTGGGAATATCAATGGAACTCCAGCAATGCGTCACAATACAGAGACAATGCGTCAGTTTTCACTGACGCATCACCTGTTGAAAGGGGACCAATGTACTAGAGCATGAAAAGGTGACAACGTCACATTGCGCTCAAACATATTGGTCCTGGATGTGAAGCATACAAGCTGGCATAGTGTCCTCTTGTATGTGTGACATCAGCACGTAATGTCACAGCTGGTCTTGGCACAGCCAATGAGTCATCCCTATGCCTAGGTTTAGCAGGCGTAGGGATTGTGACCCATTGGCAGTGCAGCGACCCGAAATCGAAAAAGAAAAAGTGGTAAATACCACTGCTGCAGTTTTACAGTTGGGGTTTCTGATGGAATGCCTACCTTGCATAAATTAAAATCTAATGTGGCACAGATGTTTCTGACGCATGTAAAAACCGATTCTGATGCAATGGTGGCGCAAGGGGCTTTTAAAAAAGCCCCATCATTTGTAAATCTTTTTAAAGCTGGGAGGCCCACGTTAACAATAATAGGCCTGTTTTTTGGGTCCTAGACTAATGTCATGCACCTCAATGTATTTAGTAGAGAAATGATGATGGTGTTACAGCAATGATTGTACTGTATTTAACATTATCTAAAAACACAATAAATGCCATGATGCCACAACGTCACCAGGGGGCAACTCCATTGTTTAAGTGCCTTGGTGGGGTTAACGTAACATATTGTGTATGTGTAAAGCGCACGTTCGCCCAAGGGTATCTTGGCGCTGAATAACAGATGTTTATTGTTGTCCAACTCAATGGTTCAGTGCTAGATGGAGGACAATGGCTATGTTTAAATGGAAATAAATCAAAGGGTCTGTTGGTGAGTTGCTCTGGATCAGGCCCCAATCCCTTGCACTCATATGACCAGCTGGGATCTCAGACAATACCTCTAGAAAGAATTAGAAATCTGAGTGTCCTTTTTGTATTAATGGTCCCCCTTTAAAATCTCAATTGAAGGCAGTTGTGAATCCTCCTCTTCTCCATCCCGATATATCTTCTCCAATCTGCCCACTTCTTTAGAAAAAAATTATTACTGATTTAATTCAACCTGTCGCCCTCTCAAAGGTTACAGAAAAGGTCAGCCCTAGGAATTCTCTATGGCATGTATGATTCTAGTGAATCCACTGTGATGGGTCATCTAACTGTATGACCCTCTGCTTTTGTGCTTGTATGGGGGAGGTCCTAGGACCTTCTTCATTATTGCCATGGCCTGTTCAACGACACTTCCACAAGATATGGTAAGTTATCAGCTCTCTGCCACCTACACCTGACAATGGCACCAAACGACAACAAAAGTACAGAAAATTGCCTTTTTTCAGTGTACATGGACTGCTCCAGTAGGCAAAATGCCGCTATGCCCAAGCATTGAAAATCCAGTCAAGTTTCCTTTCCCAATCTTACATGTTCAAGGCAGGAGCCATGTGAATGGAGGTGACAGCAATGCTAATGTAAGCTCAACCATTTCGGCCTTTCCATTTCCAGGATTGACCTCCAGGCTGGCCAGGGTGAGGCAGCTTCCAGTTGCCTGGTAACTGGACACTGCATGGTTTCGCAGTTCCTTGAATCATGTGACTCTAATCTCCTGCACAACATTCACAGCAAAAAAATCCATGCCAGGAATTGTGTTATCTGCAAAAAGTACAAGCAGTGTATAATCATCTATTCAGGAAAGTTTTTTCTAGAAAGTTTGATAATATTTTAGTCCCTTACTGAGTATCATATGACTTTCAATTAATGTATTTCTGTCAAAACATAGCTGTATTATTGGTGTGGTTCAAACTGCTCATGATCTGAGGCTTGTATGTCAGAAAATCAAATATGAACATTAGCTTATGTCAAAATATTGTTACCAAAACATTGAGAACCACAATATTGTGAAGGTAGGTATATATTGGTAAGTATACGTTTACTATTCTTAACTTCACCTTGGACAAGGTTTGTGCGCCTAAAGCGGATTTCGCTAGAGTTTTGGGACACCACGCTGAGAGCGACTTAGTGGGTGATAGCCTGCGCGTTTTTAAATATATCTCCTTTTAGTGTCTCAATATTAATTTAATTTCCGTTATTGTACCCTGTTTTTAAATTACGATAGTAGCGCTTACTTGCACGATAATTGTGACCCTCACCGCGGTTTCCGCGGGTCTTTAGGCAGCTTTACCTGATCGCCGCCATCTTGGGGGTAGTTAGGGATGTTCTGCTGGCGCCATTTTGGTGAGCGCTTTAGTGCTCTTCACTGCAGGCGCGGCCTCTACTTAAGATGAGCGCTTTGGTCAGCTCGGTCTTGGACAAGGTTTGTGCGCCTAAAGCGGATTCCACTAGAGTTTTGGGACACCACGCTTAGAGCGACTTAGTGGGTGATAGCCTGCGCATTTTTTAAATATATCTCCTTTTAGTTTCTCAATATTAATTTAATTTCCGTTATTGTACCCTGTTTTTAAATTACGATAGTAGCGCTTACTTGCACGATAATTGTGACCCTCACCGCGATTTCCGCGGGTCTTTAGGCAGCTTTACCTGATCGCCGCCATCTTGGGGGTAGTTAGGGATGTTCTGCTGGCGCCATTTTGGTGAGCGCTTTAGTGCTCTTCACTGCAGGCGCGGCCCCTACTTAAGACGAGCGCTTTGGTCAGCTCGGTCTTGGACAAGGTTTGTGCGCCTAAAGCGGATTCCACTAGAGTTTTGGGACACCACGCTTAGAGTGACTTAGTGGGTGATAGCCTGCGCGTTTTTAAATATATCTCCTTTTAGTGTCTCAATATTAGTTTAATTTCCATTATTGTACCCTGTTTTTAAATTACGATAGTAGCGCTTACTTGCACGATAATTGTGACCCTCACCGCGGTTTTCGCGGGTCTTTAGGCAGCTTTACCTGATCGCCGCCATCTTGGGGGTAGTTAGGGACGTTCTGCTGGCGCCATTTTAGTGAGCGCTTTAGTGCTCTTCACTGCAGGCGCGGCCTCTACTTAAGATGAGCGCTTTGGTCAGCTCGGTCTTGGACAAGGTTTGTGCGCCTAAAGCGGATTCCACTAGAGTTTTGGGACACCACGCTTAGAGCGACTTAGTGGGTGATAGCCTGCGCATTTTTAAATATATCTCCTTTTAGTGTCTCAATATTAATTTAATTTCCGTTATTGTACCCTGTTTTTAAATTACGATAGTAGCGCTTACTTGCACGATAATTGTGACCCTCACCGCGGTTTTCGCGGGTCTTTAGGCAGCTTTACCTGATCGCCGCCATCTTGGGGGTAGTTAGGGATGTTCTGCTGGCGCCATTTTGGTGAGCGCTTTAGTGCTCTTCACTGCAGGCGCGGCCCCTACTTAAGACGAGCGCTTTGGTCAGCTCGGTCTTGGACAAGGTTTGTGCGCCTAAAGCGGATTCCACTAGAGTTTTGGGACACCACGCTTAGAGTGACTTAGTGGGTGATAGCCTGCGCGTTTTTAAATATATCTCCTTTTAGTGTCTCAATATTAATTTAATTTCCATTATTGTACCCTGTTTTTAAATTACGATAGTAGCGCTTACTTGCACGATAATTGTGACCCTCACCGCGGTTTTCGCGGGTCTTTAGGCAGCTTTACCTGATCGCCGCCATCTTGGGGGTAGTTAGGGACGTTCTGCTGGCGCCATTTTGGTGAGCGCTTTAGTGCTCTTCACTACTTCCCTACTTAAACCTGGCATGGAGACGCGCAGCGGTGACGCGCAGCGGGATCGCCGTCACCGCGCCGAAGTCACGCCAGAGTCCAGCCCGTCTGTGCCCATCCGGGCCCAGACGGGCCTAGGGCCAGGAATCCTGCCTAACACTCCTGCAATAAGGATGATATATTCTTGGGATGATCTCACGGCATTGTGCCCTCCTAAAATCTCTTCCTGTAAATTTGCTCATAAAGGATCTAATTCGTTATCTGGCTGCAGAATGTGTCAGCTCATTCATCCTGATAAAGGTAAGAATGCCCTGTCGTTAGGTCTGTTGAATTGTAGATCTCTCCCGAGACACTCGTTAGAAATTAAGCTCCTTATGCAATATTTTGACTTAGACATCCTGTTCCTGACGGAAACATGGATGACATCCAGCTCAGATGTAGATATAGTGCAAACCCTCCCCCCAGGCTTTCTAATATACCATCTGGATAGACCTGTGGGGCGAGGGGGTGGCATTGCCATTCTATACAGGGACACGTATGTGTGTAGGGCTCAGACTGGTTTAGTGTCGGACTGTGAGAGCTGCCAGTTCTCCCTGCGGACATCCCCTACAGTATCGGTGTCAGGTATACTGGTCTACCGCCCCCCCGGGCTGTGTGGGTAATTTTGTTAGCTCCTTAATGGAAACAGTCACTATCCTGGCCTCTTCTACGACTAACTTCATAGTGCGGGGAGACTTCAATCTCCATTTTAATGATCCAGCAGATCTAGTGGCGAGAGACCTGCAGTGCGATTTGAAAGCCTTCGAGCTGACTTTAATCAATGCCGGGGCCACGCACGATAAGGGACATTTACTTGACCCAATTTTTTCTAACATTCCTCGTTTTATAGCCAGGCCTACTTATCCTCTCCCGTGGTCAGACCACTTTTTTGGTCCCGGCAACTTGGCAAATTGACTCATTGCCCACGCTTGGCCACAAGGCTCATATGGTGGAAAGAGCATGGTCCAGGTTATCGATCGATGACTGGATTACTAACCTGGACTGTACGTGCCCTCTCCCTGAAATGGACCCGGTAAAGGGAGATGCAAATTTCGATCAGTGGCTGACCACTTCCCTTGATGCCATTCTCCCAAAAAAGAGAGTGCCAAAGAGGCAGAAAAGAATTGGTTCTGCCCCATGGTACACTCCTGAGTTACGAATCCTTAGGAAGGGATGCAAGAAGTTGGAGAGGATTTGGAGAAAGGAATGGGAGGTAGCAAGTCGAGAGGAATATCGCCCAGCAATGAGCGTGTATAAATCCGCTTTGCGTCATGCTAAAGCCCAATTTTTCGAGGAGCGTATAAGAACTGCCTCCAACTCTTCCAGAGAGACTTTTAGAGTGGTAAAGGAACTTCTTAAAGTTCCCGAGCCCTTGGTAACACATGACAACCCTGGTGAGAAGTGCAAGGAGCTGGCAGACTATTTCCACATGAAAATTGAGAATATATTAAGCGTCCTGCCCCAGCCTCCCTCGCCCAAGCCTGTTCATAAAATGGACACGGTGAAACAGCCAAGAGGAGCACTCACCCACTTAGATACTTTTGGCCCAGTATCAGTGGCTGAAGTCCTCAAGGTATTAGGCTCTATGAAAAGCGGTTCCCTAGGGATCCGGTCCCTATGAAGTTCCTGAAACAGGTAGCAACTACTATTGCGGTCCCTGTTACCGATCTAATGAATGCATCCCTTGCCCATGGCTTGGTGCCACCGAGCTGGAAAACAGCAGTGGTAAAGGCGCTATTAAAGAAGCCAAGTCTGGATCCTACGGAATTGGCAAATTTCAGGCCCATTTCCCTGCTGCCGGGACTCGGTAAAATCGCTGAAAGGTTGGTGAACCAACAGCTGTCAGATTTCCTGGAGTCTAATGGCCTGCTGCGAGATTCACAAACTGGATTCAGGCCAGGGCACCGACACCGCTCTCCTGGCAGTCGTGGATGAAGCCAGAAGCATTCTGGATTCAGGAGGGTCAGTGGCAGTGATCCTCCTGGACCTCAGTGCGGCTTTCGACACTGTGAACCATCAAGTGTTGATTCAGCGGCTGTCCGATGTAGGTGTTGCAGGTGTTGCTCTGTAGTGGCTTAGGTCATTTCTCAGCGGACGGACATACCAGGTCTGGGAAGGTAGTGATCAGTCAACATCTATCCCCCTCCAGTGTGGTGTGCCACAGGGCTCTTCCCTCAGCCCTACATTGTTTAATGTATATATGGCCCCCCTAGAGGACGTGGTGGCCCCATTTGACATTAAAATCGTCAGTTATGCAGATGATACGCAGCTGGTGGTCGCCCTATCCCAACTGGTGGAGAATCCCGATTTACTGCACTCCTGTTTGTCGGAAGTTCACACCTGGATGTGTGAGTCAGCTCTTAAGTTGAACGGTTCGAAGACAGAAATAATGTTGCTAGGGAATAAGACCCCCTCACTCCCTTTGACTAGCTGGCCTAGCTGTATGGAAGAGCTCCCGAGCCCGAAAGAGGAGATTAAGAGTTTAGGGGTTTGGTTAAAGCAAGACCTTTCGTTTAGGACCCAGGCGAAAACAACGGCAGGAGTCTGTTTTGGCCTTCTCCGTTCAGCTCACAAAGTCCTACCTCTTCTTCCTCTAACATCAAGGAAGTTGCTTATTCAGGGGCTTATTACATCTAGACTAGATTATAGCAATGCTATTTTTCTGGGTGCCCCTGAAGCAACGTTTAATAAATTCCAGCAGGTCCAAAATGCTGCTGCAAGGCTGCTTATGGGCGTGCCTAGGACGCAGTCAGCTAAACCGGTCTTAAAGGCACTGCACTGGCTCCCGGTGCGGGAAAGGGTCAAATTTAAGGCTCTCTGCACAGCACACAAAATTCTTCAGGGGAAGGGCCCTCCTATCCTGAGGAACTTAGCTGTGCCTTATAAAGCTAATAGAGCGTTGCGCTCTGATCAGAAATACCTTCTCCTAATTCCCAGAGTAAAAAGGGCCCGTACTGGTGGGAGAAGATTTTCGGTCAACACAGCCAGTTTGTGGAACGCGCTTCCTTTGAAGTTGCGCTCTGAGACCTGTACTCTGCGGTTTCGCAAACTCATTTGTTTCCTGCTTGATGGCACTGAACCGGCCATTGGTTAACTGTTGGCGTCTGGACAAGCGCTGGGATGCCCGAGGGTAACTGTGCGCTATATAAAACTTCAAATAAATAAAATAAATAAACATATACATGCCTTGAAAATATATAATATCAAGGTACATGTATGTAGCGTTAAGTACAGAAAAGTAGGCTTGGCTATAAATGCTTACGCTCATGATATTCTGGTTGATGGTATCTGGTCACAATAGTTTTGTATGTTGATATGTAAAACTTGATATTCATGTACCATTACACTTAGAGCGATGTAAACTGGTTGACCACTTTACCACATTCTTGTTGATGTTGGTAACCCCATTACCAGCCCCATCAAGATTTACAAGGTCAGTGGAGTTATCACAAACCTTGAATATTTCCCTTGGAAAGTTTCACAGCTAAAATCTGCATGTGCAGAATTAAAAGCACCGCATCCGAGGATCTTCTTTTGAAGACCGTATAGCCATACGATTTAACAGAAATGCAAAGGAGGCAAGTCCAATTTAGGTTAAAAATACAACCTAATGGAAAGATCTTCCTTGTGAGTTTTGAACAAAACTGGTAATTCTATAACTTTAATGTAAGTTAAAACGTTAGATCTGCCTTCAATTTTGTACTTTGAATATGATTGTTAATCTATTAACTTTCTATTACTTTAAGAAAAACTAGTTCATATTATTTTTAACAATGTTTTTTATCAGTGTACCTATTGATTGAATATAATATATACCCATGTTACATACATTTATGAATTTTAAAAAAGATTGGTAAACTATATTATAATTAAAGAAATACATTCCATTTTTACATTTTTTAGCATTAAATGATATTTGTTCATATTTTTTTACTATTTTAACTATTTTAAATAATTTAATTTAATGTAATCTTATATCCAAAGAGATTTTATTTTAAGTACCTACCTTCACTACTTATTAAGGGGGGGTCTTGCAGTACCAGTGGTTCACCATCTGTGGTGATGTACTTACTACAGCCCTGAACTGTAGTAATTTACTTCCCTTTTGGGTCCCTTTTTTGGCAGTAGTAACTTTTGAATAGCAATGGGCTTGCTCTTATATAGGTGGGTGTTTTTCCCTTCCTAAACCCCCCCTACATCCACCTTAACCACTCCTTACTCCTCTGTGAATCCCTCCCATTTAGCAACTCTTCCTGGTCCTTTCCAGATTTACTACTAAGGCCCTAACTACAAGTATAGGTGCTATTTTGCGAACCTGATAAATAACGATACCATGGGGTACGTTATTTATCAGGTGTGATAAATGGCACCTATTACCAGTTTTGGGGGGGAAACATACGGACGTACTTTGGTGTTTAAGGCACCAAAATCTGCATGGTATTGTAAATAATGTACACATTTCCCTTGTTAAAGTTTGTCAGGATTGTACTGGACACCTTAAAATAAGCCACCAGACTTACCTTTCCACTTCCCTCCTCACCGCAAATCATAACCACTTCTCTACTACATTTCCCCTCAATTACTTTTTACTCATTACTTTTTTCCCCATCCATTGAGTATCAGTCAATGTCATCATTCTCAAGTATTTTTCCTACAGAAACAAGTATATAAATTCATGTTAACAGATAATCCCATCTTCTTCTAGCCAATGACATTACAATAATAAACTAATAATTGTAACTTGACATGCCGAACTTTAACAAAGCTTCAGGTACTTAAAGCATCCGATAGTTATCAGATGCATTAAATACCTGCAAACTCATAATTCTGACCCGGATCACTGAAAGAATATTGACTACCAAAATATCAACTACCCAAAATATCGAGGAAAAAATATCTACAGCAAAAATATCGAGTTTGTATGTACAAACAGGTAAGTACAAAAATATCGAGTACAAAATATCGTTTACAAAAATATAGTTGTAAAAAATATCGTATTTACTAAAAACAGTGTTAAATTAAATTAATATTAATATTTAATTACTAAAATATACTTAAAATTACTTAAATTAACTTATAATAATTAAATAATTAATGAAAGTTAAATAAATATTTTTTTATTTCATATTTATTAAACATATATATATAGTAATAAAATATAATAAAATAATACCCAAAAACTGAAAACTGACCCTGAACCCTAAAAATACCCCTTTACCCAAAAACTGAAAACTGACCCTGAACCCTAAAAATACCCCTTTACCCAAAAACTGAAAACTGACCCTGAACCCTAAAAATACCCCTTTACCCAAAAACTGAAAACTGACCCTGAACCCTAAAACTACCCCTTTACCCAAAAACTGAAAACTGACCCTGAACCCTAAAAATACCCCTTTACCCAAAAACTGAAAACTGACCCTGAACCCTAAAAATACCCCTTTACCCAAAAACCCCAAACTGACCCTGAACCCTAAAAATACCCCTTTACCCAAAAACCCAAAACTGACCCTGAACCCTAAAAATACCCCTTTACCCAAAAACCCAAAACTGACCCTGAACTCTAAAAATAAAAACGATATTACTTCACTTACCTTAAAAACGATATTACTTCACTTACCTTAAAAACGATATTTTGGCTGTCGATATTCTGTCCAGTCGATATTTTCTCCAAACGATATTTTGGAGTCGATATTATGTCCAAACGATATTTTGGGGTCGATATTATGTCTGTGTACCTTCTGACCCATGTGTAAACAGGGGGTTTACACATGGGTCGGAATTAACCAACCAACTCGTAATCAGGTCCTAAGAAGTACACTTAAATGTCATAGAAAATATAGGAGAGATTAAGATTTATGCTTTTAGGTTTGTGAATAGCATTTTGTAGTCATTTTACTAGTACTATTGTACTAATACTATACACGCTACAAAATGCAGTTTCTGAGTAGGCCCCATTGAGTTGGCATTTTTTTAAGGTTGCTTTCAGATGTAGCAAAATGTTTTGAGGACAATTTTGTGCTAATTTTGAAGCTAATAAGTGCTTGGACATTCAATGACAATGGTTCATAAGGAGAAAAAGAAGCAACGTTTGGGTGATTTCACATTAAATACATAGAATTTTTTGAACATTTGGTTGACCACTGTCTAAATTACACATTTGCATAAAAGGATATATATGCTATTTAATAAAGTTATTCAATTTTACTCTCTTCTCAGTTTACGAAAAATAAGATTTTTTACAACTACTACATATACTTTATCAATATTCATAGGTATGTGCTGTTTCTTGCTGATTAGTGTTTGGTGCATCAAAAATCATTTTAGGAGAATTTTGGGCTTGATTTTCACAAAAGGAAAAAAAACAAGAATTTAAAAGAAATTATGTGTTTTCAAGTCTCAAGTGCTGCAATACCTAATCACATTTAGGAAGATATGCACTAAGGTGAATGATTTTGGTTTGCCCATTTAAGTCCTAGGAACCTTCGTCCTTTATTCATGATTTCACTGTGGAAATATTAACTGCATGAAGAATTTTTCTTCTTATCAATTCATGCTTAAATCTACAAAGCATGGGATGTGTTTTAGCTTATTTTTGCTCTTAAGTTGGCTCAGTCTGTTCCCTTTGTCACTTGTATATTCATCATCGTTATGAAGTAGCTTTTATTTCTGTTGAAACCATAAAAAGCACATAGATCATTTAATACAGTACATTACGGTGTGAGTTCCTTGGTCAGACCACAAAGCTATCGTGTTCACTGTAAAGACAAATCAGGGGCAGCAAACTCATACAAATGAGTATAAGATAGTTACCTATCAGGACTGGGTCAATATTGATGCCCGTTCGTTACAGGAATTATTAGCTAGAACTAAACCGGAATTATTTTATTTATTTATTTTGGAATCTTGTATAGCGCGCAGTTACCCTTAGGCATCCCGGCGCTTGTTCATGAATCCGGGAGATGGCACAAAAAATGACACAAAGAGAAACAGAAGGAGAAAAATAAAACAGGAGCCTATAATGAGATACATCATACCGGAAATAGGTAGGTTTTAAGCAATTTTCGGAACCGGAGGATACCTGATTCTGTCCGTAAGTTCAAGGGAAGCTCGTTCCAGCGCTTAGCAACGTTCACCGAAAATCTTCTACCCCCCGTTCTGGCTCTTTTCACTCTCGGCACTTGTAGCAAAGCTTTGTGGTCAGAGCGTAAAGCTCTAGTCGCTTTATAGGGCATCACCATATTACCCAGAATGGGAGGACCCTTCCCATGCAGGATTTTATGTGCCGTACAGAGAGATTTAAATGTTATCCTCTCCCTTATCGGAAGCCAATGCAATGCTTTCAGAGCCGGTTTTGCAGACTGTCTCCTGGGGATATTCATCAGCAGCCTAGCTGCTGCATTCTGCGCTTGTTGTAATTTATTAAGCGTGGCTTCCGGTGCGCCCAAAAAGAGCGCATTACCGTACTCCAACCTCGAGACAATCAGCCCCTGAATAAGAAGTTTCCTGGACATTAGGGGAAGGAGAGGTAAAATCTTACGAGCTGATCGGAGCAGTGCAAAACAGACTCCAGCTGTTTTCTTTGCGTGGGTCTTGAACGATAATTCTTGTTCAAGCCACACGCCCAGGCTTTTGATCTCCTTTTTTGGGCTGGGAGGATCGCCCAAGCAACTCGGCCAGCTGCCCATCGGCAAGGAAGGTCCCGTTTGTCCCAACAGCATCAGCTCTGTCTTAGAGCCGTTCAATTTTAATGCTGAATTGACCATCCATGTGTGCACCCTGGACAGACAAGAGTGCAACACCTCTGAGCAATCCACCAATTGGGAAAGGGCTACTACCAACTGGGTGTCATCAGCATAGCTGATGATTTTAATACCCAGAGGAGCCACCACCTCCTCCAGTGGGGCCATGTAGATATTAAACAGTGTGGGGCTCAGGGAAGAGCCCTGAGGCACACCACACTGAAGGGGGATGGAGGCGGATTGTGCATTCCCTTCCCATACTTGATAGGTTCGTTGATACAAAAACGAACTGAGCCACTTTAAGGCCATTCCAGTTAGGCCAGCCTCTGACAGTCGTTGGAGCAGCACCTGGTGGTTGACGGTGTCAAAAGCTGCACTACGGTCCAGGAGGATCACTGCCACTGATCCTCCTGAATCCAAAATGCTCCTAGCCTCTTCAACAACTGCCAGAAGGGCAGTGTCTGTGCCGTGGCCCGGCCTGAAACCCGTTTGGGAAATCCGCAACAAATTGTTGGATTCCAGGAATAGTGAGAGTCGTTTATTCACCAGTCTCTCCGCAATCTTACCAACCCCCGGCAACAGGGAGATCGGTCTAAAATTGGCCAGGTCTGATGGATCGAGACCAGGTTTTTTCAAAAGGGCCTTTACGACCGCCTTTTTCCAACTCAAGGGGACTACTCCCTGCGCTAAGGAAGCATTGATAAGATCCGTCACTGGTGTAACAATAGTAGCCGCTATCTGCTTCAAGTATCTCATCGGGACGGGGTCCCTGGGTGAGCCACTTTTTATGGACCCTAGAACCAAACTAACTTCGTCGATGGACACTGGGCCAAAAACATCCAGCTTTTTCTGTACCTCCCCTCCATGTTCACCTGTATGTGCAACCAAAACAGGCTGAGGTAAGGAGCTTATGATATTTTCCACTTTCATGTGGAAGTAGTTGGCCAATTCCTCACATTTCTTTAGGGGATTCTCATGGCTCAGTGATGGTTCTGGGATTTTCAAAAGGTCTCTAAAGATCTTAAAAGACTCTCGCGAGGAGCTGGCTGCTGGAATTAGCACCAAATAGCAATGTGGCCATATATAGGCTGTGTTCATGGATAAAGTCAGCGGTTAATATTGCAGCCCCTACGAAAAACTGTATTTCCAGGAGGAAAAATCTGTCAGAACCATGGTTCACGGAAAAACTCAGGATACAAAAACAAATGTGCAGAAGGGCCGAAAGGAAATAGAGAACTAACTAGGACCAAGATGAAGTACCGTAAATTATATCACCACCCACCCGGAACTATACTTACAGATAACCCATATATCAGTTACCAATAATGAGTCAGTCGGCAGTGTAGAAGGTCCAATCGTTTATTATAACAAACAAACTCTGCCAGAGGAGCTCCTTGCTACCTAACCCCACGAGGTCCGCCAAGAAGACTGCTGGCACATTATCAGCAAACCACATATATACTGTTGCAATTCGAAAACCGTTACCTAAGATGGAAAAATACAGGCGGGTACAGGTTGGTGCAAAGGAAAGACCATATATGGAACACAAACCCTCCTCAGTATAGTTCAGCTCATTATAGCAAGGTCGAGAGGGTGACTCCCTTCTGCTAACTTCGAAAGAGTCCGTACAGCGTTCCCCGGGAATGTGCTTGCCCATGCTACCCCCACCTATAACCTTGACAGGCCTAACTTGCAGAAGCAGCAGGTTGCTACAGTTATACTATTTCACAAGGGAACGTGTTTCAGAGAGGCAAACAGAGGGTTTGGGTTAATACTGGAAGCAGAATAGGCCACAAAATGGCACTGGTCTAGTCAAGCTGTGTTTGCGTGTTAATAGACAAAACGTGTATGAAAATTCATGGGCATGCTTAAGCAATTATGAGTGTATGAGTTAATGTTCGAATCACTATATTAGTAAGACAGCTACACCACGCTAATTACTAATGACAGTTACACGTTTAACTAGGCCCAGATCGAATTCCGGTTCCTCAAACCCTCCTTTTAGCGTGATGTAGCTAACTTAATGGGAAGTACTAATCCTCAAAGACATCCTCATCAATGGCCATGAGCTCATTGATCTCCTATTGGAGCATCTGAGTCTTAGAGGGTATGGACGATGGGGTGAGCATTGTCGTCACCCTCGTGGCACAGTAAGAGCAGCAAGCCGGCCCACACTGCATACAAAGGCAGCAAGTAAAAAGAATACCGGCTGCTCCAGCAACTATCATTAAAATTTTCCAGCCCCAAGTTGACAAGAGCCCCCAGAACCAACTAGAAAGTGACCAAGACCCATTTTCGGTATGCATCTCGGCTGCGATGCGATGCAGCTTCTGAATAGCCAGATGGACCGTAGGGGCGGAGTCAGGGATGTAAAGACAACAGGAGCTGCCGATCACTCGACAGGCTCCTCCCCAATCAGCCAAGATAACGTCAAGAACCATCCGGTTCTGGAGCGAAACAAGTCTCGTGGCCTGAAGCTCTACCGTGATATTGGTCATGATATCGGTAGTGATATTGATGACATTTTCCACTATTCTGGACAATCGTCTTATCTCTCTACTATTGAAGATCGGTCCCCAGAAGGAGACCAATCCTTTCGCGAAGTCTGTAAATTGTTGCAAGGATGTGTCAGTCTGATCTACCTCAGTCATGTCGAGTTGTCTTCGCTGTCTATGGGAAACTGGTGTTGCACCATGAAGTCTGTGTGTTCTGTGGTAATCAGATGGGGCAATGTAGACTGTGGGGTACAAGAAAGACAGATAGCACTGTCCCGCCCATCCCCGTGGCAACCAAGCATAAGCATTTTCTCCACAAACAAAGTACACATTCGGGGGTGTCAGCAATGGAGGACTGCTAAAGATTTTCATTCTGTAAGTGTAGTTGCAAATGCTATTCCCAACCTGTACATGCCCCATACCCTGTACACAGAAGTCGGAAGAAGTGTTCAAAATAGGAACAGGCATAATACGTTCACTAGTAACATTCCTGGCAACAAAATGCTGGAAATACTGGGAATGATTAAAATGAGCAAAGTCATACAGTTCATCCTTGAACCAAGTATTGTTCTCATTAGCAGTGTACAAATTCATACAGGCCTCTGGATCCAGGTATCCCTCCCCCCATTGCCAACTGGGTCAAATCCCTGGTGAGTTTCAATGTATGCTAGAATCATGTTGTAGTCCTTCTCCGTATATTGCTTAGGGTTTTCGACATAATGATTGTACATAGCAGAAAACATTTGAAACCAGGCTTCACAGCTACCTAAATAGGACAGAGGCAGAGAAATAAATAAACCATGCTTGTGCATGACTGACGGCAAAAGGCCACAAACCCAACAATCGGTCATATTGGTGGTGCTATGAGTTTGATGGAGCATTTCTACGAACACATTCTTTGCATAAGTCTGACGGTGTCTTTCTTTATGTGGTGCTATAGTGAACATTAAATGCTCGGGTGGAGCAACAGTCGAGGGCATCATAGCTTGCATGGGGTATATATACTCTAAATATACGAAAATACCCATAAAGATGGCTAATATAACAGTTATAACCAACACAAATGCTACCTTCACACGCATGGTCCAAGTGGAAAACATTGGCTCATAAAATGGAAAATAACATGGTGCAATAGGACGTTGTTCTTCCAGTATAATGCGAACAAAGGGGTACATTCCTAGCTAAAAGTCCAAAACTAAACTCGGGCACAGCAGTCCGTCCTGCCAGAGGGTGCTTCTCCCTGTGTCCGTCAGAGTCTCACAGGCAGACTCCTATCGTTCATCTCAAGAAAACAAAGAAATAATCTTTGATGGGGTCAGACGTACAATCTGGCTTTACTCAGATGCAAATCTTTCTTTCTGAACAGAGCACAATAACAAAGTTTCAGCTCTCAGCGCGTTCAGTCCAGTGTCTCGCTCAGTACCTCAAACTAGGAATCTAGCAAACCCTTTCTACTCAAGTCTTTCCATATCTCCTGTCAGTACTGTCTGAGGCACCGTGATGCTTTCTTGGACGCAGGTTGTATCGCTCATGACCTGGTGTTCCCTGATCAGCAAACAACAAAGAAGACGCTCCTTCTGCATGGGAGCTTGTACTCGCTGGAAGATCAACAACTGGATTGGGACCACCTACGACTTTCGATGAGACCGGTTCGTCCGGTCTCGTTACTCCTTCTTCTTGCCTTTGCTCTGTCTCGCAGGCGTCGGAAAAAGGAACAAATTCAGTGGCTCTCTCAGTTTCCTTGGTCAAAATACCACCGGATTGCAGCAGATCAAAAGGAAGCGGAAATGGCAGATTCTTCAGGTGGGACACGTGGATCCAGTGTTTTCTCCCGTCCACCTTCACCGCCGTCCGCGTTGCGAGCAAGATCTGGTGTGGATCAGACCACCTCGGGGCCAAGCTGGTATCCCGCTCGTACTTCTTGATGAGTACCCACTGGCCGGGTTCTAATCGGTGTCCGGGGCCCTCTGGCGGAGGCTACAGTACAGCTGCTACCTGCTGTTGAATAGAACGAAGGTCTTTAGTCAACGTATATAGGTAATCAATTAACATAGGCTATTCAACATCAGCAAAAGATCGTGGCCTGGGTACCCCCATATGTTAGCTGGCCACCCAAAAATAATCTCATGGGGGAGAGACCAGAACGGGAATGAGGGGTAACTCTCAATGACATGAGGGCCAGAGGTAGGGTGTCAGGCCATTTCAGACCAGTACTTTCTTGGATTTTTGCCATTTTAAGCTTCAAAATTCCATTATATTTTTCCACCAACCCTGCCAACTGGGGTTGTCTAGCTGCATGGAATTTCTGTCTTATCTGTAAGCCATTGCAGATGTGCTTAACAAGGGCCCCATGGAAGTGCCCCCCATTGTCCGACCAGATCAAACGGGGCAGCCCGAATCGAGGTATGAACTCCTTGATAAGGGTTTTTGCTGTAGCCAGGGCTGTATTTTCTTTAGTCGGGTAGGCCTCAACCCATTTACTGAAGGCACAAACCACCACTAATACATATTTCAAGTTGTTGACGCGCTCTATGTGAATATAGTCCATCTGGAGTACTTCAAACGGTAATGTTGGGGGTGCAAAACTTCCACTCAGAACATTCTCTGCCTTTCCTGGATTATGTTGCAAGCAGATCATACAATATTGGACTAAACGGACAGCCGTCTTCTGTATGTTGGGGTTATTCCATACTGGGTCTAACAAGGCGCAAATTCCCCTAGCCCCCACGTGAGCTGGGCCATGAGCCATAGTCACGACAGCCTGTACCAGAGCATTCGGCAGTAGCCATCTTTGCTTTTCCGTTAAATCAACCCAGCAATCATTTTCATCTAGTCTCCCCACTTCCTGTTCCCACCGCTCTAGCTCAGCCCGGGTGGCTTCCCTCTGCAATTCTTTCACACTTTCTATGGTGTTGTCAAACAAGTCAGATTCCTCCACCCATCTTGCAGAAGACGTTACAAACATAGTGGACATCATTGACTGAGCTGTCTGTTTAGCAATCTGATCCGCAAAAGCGTTCCCCTCGCCCACTTCATCCACCACTGCCTTGTGAGCGCTACATTTTATTATGGCTAGCTTCTTTGGTAAAGTCAGGGCATCTAATAGTCGCAACACTAGTGGACCATTCTGTATTTTCTGGCCAGGAGAGGTGAGGAAACTGCGTTCCCTCCACAAACGCCCAAAGCTATGGGCCACGCCGAAGGCGTATTGGCTGTCTGTGTAAATATTGACCTCTAGCCCTTCACTCAGTTCACAAGCTCGCAGTAACGCCACCAGTTCAGCAGCTTGAGCTGACCAATAGGGAACTCGAGAAGTTTCAACTACTGTTTTCAGCTTGGTGATCGCATATGCAGCTGTTGTTGTGCCATCTGCTAGTTTGAAACAAGACCCATCCACATACAATTCCCACTGGGGGTCAGATAGAGGAATGTCCGTGAGGTCAACTCTACCCTTCGTTTCTTCTTCCGTTCGAAATATGCAATCATGTACATCACTTAAATTTTCATTCAAAGGGAGTGGTAGCAACGTGGCAGGATTTAAGGTGGCACATCGCATAATTGTAATATGTGGAGCGAAGAGTGTTAATTCAAAGCCAGTAAGGCGTGCGCTCGTAATATGCTGTGTCTTAGTTCTGTTTAGCAATACGTCCACAGCATGCGGCACCATCACCGTTAGGCTAGAATTCAGGACGAGTCCTTCTGACTGTCGGATGGCCACCGCGACAGCTGCCGTGGCCCTCAGACAGCTTGGAAGTGCTCTGGCCACATTATCCAATGTGGCCGACAAGTAAGCGCAAGGTCTTTGTTTACCACCAAATTCTTGGGTTAACACAGAGAGTGAACAACCGTCAACCTCATGCACATATAGTGCAAAGGGTTTACGGTAGTCAGGATTGCCCAAGACGGGTGCAGAACAGAGAGCAGATTTGAGAGAAGAAAAGGAATACTGACATTCATCGGTCCAGGGGAGGGGTTCATGCACATCTTTAGTCGTTAAGTGTAACAAAGGTTTAGCCAGAAGAGAAAAATTAGGTATCCATTGGCGACAGTAAGAGGTTATGCCAAGAAAAGCACAAACTTCACGTTGAGTACAAGGAACAGACATGTTAGCGATAGTGTTAATACGTTCAGGAGTCAACCGCCTACCCTCCTTCGACAGTAGATGACCTAAGTAGGTTACCTCCTGTCGACAGTATTGAAATTTAGACAAAGACACCTTATTACCTCTCGCTGCCAAGTGGTGCAACAGTTTGACTGTGGCCTCCTTACAACCATCTTCCGTGTCGGACGCTATCAACAAGTCGTCCACGTACTGTAAGAGCACGTTACCATCAGGGAGGACTAGGTCGTCCAATAAAGCTTTAAGGGCCTGACTATAAATGTTCGGACTCTCCGTATAGCCTTGGGGAGCACGACAGAATCTAAAGCTTCGGCCAGATAATGAGAAGCCTGCTATCGGGATGAAAAGGAATGCTGAAGAAAGCGTTCTTCAGATCAATGACCGAAAAATATTTGGCAGTGGGTGGGATCATGGTAAGGATGGTAGTGATGTCAGTCACTACGGGGTACTGTGGTACTACGATCTTGTTGACCTCGCGCAAATCGATCACAAAACGATATGCATCGCAAGTCCCTTGTGCTCCTGATTCGGGTGATTTCTTGAAAGATCAGGAGAATCGGGCTGTTACAAACATTTGCCGCTGTCTCCTCAACCACCCCTTTATCAATCAAATCTTGTATAATGGAGAGCAAGGCTCGCTCGCCTGCCGGTGCATTCTTATACTGGGGTATGCGGGGTAATTTAGCTCCCTGCTTCAGTGTAATATGGACGGGTGGGATGTCTAACTTACCGACATCCGCATCCCCTGTGGACCATAAAGAGGCAGGGATGTCATTGAACTCAGGCGGGAGGGGCTCATTTTTAGCAAAACATTGTTTCATACCGTCAGCATAGGGTTGGCTAGTTAAATAAACACCATCTGGGGAACAATAGATTTTCGCATTTAACTTTTTCAACATATCCAGACCTAATAAATTCTCACCACAATGCGAAGTCAACAAGAAAGGGGTATCAATAGTAGCAGGACCAATCGTGAAGGGAAGAGGTTTAGAGATGGGACTTACCATTGGGACTCCTGAAAATCCCACCGATATATTATTTTGCCCGGACAGAGCCGCCCCTGGAACCAATGATCGAGCAACCAAACTATTCATTGCTCCTGTGTCAATTAGAAAATTCCTAGAAGTCCCCATCAACTCTCCCTACACATAGGGTCCTTGCTGATTGACTGGGATCGACACCTGGCTCCTACTCTATCCCTGGCTGTCCTATGGGTGGTCATATCCACCGTGCTCACCAAAGGCGTAGTCCTCGTTGTAGTACTGTCTTCCCTGGGCGTTATCAAAATGGTTTCGTTCAGACTTGCCTTGAGCCGCCTCTTCCCTATGCATATCACTCCGATCTGGGCCACTTCGCCCACGGCCTCGTCCCCTCACCGCTCCGTTCTGGGCAAGTAGTAACGGACACTGAGCTTTCCAGTGTCCTTCCTGTTTACAATATGCACACTGATTTATTCCCAGCGACTGGCCCATGCCTGCGCCTGCGCCTCTTCCTGTGCCTCGGCCTGTCCCCTCCCCTCTAGATACTGGCCCTCTTACTCCTCTCCCTCCTTGTCCCCTAACGACTTGCTGTAACAATACTCGAGTCTTAAGATCCTTTACCTTCTTTTCAACTTTATCCTTACTTTAATTTTCCCTGTATTCATAGTATTGGGCCATACTGAGTATCACAGAAGGGGTAGAGGTGGTCCAGGTACTTTCGGACGCCTGCAATCGTGCAGAAATTTTGGGTGCCAAATTAGTTACAAACCTATTTACAAACAACCGTACCCCACCTTCCGTCGCTAAATCCTGTACGCTAAAATCAATGAAGACCCCCTCGAACCGGGTAAAGAAGTCGGAAACACTCTCGTCCTTCTTTTGTCTGCAGGCGGTCAATTTGTCCCAATCAACCTTCCGGGGGGAAATTAGTGTGTGCATGTAGGCTATTATTTTTGCTGGCAAAGTTATTATTTCGTTTCTAGGCTTATCCCCGGGTTTTCGGTCCCGATCCCAACCCTTCAATTCGTCCCAGGTCCCCCCTAGTTTAACAGTGTGATCAGTGTCGTGCACCTGTCGCCATATATCGACCGGTACCAACAACCCGAAAAATAATTCTATGTCTGCCAAGGTCATTACTGCCGAAGCTGCAGCCTCAGTCAGTTCTTTGTAATAGGCCGTGGGTTTTTTCTGGGGATCAGGTAATTGCGATTTCAAGGCAAGAACCTCACTTCTCTTCCAGGGGGTATATACCCATTGTTCTTGAAAACGAGCATCTACACGAGCTCGTACAATTTGGTTAGCATTATCATGTAGTTCAGGGATCTCGGGATGGAAAATAGGATGTACCTCTCTCATGGGGTGCTGAGAGGTCCAATTGGGAATTTTAGTAAACATTCTACCTCGATACTTTACCAATGTGTCTACGTTCTTATATACCTCTGTGGGGTCCATGTTGAACTTATGGGTCCAATCTCGAATATTATACAGTATTTGGGGAGCCATCCCATCTTGGAAACATACCTCCCAGGCTTCAATAAGATAGCAAGACATTTGATACAGCGCATGTTGTTGCATAACTGGTTCGAGATCCTTTGTGGTACTCCACAAATCCGCTACT
Organism: Lissotriton helveticus; assembly: GCF_964261635.1. Taxonomy (NCBI): domain Eukaryota; kingdom Metazoa; phylum Chordata; class Amphibia; order Caudata; family Salamandridae; genus Lissotriton; species Lissotriton helveticus. Next base: position 353,591,328 of record NC_136065.1, on the reverse strand, counting down.
GTATATATATTGTCCCGCATCCATTTAGCGGCCTGATCTGCTACCGCTTCTTTCTCACCATATTCCACGGAGGCTCTAGTGAATAACCGTCTCACCTGCATACCCCCACGTTCCTCTGATGATGGGGGCACCCCACCTCCGGGAGTCGTACTAGCCGACTGGGAAGTCCAGATGGGGCTCGGAGCTGCTAGCACTATCTGAGATGTGGTCGGGGGTGACCGTACATCCGGGATAAAAGTAGCCATGGCTCTCGATGAAGTAGGGGTGGTACGGTTGGTACCTAGGGGAACGAGAGACACGTCTGTCTCTGGGGCGGAGGCCAGAGGAGCTGTGGTCAGTTGAAGAGGCTGAGCGGGATACACTCGCTGGGGTGCATACGGGGGTGGTGGCCGTACGTTCAACAAATCCTCTATTTCATCCTCCGCTTCATTTCGGGTCACATAACTTCCATCTACTTGTAACCTAAACTGCCTATCTGCATACTCGATGTTTTGTTCAGTTCTATTTTTGTCATGAGCAATGGCTTTCTGAGTTACAGTTTGCCCTTGCTGTATCTTCATTAATTTCTCAGACCGTATGCATCCCCGCTTTGCCTCTTTTTGCCATTTGTTAAGAGTAACAAACATGGATTGCCTGCTTCATTTGGCGAACAGGCGTTCCTGCAAATACTGGATCCCGTTTTCAGCCACTGGAGATCTACATTGTCTTTGGTGTACTTATTCCACAATGTATTAAATAGGAGGGGTCCGATACCATGCTTGCAGTACGTATCATGGCTAGGAGTTCCCTCTGGAAGGGCAGGTTGGCTTTCGTCCAACCTTGTGCCACCTCCGCCGGCACAGCCAAAACATAACTTACTGAAGCACGGCATTATTCTCTTTCTAGTCTAGCAGCTGAAAAGGAAAACATTAATTATTTACAAAGCTCTCATACACATGGCCATGCTCTGTATTCAAATCCACTCACACAATCTTACACCCTTAGCATATTCACAGTTTACATTAACATAGAACAATACAACAAACGTGTTTTTCAAACAAAAGGTGGAGCCCGCGAGTCCCACCTATGGAGAACTCTTTCAACAATCTCAAAAAAGACCCAAAGAGAAGCAAACAGTCTTGTCCTTAGACTGCCCAGAGATTGCCACACAGGTTCCTCTGAATCACAGACCGACCTACGGACCATCCGACAGCATTCATGGTTCACCTCCCGGACTATTCCGGCTCAGCCCGCTTTCTCAAGCGCTGCTCCAGATCTGCCCGAGTGCTACCCAATCCCAGTCGCCGGCGTTTCCGAGAGCAATCCGGCCGGGTGTATACTTTTCCCCAAGTTACACCAAGGCGTCTGGTCCGAATCTCTAGTTATTCCCAAATAAAAAAACAGGAGCGTCTGCCCGTGCAGCCTTAATACTGCCCCGTCAGACCCCCCTCCTGCGAGTTCTCCGTGATCAGAAAGTCACCAAATTCCAAATTCAAATCCAAAAGATATCCAACATGAACAAGACGAATCACTCACCTGGTGCACTCAGGTCCGATTGGGCGTTCTCTACTGCCAACTCCTATGGACCAACGCGGTCCATTCTCGGGTTACACCCAAAGGACTCTGGCGTGGGGTCACTAGCAGCAGGGCTCTCTCGATCGGGAGAGCGGAGCGGACCCCAATTCTTCGGTCGCTCCTTCCCCCTCGATCAAGATCACCCTTTTAATGTCCCGTGTTTCTGATTACAGAGGGACGACCCCAACGCGGAGTCCCGGCGGAGTCGCCAACTGAAGTACCGAAAATTATATCACCACCCACCCGGAACTATACTTACAGATAACCCATATATCAGCTACCAATAATGAGTCAGTCGGCAGTGTAGAAAGTCCAATCGTTTATTATAACAAACAAACTCTGCCAGAGGAGCTCCTTGCGACCTAACCCCACGAGGTCCGCCAAAAGACTGCTGGCACATTATCAGCAAACCACATATATACTGTTGCAATTCGAAAACCGTTACCTAAGATGGAAAAATACAGGCTGGTACAGGTTGGTGCAAAGGAAAGACCATATATGGAACACAAACCCTCCTCAGTATAGTTCAGCTCATTATAGCAAGGTCGAGAGGGTGACTCCCTTCTGCTAACTTCGAAAGAGTCCGTACAGCATTCCCCGGGAATGTGCTTGCCCATGCTACCCCCACCTATAACCTTGACAGGCTTAACGTGCAGAAGCAGCAGGTTGCTACAGTTATACTATTTCACAAGGGAACGTGTTTCAGAGAGGCGAACAGAGTGTTTGGGTTAATACTGGAAGCAGACTAGGCCACAAAATGGCGCTGGTCTAGTCAAGCTGTGTTTGCGTATTAATAGACAAAACGTGTATGAGAATTCATGGGCATGCTTAAGCAATTATGAGTGTATGAGTTAATGTTCGCATCCCTATATTAGTAAGACAGCTACATCACGCTAATTACTAATGACAGTTACACGTTTAACTAGGCCCAGATCGAATTCCGGTTCCTCAAAGATAGAAAAAGGGAATATGCAAGAACACTGGCGGAATACAAAAAATGCTTACAGGGGGAAAAAGCAATTATTATACAAAAAGAAATAAGTGAGGCCAAGAACACTTGCAAGGAGCTTTTTCGCTACAGTAAAAAACTATCGAATCTCCCCGCTGCAAAACAAATGGAGAGTAGTACAGAATTATGTAACTCTCTTGGACAGTTCTTTGTAGACAAAGTGACATTAGTGTATGAATCTTTTAGGAGTAATAACAACGCCTCTAATTCAGCCAAATACTCCAAGCAAGGCATAGATATTTCAACTTCCAAAATTGGGCTTTGTTCCTTACCTCCTTCAGCAGAACAAATCTACCTGGCGGTACAGAACATTAGGTCCGGGGGCCCAACGGACCCTTGTCCACCTAAGATGATGCATATATTCCAAGAATTACTAAGTGAACAACTAACTCTTGTGTTCACAGAGATAATTCAGTCAAACCATTTTCCAGATGCATGGAAAACAGCATCTGTGCTCCCACTTTTAAAAAAAGCCAATCTGGACCCAAAACAGCCCAATATCAAGAATTCAATTCCCAGTCAAAGTTTTTGAAAAACTGCTTAATAATCACTGACAGAATTTATAGCATCTAAAAACTTTTTGGACCAATCACAATATGGTTTCAGGGTTGAGCATGGAACAGAAACTGCATTGGTTATGGCAGCAGAGGGACTCAGGAGCATAATAGATGCAGGAGGGAAGAACGCCCTGATTCTATTGGATCTCTCGGCGGCTTTCGACACTGTGAACCACAAGATACTTCACACTCGTCTAGCAGAATTGGGGCTCCAAGACTCTGCACTCACGTTAATGCCATCTTTTTTAAGGGATAGATCCTTCTCGGTCAAACTGGGAGAATTTACATCAAACCCTTCAAATCACCTTGTGGAGTGCTTCAGGGCTCCTCCCTGAGCCCCACGCTCTTAAATGTTTATGTTGCTCCGCTGGCAGAGATTATCAGGTAGTGTGGGTTTCTGCCGGTATCGTATGCTGACGACACCCAAATAGTGGTGTCAGTCGCAAGCAATGTGGAGGAAACAGCTGAGCGGTTCAATGACTGCATGACGAAGGTTGATCATTGAATGCAGCTAAACTGCTTGAAGTTGAACGGTGATAAACCAAGGTTATGTTACTGGGATCAGAGGCTGATTTCTGATCTCCTAATTGGTGGCAGGCCAGATTGGGCGATTGCCCAAAACCAGTGGGCCAGGTTAAAAATCTAGGAGTTATATTTGACAATAAACTGACTTTTAACACCCAGATAAATAACCTCTCTTTCACCATTTGGTATATTTTAAAAAATTATTAGGAAAGTGCTTTTATGATCCGTTTTAAAAAGATTGAACAAAGCTGTGTGACTGGCTGACTGATTAGGAAAGTTTGGCCATTTATTCCTTTTGATTCACGCAAAGCGTTGATCACGGCATTGCCCTTGTCCAGACTAGATTAAGGCAATGCCTTGTAAGCAGGGATCCAGCCCAACAGCTATCAAAACTCCAGTGTCTGCAGAATGCTGCTGCAAGGCTGGTCCTTGACATTCCCAGGGCCCTTCATTGGTTACCCATCTAAAAAAGGATTATGTTTAAATCACTGTGCCTGGCCTATAAAACCTTACATGGGACAGGGCCACAGTTCTTGAGATCACACCTGAAATAGTATGTGCGGACCAGAAGCTTGAGATCAGCCATCACAAAACTTCTACAAATTCCTAGGTTTAAGCAGGTGAGGTGGGGCGAGAGAAGCTTTTTGTTGCTGACTGCCAAAAACTGGAACCTCCTACCTATTGTAGATAAATGGCAGTCCTACGCTTCTGCATTTCCGAAAAGCCGTATATACCTGGCTTTTCACCTGTTAAGGTAGCACACTTTTCCTTTCAGTGATCCTCCGTAAATTGGACCTACCGCCAAGACACCTTTGGGCAATCGCGCGCTTTATACATTTCAAAATCAAATCATTATCACTACAAAATACTTACAGGTCAAAATCGTGCTGAAACTGCTACTTAGGATAAAACATGTTAAAAGCGCAGTAAAAGTCCTTATATCAATGAATTAACATTTTAAGCCTTTCTTCATTGTCCATCTTAAACTCACAGCATAAAGATAACTACTAAGCCCAAAAACTGTGAGCTGTGACGTGTCAGATTTTAGGAT